>NC_135968.1:22270758-22621165 GCF_053455715.1 Rhinoraja longicauda | reverse complement strand
CGGACACATCCTGTGTAAGAGCATCTGCCTGGGGATGTACAGAGACCCAGTTCTCTGAGCTTGCTAACAAGTGTGAAAGGGATAACAATGAAACAGTCTCTCTCTCTTGCTGAAGCATATTTTGAAAACTGTTTGCAGCACACACATTCTCTAATGTTAAACTCTTACCACATCTAACGTATCTCCCTTTATTTGCACTGCGGTACTTCACCAGCACTGCCCATGCACAGGAATTACACGCAAAAGTGAACACCTAATACATGTGACCGAAACGGACAGTGCAATAACCACTGCAATTAACGCAGGAAATTAGTTTGACTGATCTCACATGATGGTGGTTTCTTAAGCAACCAGCTTTTCCTCAATAACAATGTTCATGAAAGCAATATTTCCAGTATGTATGCTTAACATTATTTACACTTTCCTAGCTTAAATGTCGACACTTTAAGTCAAATATCTAGAAACTAAAACTCTCCTTGTTTGTTTGTTCCTGAACTACAGCCAAAACGGTACACGATAGCGCGACAATTTTAGGCCTACCTTACTAACCGTCATCCCTTTGTCGCATTGAAATCAGTTATATTTTTTAAGTTATTCACATTTTAAAGTTTAAATCTATCTCCTAGGGAGGGAGGGGGAGGGAGGGAGGGAGGGAGAGGGGGGGAGGGAGGGAGTATAGCGGGGGGGCATGAGGGGGATGGAGTGGGGGGGAGGGGGAGGGGGAGGGGGAGGGGGAGGGGGAGGGGGAGGGGGAGGGGGAGGGGGGGAAGGGGAGGGGGGAGGATCTGGTAGGAGAGGAGCTGGTAGGAGCTGGTAGGAGCTGGTAGGAGCTGGTAGGAGCTGGTAGGAGCTGGTAGGATCTTAGTCCCTTAAACTAAGATCCTACCAGCTCTTTCAAGTGGATATAAACAATCCCAGGATACAATTGCAAAGATCAGCAGAGTTATATGGAACATAGAGCAGTACAGAACAGGAACAGGCCATTGTGGCCCACAATGTCTGTGCCGGACATGATGCCAAGATAAACGTCTTATCTGACTGCATATTATCCATATCCCTCCATTTGATACATATCCAACTAAAATCTATATAATCTACATTTCTGGACGACACGGTGGCGCAGCAGTAGTGTTGCTGCCTTACAGCATTCGCGATCTGTTTGATCCTGACCACGGGTGCTGTCTGTATCAAGTTTTTACGTTCTCTCCGTGACCTGCGTGGGTTTTCTCCGGGATCTCCGGTTTCCTCCCACACTCCAAAGATATACATGTTTGTAGGTTAATTGGCTTTGGTAAAATTGTAAATTGTCCCGAGTGTGTGTAGCATAATGTTAGTATGTGAGGATCGCTGGTCGGCACGGACTCAGTGGGCTGAAGGGCCTGTTTCCATGCTGTATCTCTAAACTAATCTAAAAATGAAACTATAAACTACACATCTAAAAGCCACTTAAACGCCATTACGGCATCTGGCTCCACATCCTCCCCTGGCAGCGTGTTCAAGGCACCCACCACCCTCTGTACTAACAATCTGCCCCGCGCAACTCCTTTAAACTTTGTTATTTGTGAGGTTCTGACCAAGCTTTATCCCTTAATCAACAGTTTTCTTAAAACAAATTATCCAGTTATCATTTTGCAGTTTATAAGAGCATTGTACGGATTGGCTACTAAGTTTCCTACATTACTTCAACCATTAATTTTTATTAGCCATAAACTGTTTAGAGTGCAATGTTAATGCAACACATTTTGTCTGTTATAGCGAGGTGAGTCTGACATTTACTTCATCTGCAACTAATAAGTTGTCACTGCTGTGTTGGAAATATTGACTACTAGGACTTTGTCCTCAATCTCCAAGGGACATTTAAAAGTGCAAATGTGAAATAAATATTGAGAATATATTTAATTAAATGCATCAACATGAACAATAAGAGGAAGTTCTTCTTGGGAAGGTGATTGTTTCTGAGAGTTTGCTTTGCATTTTTCCTGTTTCATTTGGTAATCAGCCAAGACTTTTAATGAACAAATCTACACTGATTAAAGAATGGAAACTTGCACATGTAAGTATGTATTGTTAGCAAAGATACAGGTCCACCACCGATTATCCCGCAACTGGTAGTCCGGCACCTCCTTTAATCTGGACAAAATTACAAGAGCGCACTTAAAATACCTCCCGGAAGTCCCTCCGAAAACGTGGTGTCTAGGCTGGGTGAGGAGGCCGATCTCAACCTCATTGGGACTCCCGTGGCCGATCGGCAGGGCTCTGGAACTCTGGCCTTGCTGGATCCGGCAGATCCGTTCCCGTAACCAATTTCCGAGCCCGTCTTTGTGGGCCGATATCTTGGCCACCCAAGGCTGTGATCTGTGTTGGTCCAGCAAAATGGATAATATGGCAAGGCTCTGGAACCAAGGGTGCTGGCACATCAGTGGTGCACCCGCTTCACATCTACCATGCACTCTGAGTTACATAGTCACAGACTTAAGGGATTGATGATGACAGGAAGAGGGTCTCGACCCGAAACATCACCTGCTTCTTTCCTCCAGAGATGCTGCCTGACCCGCTGAGTTATTCCAGAAATGTTTGTCTATCTTCAGAGAAAAAAAATAGTCTTATGCATCCAGTGAATTGGAATACATTTCCTGAAAAGTTAATACCTAAAGTATAATTCAAAAGGAAATATGATTGAAGAGAAATTTACAGATCAATAGGCCAGGAGCAGGGTAGTGAAACGTTGGATTGGTCTTTGTAAAAGCTGGCGTAGTCTCAGTGGGATGAATGGTCTTCTTGAATTGTACAAGCCATATTAGCCAAAGCTCCTCAATGAGCAATAATAGTTTGTACATAAACAACGTACTTCAAATACCTGGAATATGAAATAAATATAGAAAATGTGGGAAATACTAAAGAGGTCAGGCAGCATCTGTGAAGAGAGAAACAGAGGTTCTATTCTATATGCACAGTCAGTGGAAGGAATGGGCTAAATAGTTTAGTTTAGTTTATAGATACTAAAGTGGAAACAGATCCTTCGACCAACGGAGTCCGCGCTGACCAACGATCACATGTACACTAGTAGTTCCCTCACTACTCATTTAATTGAATGAAGTGACTATACAATGAATCTCTATGTATCTCCTATGTCACCACAATGAGTACATTTCAGAAGTGCTTCCACATTTGTAAAGTGATTTAGCACATGCCAAGGTTTGGGCGGCACAGTGGCGTGGCGCCAGAGACCCAGGTTCGATCCTGACGACATATGGAGTTTGCACGTTCTCCCCGTGGCCGCGTGAGTTTTCTCCGGGTGCTCCGGTTTCTTCCGACACTACAAAGACGTGCAGGTTTGCAGGTTAATTGGCTTCTGTAAAATCGTAAATTGGCCCTTGTGCATGTAGGATAAAACTAGTGTACGGGTGATCGCTGGTCGGCACGGACCAGGTGGGCAGAAGGGCCTGTTTCCACACTATCTTTAAAGTCTAAAGTCTGAAAATGTTGAAAGGCTCTGCATAAATACAGGCCTTTTTTTTCTTTTATTACATTTTTTGAACAGAAGCCTTATCTCTGTTCCAGGATCAAGGCGGTAGGTTTGTGTTGTAGAATATGGCGCTTTCCACTGTTGGCATCTGGATATTATTGTTTATTGGCAGTGCCTTAATGAATCTCAAGCCAAGAGATCAGATCAATGCTTAGAGTTGAACTATTTACAATAAATACCAATGACTTAGATGAGGGAGCTGAGAGGTTTTGCTCTTAAGTCTGCTGACAATACAAATCTGGGTGAGAAGGGCAAAACGAGATCGCAAAGGAATACAAACAAATTGATTTTATGCGCGACGGCATGGAAAATATTGAGAAATATTGACGGGTAGAATACTTCTAGAAGGAAAGAGAATGGAAAATGTTGATGTTTAGATGGATGTCCTTGTACACGGATCACAGAAAGCTATCATGCTGGCACAGCAAGGAATTGGGTAACCAAATTAATGTTATGTTCAGTCACAGGATGTGGGCATTGCTGGTAAGACCAGCATTTCTTACCCATCTTAAATTTCCCAGGAACTGAATGCAGCTTGCACACTTACTTCAGAACACATTTTGGGCACGGTGGTGCAGCAGTAGAGTTGCTGCTTTACAGTGCCAGAGACACAGGTTCGATCCTGACTAAGGATGTTGTCTTGACAGAGTTTGTACGTTCTCCCTGTGACCATGTGGGTTTTCTCCGGGTGCTCCAGTTTCCTCCCACACTCCAAAGATGTGCAGGTTTGTAGGTTAATTAGCTTCAGTAAATTGTCCCTAGTGTGTAGGATAGAACTAGTGTATCGGTGATCACTGGTCGGCGCGGACTCAGTAGGCCGAAGGGCCTGTTTCCATGCTGTATCTCTATACTATACTAATCTATATTATACCTTTTCTAACACAAGTGGAGGCAAGTAGATAGAATGGTACACAAAGCATGTGGTATGTTTGCCATCATTGGTTGGGAGCATTGTATGTAAGAGTCAGGAAGTC
Organism: Rhinoraja longicauda; assembly: GCF_053455715.1. Classification (NCBI taxonomy): domain Eukaryota; kingdom Metazoa; phylum Chordata; class Chondrichthyes; order Rajiformes; family Arhynchobatidae; genus Rhinoraja; species Rhinoraja longicauda. The sequence goes on along the minus strand of NC_135968.1, from coordinate 22,616,665 downwards.
AAATGTTTAGTTGTTAAAGGAATTAAGGTTAAAGAATTAAGGTCAGGGCCATGATCTCATTGACAGGTGGAATAGCCATGAGGGGCCGAATGGCTTATTTTTGCTCCCGTAGTATTTGTATTATAGAACAAGTACTTAGTGGTCTTTTGACATCCAGCAACATGACCCAGCAGTCTTTACTTAGAACATAGAAGAGTACAGCTTGAAGAGCAGGCCCTTTGGCCCACAATATCTGTGCCAAACATGATTCCAAGACCAAATCTTAACTGCCTGCATACAATCCAAATCCTTCCATTCCTTGCATATCCTTGTGCCTATCCAAAAATCCCTTAAATGCCACTATTGTATCTGCCTCCACCACCACCCCCCGGCAATACCTTCCAGGCACTCACCACCCTCTGTGTAAAAAGAGTTGCCTGCACATCTCGTTTAAACTTCACTCATCTTACCTTATACTGTCATACCATCTACCCTATCTACGCCTCTCGTCATTTTAAATACTTCTATCAGATCACCCCACAACCTCAAGCTTTCTAGAGAAGACAATCCAAATATGTCCAACCTCTCCCTGCAGCTAATATCCCCTAATCCAGGCATCGTTCTGTAGGGTCTGAAGAAGGGTCTCGACTCAAAACGTCACCTATTCCTTTCCTCCAGAGATGCTGCCTGACCCACTGAGTTACTCCAGCTTTTTGTGTCTATCATTCTGGTAAACCTCCTTGGCATCTTTTCCAAAGCCTCCGCATCTTTCCAGAGATGTGTCATCCAGAACTGCATGCAATCCTCTAAATGCGGCCAAACCAAAGTCCTGTAAAGTTGCATCATTGAATGTGGTGTTCTCGGTGACAGTGGCACTCGTGAGCCGACGTGAATGGGGAAATAATTTCCTTGGATGGTGAGTTTAGACCTGCGCACATGTTTTCAAAATGAAGGTAATAACCACTTAGGAATGAGTTGAGGAGAAATTTGAAAACCTTTGGAGGCCTCTACCCCACAGGGTTGTATGGAAGGACACAAGAAAATGTGAGCAATAGTAGGTCGTGCAGCCACTCGACCCTGCCCTGCCATTCAATATAATCATCAGCTGAATGGCACAGTGGTGCAACGGTAGAGTTGCTGCCTCATAGCGCCAGAGACCCAGGTTCAATCCTGACTATGGGTGCTGTCTGTATGGGGTTGTGTTTGTATGTTCTCGCTGTGACTGCGTGAGAAAACTTTCCCCCCTCACCTTAAACCTATGTCCTTTGTTCGCAATTCCCCTACTCTGGGCAAAAGACTCTGTGAGTTTACCCGATCTATTTGTTTAGTTTCGTTTAGTTTTGTTTAAAGATACAGCACAGAAACAGGCCCTTCGGCCCATCAAGTCCGCACCGACCAGCGATCCCCGCACATTTCTTCAAATGATTTTGTACACCTTGATAAGATCACCCCTCATCCTCCAGCACTCCAAGAAATAGAGCCCAAGCCTGCTTAACCTCTCCCTATAGCTCAGGCCCTTGAGTCCTGGCAACATCCTCATAAATCTTCACTGCACCCTTTCCAGCTTGACAACATCTTCACTAAAACATAGTGCCCAAAAATTGAACACAGTTCTCTAAATGTGTTCCCACTTCTAATGTTTTGCAAGCAACAGGCTCTCATCTTTTGCCAGTGTTGTTTTTTGTGTCTCTACATGTAACCGAGAGGCAGAAACAATGAATAGACTTTGAATGTTCCCCCTGTGCAGAAAAACACAGGTTCCTTTTGGAGAAAAATCTGCAATTGTTGATCTCGTTGACCAACTAGCTTTTTGTAAATGTGCTCCAGGCAGACAGAGTTTAATATTCAGGAGAATAACACTAATAAAAACAGTGTGATACAGTCATTAAGTTATTGAAGCATTGCTCCAGAGGCACGCATTCAATTCCACCACAGCAATCGGGGAAGTTAAAGTCAAGTAATTAACTTAGAATGAAATGGTAGTTTAGTACTGGCTGCCATAAAACTGCCAGATGTCATAAAAGACTACAGTGCATTATTTTCCTTCTGGGGAGGAATCTGCTGTTGTTACCTCGTTTGGTTTACAGACCCCAGACCACCACTGTGCTGATTGTTATCTGTCTCCCTAAATTTGGGGCAATTCAGAATCAACGGTAATTGCCTACAACTCGAGCAACACACCCAGTGTGCAAAACAATTACTGTGTAAGCTGAAAGGGCACAAAGTGCTGGAGTAACGTAACAGGTCATGTCCCCTCTTCAGATCGACCCGAAATGGCCCCCTTCCATGTACTCCAGAGATGCTGCCTGACCTGCTGAGTTATTCCAGCACTTTGTGTATTAATCAGCATCTGCAGTTCCTTGTTTCTACTATTTAGTTTTAGTTTTTAGTTTTAGAGATACAGCGTAGAAACGAACCCTTTGGCCCACCGTGTCCGTGTCAACCAGTGATCACCTGAACATAAGTCTATCCTGCACACTGGGGATGATTTACAGAAGCCCCCAACATTGGGCACATGTTTCCTGCCTCTAACGTGTCCAACCCCTTAATAATCTTATATGTTTCGATAAGATCCCCTCTTATCCTTCTAAATTCCAGTGTATACAAGCCTAGTCGCTCCAGTCTTTCAACATATGACAGACCCGCCATTCCGGGAATTAACCTAGTAAACCTACGCTGCACGCCCTCAATAGCAAGAATATCCTTCCTCAAATTTGGAGACCAAAACTGCACATAGTACTCCAGGTGCGGTCTCACTAGGTACAACTGTAGAAGGACCTCTTTGCTCCTATACTCAACTCCTCTTGTTATGAAGGCCAACATTCCATTGGCTTTCTTCACTGCCTGCTGTACCTGCATGCTTCCTTTCAGTGACTGATGCACTAGGACACCCAGATCTCGTCGTACGTCCCCTTTTCCTAACATGACACCATTCAGATAATAATCTACCTTCCTATTCTTACCCCCAAAGTGAATAACCTCACACTTATCCACATTAAACTGCATCTGCCATGCATCCGTCCACTCACACAACCTGTCCAAGTCACCCTGCAACCTCATAGCATCTTCCTCACAGTTCACACTGCCACCCAGCTTTGTGTCATCTGCAAATTTGCTAATGGTACTTTTAATCCCTTCATCCAAGTCATTAATGTATATTATATCGGATTGTATGTAAAACAATGCATTTCACTGTACCTAGGTACATGTGACAATAGAGTATAATTGAATCATTAAGTTCATAAATGTATGTTCTAGGAGCAGAATTAGGCCATTCGGCCTCTGATCATCTTTCCCTCTCAACCCCGGGTCTTTCCCTCTTAAACCGGGGTCTCTGGCGCTGTACTGCCGTCTGCGCCAGTGTGCCGACCCCACTACACTGTGTAACCATTAAGTTTAATCAACAAAGTCATTCACCACAATAGAGCTTACACGCAGAATGGAAAACAGATTTGGTTAACTTTATTCATTTTTCTTGTTTTCCCATTTACCCTGGCAGACAGCTACAAGTGAACTTAGACGCCCACTTCACTGCGACTTAAGTTTTGGGTACTTTCCAAGGAAGGGCTAGCCCTCCACAAGCAGTGGAAAATGAACTCTTAGGGAGCCTGCTTCGCACGAATGATACAAACCAAAAGGTTGTTCAGATCAATTTCCTCAGAGGATGAAATAAATGATAAAACCCTCACTTCCTTCCACAGGAAGCAGGAAATCCGCAGCAGAATTTGCTTATGGTTGATGAGAACAAATACTCACCCCTCACACCCACAATTTATCTAATTTGTGTGCAGTAATTTGCCTATACAGCCAACACACCACATCTTGTACTGAAGGTTTGGTTTAGTTTAGTTTAGAGATACAGCATGGAAACACACCCTCCGGCCCACCGAGTCCGCACCGACCAGTGATCACCCATACACTAGTTAAATCCTACTCACTAGGGACAATTTATAGAAGCCAATTAATCTACAAGCCTAAGATAGACACAAAAAGCTGGAGTAATTCAGCGGGACAGGCAGCATCTCTGGAGTGAAGGAATGGGTGACGTGAGACCAGAAGCATCACCCATTCCTTCTCTCCAGAGATGCTGCCTGTCCCGCTGAGTTACTCCAGCTTTTTATGTCTGTTCGGTTTAAACCAGTATCTTCTGTTACTATACTCCACATAGATAGGACCCGTAGTGTGGATCGAACCTGGGTCTTTAGCGCTGTAAGGCAGCAACTCTACTGCTGCGCCACTGTGCCGCTACCCAATAACCTGCACGTTTTGGGGATGTGGGAGGAAACCAGAGCACCCGGAAGAAGCCCATGTGGTCACTGGGAAAATGGGCAAACTATGCAGAGACAGCATCCATAGTCAGGTTCGAACCCGGTTCTCTGGCGCTGTGAGGTAGCAGCTTTACAGCTGCGCCACTGTGCTACCCTATTCTATGCGGGCAGATGGGAGACATATTCTAAACAGACTGCTTCCACATTTACTTTTTAGAAAAAGTGTAGCTGCCTCATGGGAAGCTTTTGCTGAGCTGGAAACTTGGTGACAAAAAGGTTAAGACAAGAGAGCACATTGCCACATAGGATTTGGCTTATTTTTCCAGTGTCTCTCTATACATGTTTTACTAAAATGTGTAACTGAAGTTTCTTCCATGGAAGCACAAGAAACTGCAGATGCTGGAATCTTGAGCAAAACACTGAGGAACTCAGTGAGTCAGCCAGCATCTGCGGAGAGATTGGATAGATAACGTTTCAGGTTTGTATCTTCTTCAGACAGAAGCTCATTCCCTGTACTAATTTCTTCAACAGCTTGTTGCTTCTGGTGTTTTGTCAAAGGTCCTGGTTCTCAACTTCGCCAATGACCCTGGTTCCTAATATGGCCACTAGTGGCCCGTATCAATAGCAGTATAGGTGAAAAGTTTTAAGCTTGAAGTATTTGTGTGCAACTCTGGTCACCATCTTGTAAGAAATAAGTCATTGCCATTGAGGAGAAGCAGGGGAGCTTTAGGCACAAGAGATAGGTTCTATAGATCTTCCTCACCTTCAACCACACATAACTCCCTTGTGATTGCACTGCTGAATCTGCCTAAATTTTCATGGCCAGTTCTTGGGCTGGGACCCGACACCACAGCCTCTTGATGCACAGATGAATGTTTATAAGTTCTAGGAGCAGAATTAGGCCATTTGGCCAATCAAGTCCATACTGCCATTCAATCATGCCTAATCTACCTTTCTCTCTCAACCCCATTCTCCGGCCTTCTCCCCATAACTCCTGACACCCACACTAATCAAGAATCTGTCAATCTCCGCCTTTAAAATATCCATTGACGGCCTCCACAGCCATCCGTGGCAATGAATTCCATAGATTTACCACCCATTGACTAAAGAAATTCCTCCACATCTTAAAGGTTTGTCTTTCTATTCTGAGGCCAGTGAAAACATCCTCTTCACATTCACTCTATTCAGACCTTTCACTATTCGGTACATTTCAATGAGGTCCCCCCTCATCCTTCTAAACTCCAGCGAGTGCAGGCCAACTGCTATCAAACGCTCATCATGTGTTCACCTAATCGTTCCTGGGATTATTCTTGTAATTGATCATGATACTCACTGAGACACAGCGGGCACAAGGCCAGGGTGCCCATGTAAGGGCAAACATACCAAGAAAACTGCTTGAGGGCACAGGTAATGTGATTTACCATGGGAAGAAAGGAACATATTGAGGAGGCAGGAATAGAACAAAGACTAACACAACTACACTTCTCTTTAAACAAAGCATCTCTTGATCTGTCCTACAGTAAACCTTGAACCGGAAAATCCACTTCTTTTTTTCTTAACTGCTTTTCCTCAACTTCTGAGAGGCTATGTTTACGAAACTGGAGGCCATTCAATTGAACGAGTTCTGGTCAGATTTATTCTATCAGATTTACGAAAATACAAATGAAAATGTTCTTTCAACACAAAGGAGATTGAAGTTGATATTGAAGAAAACTATATCAGTCCATATTTTTGGATGCGCTGTTGTATTTAAACAGAAGCGGCATGTATGTTTATAGAAAGCATTCTCTTTCATTTCCTCAAACATTTAGATGATGCAGACACAAGAGACTGCAGATGCTTGAATCTTGAGTGAAAAACAAATTGCTGGAGATACTCGGCAGGTCAGGCAGCATCTGTGGAAGGAAATGGACAGATGATGTTTCAGGACGGGGCCATTCCTTAGACTTATGAGGAATGGACCCGACCTCAAATGTCTGTCAATTTCTCTCGGCAGAGGCTACCTGGACCACTGCGTTCCTTCAGCCGTTTCTTTAAATAGTGCATAGTTCAAAGTATCAGTATAGTTGTTGAGATATATCATTAGCGTCATAGGGTTAACACGGAAACGGGCCCTTTGACTCAACTTGTCTTTGCTGGCCATGTTACCCCAAGTAGCACTGAGTCCATTCCTAAACTAAACTAAAGATTTGTAGGTTATTTGGCCTCTGAAAATCCCCTCTGGTTTGTAGGGAGTGGATGCAAAAGTAGGATAACATTGAACTGGTGTGAATGTGTAATCGATGGCCGGCGTGGCCTTGATGCGCCGAAGGGCCTGTTTCCATGCTGTATTTTTCAATCAATCAAAACCATCCCACCCGATAAGTGCCGTCATTGTAGTCTCCATCTTGATTTTGTAGGTTCTGTAAAGGAGATGGCCTAGAACTCTCAGAGTACATCCACCTGTGCTTTGTGATGGAATTTTCCAGAAAACTAGTTGCTGAATCGTGTGCTTATTACATCTTTCATAGCTGTTGTCTGTCCTTATGACGAGCTTATGCAGGAGGTGCCCAGAGGCCACTGTGACGTCCAACACCAGACTATTTGCCATTCCCACTAATTCAGTCATGCATGCATGGCATGAACGATGTGGGCCATTTGTACAGAAATAATCCCTTCACCACAAACACCAGATTTGAAGGGGATCTGTCTGACTTGGTCCAAACCGCGGAGATTAGCCCATGGAACTATCATTGACTAGCATCCCCCCTCCTTGTTCTTCCAGATTTCCTTCAACCCATCCCTGTAATCAGTCTGAAGAAGGGTCTCGAACCGAAATGTCGCCTATCCATGTTCTCCAGGGATGCTGTCTGACCTGCTGAGTTACTCCAGCATTTTGTGTCTTTCACTGGTAAACCAGCACCTGCGGTTCCTTATTTCCGAATCCAGTTATGTTCTATGTACCCCCTACTCCAAGTCTTGTTTGGGCTTCCTAACCATTGCACCCTGGCTCAATAGTGAACAAAATCTCTTTGTTCCAACAACAGACTGTGAACTCAGGCACTGATCAAAACCCCCTTGACTTTATCCCAGAGATACCAATTCCTGTACTGATTAAGCCTCCATCGCTTTCCAATATAGGCTCCTCTCCATTGCATACCCATTCACTACTAAACCTTCACACCCACACCTCTCACTGCCCCTCTCACTAACTCCACTTTCCCTCGAACCAGCATCCCAGCTTTAGACTTTATTTCAGACTTTAGAGATACAGTGCGGAAACATGCCCTTTGGCCCACCAAATCAGCGCCGAAGGAACGATCACCCCTGTACACTAGCACTATCCTACACACCAGGGACAACTTACAAATTTTTTCAAAGCCAATTAACCAACAAACCTGCACATATTTGGAATGTGGGAGGAAACCAGAACACCCAGAGAAAACCCAGACGGTCACAGGGAGAAGGTACAAACTCCCTACAGACTGCACCCATGGTCAGGATCGAACCAGGGTCTCTGGCACTGTAAGGCGGCAACTGTAGTTTAATTTAGAGATACAGCACGGAAACAAGCCCTTCGGCCCACCGAGTCTGCACTGACCAGCGAGCCCCACACTTTAACACTATCCTACACACACGAGGTACAATGTTACATTTACACCAAGCCAATTAACCTAGAAACCTGTACGTCTTTGGAGCGTGGGAGGAAACCAAAGATCTTGGGGAAACCCACGCAGGTCACGGGGAGAACGTACAAACTCTGTACAGCCAAGCACCCGTAGTCAGGATCGAACCCGAGTCTCTGACGCTGTAAGGCAGGAGCTCCATGGCTGCGCCACCAAGCCGACCTGAGTTCCCCTGTTCATTCTACAATGGCAATCCAAGGGGAGTCAGGCATTCATTGGCACAAAATGAGCGTCATGTGCGATAGCATTTAGCACTAATGGGTTCATGTAAAACCAATAGTGACATGATGCAAATCACTATCAACACTGCCTTTGGGCTGGATGAGCTAACACATTTGAGGGCATTTATTATTTGCATTGCCATGTTACTATGGAGTATGCATCCTGTATTAATTTGACCACATTAGTCACTTCCACCAACACTCTATCATCAAGAGCAACTGGTTCATTTTTTAGGCACAGAAAATATTTGCAGTTTGAAGTGTTTATTATACCAAATCATTTCCTTTCAAGTTTATTATTTGAAATTGCTTATTTTACAAGCAACTATCAACTTTTTAAAACACTTGATTTTTAAGTGGAACGTGTACTATTTTATTGTACTGGAACCAAAACTTTGTGCTTCAAATATAATTGCCTGCTTGAGAATAATAGAAACAATGGAAAATCTTTAACTCATCATATGTCAAAGTACGTGATCTAAGAATCCCTCTTCAACACGGTGGGCACAGTGGTGCAGTGGTAGAGTTGCTGCCTTACAGCGCCAGAGACCCGGGTTCGATCCTGACCACGGGTGCTTGTCTGTACGGAGTTTGTACGTTCTCCCCATGACCTGCGTGGGTTTTGTCCAGGATTTGTCCTCCCACACTCTAAAGACGTACAGAAGTTTGTAGGTTAATTGGCTTGGTATAATTGTAAATTGTCCCTAGTGTGTGTGATAGCGTTAGTGTGCGGGGATCGCTGGTCGGCGCGGACTCAGTGGGCCGAAGGGCCTGTTTTCGCTCTATATCTCTAAACTAAACTAAACTAAACTAAAAACTAAGGGTGCACTTGGCAAGGCAGGATTTGAGTGGTTTGGGAGCTTCATGGTTTATGCTGAGTTTCTGTGCACTCCTGACAAATGCACATAATGGTTTTCAATCCCATCTTGAAAGCTTCTTCTCCACTGTGAGGGATAATGGGCCAGGGTTGTTAGGAGTCAATGGAGATCTTACACTTTTTCCAAGAAGGCTTTGAGGACATCCTTGAATCATTTGCTCTCTCCGTGTAGCAATCTCTTAATATTATGGAGCCTGGAATAGAAATGCAACCTGCACATCTCCAGAGACCACGATGAGCTTCAGAACCAAATGAGTGTACTCGGGCCTCAGTGCTGGGGATGTTTGATTGGAAGATGGAGCTGACGTGGTTTTGCTTATCCTGCCAGTGGATCAATACATTTGAGAGCATTTTGCATTGCCAACTTACTATGACCGTGCACCCCGTGTCAGTATTCAGTGATGCAGCGGTAGAGTCACTACCTCACAGTGTGGGAGACCCAGGTGCGATTCTGACCTCGGGTGTTGACTGTGTGTGTGTGGAGTTTGTACGTTCTCCCTGTGACCGGGAGGGTTTTCTCCAGGTGCTCCGGTTTCCTCCCACATCCTAAAGACGTGCGGGGTTGTAGGTTATTTGGCTTCTGTAAGTTGTCCCTAGTGTGTATGTCAGAAATAGTGTATGGGTGATCGCGAACTTGGTGGGCCGAAGGGCCTGTTTCCACACTATATCTCTAAACTAAACTAATGTACGGAGTTGTGGATGTGGTGGAGACATCAATGGTGTTTTATCGGACTTTAACTTACCCTAAATATTGTACCCTTTATCTGTGCACTGTGGATGTCTTGAGTGCATTCATGTATATTCTTTCCTTTGCCTGGATAGCACGAAAATAAAATCTTTTACACGTGACAACAATAAACCAAACTAAACTAAAACTGTAACAGTGTTCGGAGTTGCCTGCTGCAGGTAATTTAAGTCTCCAAAGCACACGGGGGGGGGCAGGGATCAATGGTGCTTGATAGTCCATGAGTGCTCCTGCTTTGGATTTGAGACTTGATCTTCAAACACCCTTTGGCTCAAATGGCCATTCATGCCGACTGCGCCTTTAGACAGGCAGATTCCACAATATGATTAGTGGAACAACTGTTGGGATACTGGGAAGAGTTTGTTGAGGACAACCCTGGCAATAATATTTCAAGCGGATGAGAAGTTGGCCTGGGCAAGTTGGGCCGAATATCCTGTTTCTGTGCTGTGTGACTGTGACTAAGAGTCGGATAACAGGGAAATCCCTCCGTGGTTACTGTACTCAGACCTATCCCATTTCTTGATCGTGATTATGGTGTCTCCTGGCTTGTTCTTCTCTTCCCAGAGATAAAAAATGCCGTTGTGGTTTTCAGCCGAAGTTCCCCTAGATTCAGAACTTCCGCAGAACTTCCCACAACCTCTGTGCAGGGGAGGAAGACTGGGGTTTTGGGTATTACATAGAATGTAGAACAGTTTAGCATGGAAACGGGCCCTTCAGCCCACATGCCGAGCATGATGCCAAGACAAACTACTCTCATCTGCCTGTACATGATCCATATCCCGCTATTCCCTGCACTTCCATGTTCCCATTTAAAAACCACTTAAACACCATCGTATCGTAGCTGCCTCTTCCACCACCCCAGGCAATGCGAATCAGGCCCCCACCACTCTCTGTGTAAAAAACAGCACATCTCCATTAAACTTTCCCCCTCTCACCTTATCGCTATGCCCTCAAGTGTTGGACATTTCCACTCTGGGAAAAATGTTCTGACTGTCTACCCTATCTATGCGTCTCATAATTTTAAGTCACCCCTCTCAACCTCTGCTGTTCCAGAAAAAACAATCCAAGACTATCCAACCTCTCTCTGTAGCCGAATGAACCCATCACATCCAGGCAGCATTCTGGTAATTCTCCGCTTCACCCTCTCCAAAGCCGCCCGTAATGGGGCGGCCAGACCTGCACGCAATACTCCAGATGTAGCCTAACCAAAGCCCTAGAGAGCGGCATCATGACTTCCTGCCTCTTATATTCAATGCCCCTAAAATCCTTCATGCGATAAAAAGGATGCAGATGCTGCTTCATACCAATGATAGACTGGTTGTCTGGTTGGCACCTTCTTTAAAACAAAATACATTTAATACCAATATAGAATACAAAGTGCTGGAGTAACTCAGCGGGTCAGGCAGCATCTCTGTAGAAAATAGAGAGGTGACATTTCGGGTCGGAACCCTTCTTCAGATTGATAGTAGGGTACTCCAGTAATACTATTATATACTGTTATATACTATAATAGATAGTATTCCAGTCGTCCCCCCCCCCCCCCCCCCCCCACATGAAGAGTCCCAAATGACCCGAAATGTCACTGATCTGTTTTCTCCAGAGACGCTGCCTGACCCGCTGAGTTACTGCAGCATTTTGTGTCAATCCCTTAAAATACCTGTCAGTATTCTGGAACTCAATCTGCCGAGTGTGATTTCAAAAAGGAAGCCAAGCAGGCTTCAGGGTGTTCCATTGTTACGCTTGAAATCTTGAGAAGATTTCAAGACCTTTCCCTTTAGAAACCTTTAGAAAGGAGGTGAGGGTGGAATTTCTTTGGTCAGTGAGGTGAATGTGTGGAATTCATTGCCACAGACACCTAGATGTGGAGGCCAAGTCTCTGCCTCAGAAGGCAGTGGAGGCCAATTCTCTGAACGCATTCAAGAGAGAGCTAGACAGAGCTCTTAAGGATAGCGGAGTCAGGGGGTATGGGGAGAAGGCAGGAACGGGGTACTGATTGAGAATGATCAGCCATGATCACATTGAATGGTGGTGCTGGCTTGAGGGGCTGAATGGCCTACTCCTGCACCTATTGTCTATTGTCTATTGTCTAAGTCAAAGGATATCTTGAAGGTGGAGATTGACAGATTGGTGATTAGTGAGGGTGTCAGGGGTTAAAGGGAGAAGGCAGGAGAATGCGGTTGAGGGAAAGATAGATCCGCCATGATTGAATGGCAGAGTAGACTTGATGGGCCAAGTGACTTAATTCTGCTCCATTAAATTATGAACTTGATGGGGGAGGTGGTGTGGTGGAGAGATATTATGTTTCCATAGAGACATAGAGGCTCCAGACTCACACTATCAATGCAGAGGGAGGAAATAGGTGTGAAGCACCATGAACCTGGATGCATAGCTGCAAGAAGCTCCAAAGCCTTACATCCATGATCAAGGTCAGAGAGTGTGTCATCAAAAACCGCAGAGCCGTTAGTGCACCACAATCCTGAGGCAATACTCAGTGCACCACACCCCATCACTCACCTACCAGTGCTCCCTACCAGTCAGAACCTTGTACCTGAAACTCATCACAATCCACTACAAGTCTGGCATGTCCCCAACAACGTTCACCAATCTCTACAGATATGTCATAAAAAGCATTTTATTGGGATGCATCAAGGCAGAGTTTGGGAACAGCTCCATCCAAGACCGCAAGAAACTGCAGAGAATTGTGGAGGCAGCCCACACCATCTCACGAACCAATCTCCCTTCCATTGACTCCATTTACACTTCTCGCCGTCTTGGCAAGACCACCGGCGTAATCAAGGATGAGTCTTACGCCGGTCACTCCCTCTTCTCCCCTCTCCAATTCCTTGCTACACGTGACAATAACATACTAAATTAAACTAAGAAAAATAAACAGCAACCATTACCAAGTATAAGGTCACCAGCACATCTGAAAACACAGAAGCTGATAGTATCCTCATACCTAATTCCCCTCCTCACATCCCACTTGCCCTTTATCCATAATGCTTCTCTGATTTACAAGCTGAACCATTGTCCTCTTCCCAACCTGACCCCCACCATATCTCATCGTAATGACGAGGCCGTGATAAGAGAGCAAGGAATGAATGTAGACCCACCATCGCTCTGTCTAATGATCAGAGCCATCAGCTCACGTACCGGCACTGTGCCTGATTTAGAGTGCAGCTGCACGATAGGAACTGCATTGATGAGTCACAATGCATGGGTGGCTTGTAGCTCGGATGAAGGGAAGGACATTGAAGGTGTCAGCTTCACAAAGGCTGGGATCACACACGACTTCAGCTGCAAGCACTGAGACCCCTGTGAAATGCTTGCCGTCTTGATCCTGGCAAGCAATTGTGCAAGGTCAAGGATTGTAGAGCTGTCCATTTTGTATTATAATTCCTTGTGATATAGAAGGAGGCCATTCAATTCATTGTTCATTCGGTCCATCAAGTCTATGCTATCAATGGCTCCTTTGTGGAGCTCAAAACCTATTCTTGGAAATGATCACCAATACCTAAAAACACACTTAAACATTGAGCATTGATAGCTGATGTTATGAGCTTCTCCTTGAGTACAAACGTAATCGGCACAGTCATACAGTCACACAGCTGGTGGAGGCACTTTGTGCAATAATAAACAAAACACAAAGTGCTGGAGTAACCCAATGGGTCAGGCAGCATCTCTGGAGGACATGGATCGACAACTTTTTGAGTCACGAAATGATTGAGGTAGAAGGGATGATGCTGGAAAAGAGGTGGGGGTGGGACATAGCCTGGCAAGTGATTGATGAGCGTGGTTTTGATCGGTAGATGGGTGGACAAAGGCTATGGATGTAAAGGAGACCAAAAGGCCGTATGATGAGGAGAGGAGAGGAGTCCAATGTGAAGCCAGAGGAAAGGAATTAGGTGAAAGGGGACAAGGGAAAGTGGAAAGGGGGTGGGATAATGGGAGACCTTGGTGGAGAATTTAATGTCCATACCTTTGGATTATAAGCTACCCAAGTGGAATATGAGGTGTGGTATTTCAGCACACTGAGTCGCATGCTTCCATGCATTAGGTATATTATGCATGCACAAGCGATGCTGGGTACTTGCGTTTAACATCACAGCCAATATTGGGGGAGGGGTACAGAACAATGAAACAAATAAATCCAAGTTTTACAGATCAGGGCTTTGTGAAATTTGCCATTGAATATATTCTTACTTTGTTCAGCAGTAATTCAATGGTGAACAGCCTAAGATTGACATTAGTATTCTGGGCTTTTATAGGAAAACACATTGCATGCACACTACGAAAATAATTCCAAAAAATCGTATGCCAATGAGTCATGCTACATTCTTATATGTTGTTGTTTATTATAGGTTGTACAGAGTACTATATTTGCATATCTGTTGTGCTGCTGCAAGTAAGAATTTCATAACTCCATTTCAGGACATATCACAATAAAACACTCGTGACTATTGACAAACCTTTTTGATACCTGTGCCTGTGATGATAGTTTCCCTGCTATGTTGTTGGCTTTAAGTGTGCTGCATGGGATAAATTTGGGAGTAAACCTCGTGATAATGGGTCCATAACTTTAAATTGTCCGTTTTCGTATGTCCTGACCCGAAAGGTCACCACCTATCCATGTTCTCCAGGGACACTGCCTGGCCCACTGAGTTACTCCAGCATTTTGGGTCTTTCCTTGGTAAATCAGCATCTGCATTTCCTTGCTTCGACAACAAGAATGGAAATTATTTAGGTGCTGGGAAGGAAGTGTGGTGTTGAGGGATCATTACTAGAGATCACTTGTTGTTGGCGGATACTGACTGAATTAAGTAAAATAAGCTTTCCATTTAATTGCTCGGGATTATTACTCTTTAATCTGGAGTTTAAAACAAGATGGTCCTTCGGGATATTGATGCACCTTTTATTGTTGAAAGGCAATTTAGTTTAATGAGTGATTTTTTTTTTTTAATTACAAATGCTGGAAATTTAAAATAAAATCAGAAAATGCTTGAAATGCTCAGCAGGTCAGCCCGCATCTGTGGAAAGAGAAACATTCATGACAACTTTGGCCTGAGTCAACATTCAGGACAACTGAGACATCACCCCTGTTTCCCTTCCCACACATGAGTGAGTAAGTGAATTAAGTCACTAAGAAAATACTTAACTTGATTCGTTAAGTATTTCCAATATTTCCTATTTTTAAATTTGTGGCCATTTCATTTGTTTTTAGAAAGCAAAATCTTGCCTTGTTGATGTTTTAGCTGGTGTGCATAGATCAGTCTGGAAAGAATGGTTAGCACAAATAGCTCCAAATGTTTTCGTTTTTATTTCCTAAGAGAGGCATTATTGTTCAAAATTAAATGTTTCTAGATTTCACGGTCATTGCTTTGAAGTGATGTGTGACCTACTGTCAATATAGAGTCAAAGATTCATGTGGTTTCAAGCACAAGCCTTATTGTAAAATAAAAATGATTATGACTGTTGCATTGAAAAGATTTAAACAGGAATTAAGTGTATCGCCATTTATGTAATAAACTAATATACCCAGCCAACTCGAGTGTCATTTTTGCAAAGCTGTGTCAAGCTACATCAGTTAATCTCTTCCAAAAATATTCCATAAACAACAATCACACTGGATTAATCTGTGATCTTTTGGGACATTGAGCTGAAGATTGACAGTAAGGAATGCATCCCATAAATTACCAACTCAAATACAATATATTTCTTGTCTTGAAAACATAACAGGGTTATCAACTGCATATCCAAAACTTATAGCTTGGTGAGTTTTGCAGGAGAGAGCTGAACTGGTATTAACTTTAGCAGATATGAGGAACTGCAGGTGCTGGAATCTTGTGTGGAACACAGTGCTGGAGTAACTGAGCAGGTCAGGCAACATCTCTGGAGGACGTGGCTAGGCGGTGTTTTGGGTCGGGACCCTTCTTCAGACTGCAAGGAGGGTTCAGACCAAAACATCATCTATCCATGTCCTCCAGAGATGCTGCCTGACCAGCTGAGTTACTCCAGCACTTTGTATTCTATGTTGGATTTAAATTTAGTCTATTTTAAAGAAAAGCCAAGCAGCCAACTTTATTGATCATTGGTCAACAAATCCGACCTTTCTGCTTAAAGGGCAGAACAGTGATGCAGCAGTAGAGCTGCTGCCTTACAGCGCCAGAGACCTGGGTTTGATACTGACTGTGAATACTGTCTGTATGGAGTTTGTACGTTCTCCCTGTGACCGCGCGTCTTTTCTCCGGGTGCACCGGTTCCTTCACTCACTCCAAAGACATATGACTGATTTCTTTACTGCCTGAGTATTCCCTGGAGCACAGGAGGATGAGGGATGATCTTATAGAGGTGTATAAAATCATGAGAGGAATAGATCGGGTAAACATAGGTTTTTGGTGAAGGGGGAAAGATTTATTAGGAACCTGAGGGGTACCTTTTTCACAAAAAAGGGTGGTGGGTGTATGGAACGAGCTACTGGAGGAGATAGTTGAGCAAGGGACTATTGCAACGTTTAAGAAACAATTAGACAAGTGCATGGATAGGACAGATTTAGAGGGATATGGACCAAACACAGGCAGGTGGAACCAGTGAAGATGGGACATGTTGGTCGGTGTGGGCAAGGTGGGCTGAAGGGCATTTGTTTCCACTTTGTATGGCACTATGTGAGAACCATTAGTGAAGTTAAAGAAAACACCGATGAAGTGGACTCTCGCGTCATGGAGTTCAGTGAGGATTAGTGCTGTGACTGTTCACTGTGAATGCCGTAGCCTGCCAGTGATAGTCTGAGTGACCGGCACGTACTGAAATGTTTCCAGCCGCAGACACCACCGGACATCCCACCAGTGAGGATGTGGGGTGATGAGTGAGGAGGAAACAGTGTGAGGAGGCGGCATGTGGCTGATTTGCTACACCATTTACCCTTGTTCTTTTCAAACTTTGTTCTAGTATGGGTAGGATGTCTTTGCCACATTTTAACTCATTCTAAGAGCAAAAGATAAACCAAGATAAAGACAGTTAGATAAAGGCGTTTCACACACCAGGGGAATAGCTGTGAGGCTGTTTTTCCATCGAATTGCTCATCAGCTGAACACGTCCATACCGTGCACACACACAAAACTGTGTGGGAGGCCTGAAACCAAATCCTTTCATTTGGAACTAACGCTACCACAAGCTGACTACTACCACTACTTAACCTTTGAAAGCCCTTGTTTTAAATGAAGACTAATCTCCTTTAAATAGAATAGATGTGAAGCTCCTATAATCCAGATGTCTGATTGCACATTTGAAGAGCTCACAGATTCTAATATCAGGAAACTGGTTATCGTGAAATTTCAATGAAGAAAATTAGTCAGAGGTGAAGGGAGAAAGATTTTATGGACATTTGAAGGATAACGTTTACACGCAAAGGGTGGTGGGTGCCAGAGGAGGTAGTTGAGGCAGGGACTATCGGAACGTTTAAGAAGCAATTAGACATGTATATGGATAGGATAGGTTTAGAGGGATGTGGACCAAATGCAGGCAAATGGGACAATTATAGATGGGGCATGTTGGTTGGTGTGGGCAAGTTGGGCTAAAGGGCCTGGTTCCAAGCTATATGAATCTATGACTCTGTTCAATCTTCAATCTATTAAGTTATTTTAAGATATGATTGACCAATAAAATTCTGTTGTCTACAGCAACTTAATAGCCAATATAGTATTATACACCAGACGCAGAGAAACGTTCAATCATTTCCAAAGTGTTCACCACTGCCTTATAGTTGTCTGCCAGGCTATTATTTTCTTCTTTCGATCTCACGTCTCCCTCACTTCCTCTACTGCACATTTTAAAGCCTTTTTATTTAATCTGAATGACTGTAGTCGTTGCTCATCTAAACGGAAATGTCATGTGCTGTAAACCTATAAATTAGGATTGCCAATTCCAATTTAATGACACTAAATGGCATTACATGGACAACACAGTGGTGCAGCAAGTAGAGCTGCTGCCTGACAGCTCCACTGACCTGGGTTCAATCCTGACCTCTGTCTCTCTGCAAATTGCATGCACCTTCCTGCACCGTCGGAAGCTCACTACCAGTGCACGCTGCCCTTGGGACGGCTGCTATGGAGAGGAGACGGTTGCCCACCTCTTCGCCGAGTGTGGATTTGCAAAGAGAGTCTGGAGAGGTTTGCAAGGGTCCCTGCCACGATTTATTCCAAACAGCTCCGTCACAGAGGACTCTGTGATTTATGGACTGTTCTCCCGTGTGATCACATGGATTTCCCCAGTACACTCATGTTTACACCCACACTCAAAGACGTGCTGGCTAGTGAGTGAATTTTATTTTTCAGAGATACAGCGTGGAAACAGGCCCTTTGGCCCATCGAGTCCATGCCAACCAACGATCACCCGGAACACTAGTTCTACTCTACTCCCTTGAGGCAATTTACAGAAGCCAATTGGCCTACAAATCTGGACGTCTTTGGAAGGTGGAAGTAAACCAGCGCACCCTATAGACTTTTCTTTAGACTTTAGAGATGCGGCACAGAAACAGGCCCACCGAGTCCGTGCCAGCCAATGCTCACCCATACACTAGTACGACCCTAAACTAGGGACATTTTACAATTGTTTTACCGAAGCCAATTAACCTACAAACCTGTACATCTTTGGAGTGTGGGAGGAAACCAGAGCACCCGGGCAAAGCCCATGCGGTCACAGGGAGAACGTACAAACTCCGTACAGCTAGCACCCATAGTCAGGATTGATCCCGGTTTTCTGGCGCTGTAGGGCAGTAACTCTACCGCTGCACCACTGTACAACCTTTACTGACCATTGCAAATTGTCTAGATGGACATTAGAATCTTGAGTGGAGTTGATGGAAATGTGGAGAGAATAGATTACAGGACAAATTAATGGGGAATGGGAGTGCTCTGTGAGATGGGATGGAATCAGTGGACGAAAATTGCCTCTTTATATGGTTTGAGCAAATGTTGCATGTTTTCAAGGAGGTTTTCAGAACATCCTTTAACTCCTCATGAGAGTGGATGACAGACATTAAAGTTGGATGGTGCAGTCAGTCACTGTAGTGCTTAAATGCAGTGGCATGGTGGCGCAGCGGTAAAGTTGCTGCCATACAGCGCCAGGTACCCGGTTTTGATCCTTACTACAGACGCTGCCTGTACGGAGTTTGCACGTTCTCCCCGTGACTGCGTGGGTTTTCCCCGGGTGCTCTGGTTTCCTCCCACGCTCCAAAGATGAACAGGTTTGTAGGTTAATTGGATTCGGTAGAGATTGCAAGGGGTGCATTAGGGTTAGTGCAGTGGGCCGAAGGGCCTGTTTCCGCATCTATCTCTAAACGAAACTAAACTGAATGTACGTTACCCTTGTGTGGCCTATTTTAAAAATTTGATTATATTTATATGTGGCCACATTTCCGACTCGGAAACTGTTCATGGTACAAACAGTTCTCAGGAACAGAACCCTGGGGAGTGACCACTAAGAGCATCTCTTGAGTAAGTGAAGATCTGAAAGGATAAAAGTGAAAAAATTGAGTAAAAGGTGAACTTCTGGTTAAGACTGGGGAACCTTCAGGGAACTTTGTCCTGGTGGATGGGAGGGCAGGAGGGCAATGGAGGGGAAAGATGAATGGATAACTTCAATACTATTGGCAAAGAAGTTCACAAGCTCGCAGGGCGGCACAGTGGCACAGCAGTCGAGTTGCTGCCTCACAGCACCAGAGACCCGGATTCAATCCTGACTACGGGTACTGCCTGTACGAAGTTTGCCCGTTTTCCCTGAGACCGCGTGGATTTCCTTTGGGTGTTCTGGTGTCCTCCCGCATTCCAGACATGCAGGTTTGTAGGTTCGTTGACTTTGATAAAATTGTAAAAATTGTCCCCAGGATAGTGCTAGTGTACGGAGTGAGCACTGGTCGGTGTGGACTCGTTGAGCCGAAGGGCCTGTTTCCGCGCTATTTCTCTAAAGTCAAAAGGGTGATTGATGGTCGATGTGGACAGTGAGTGAAGGGCCTTTTTCCACGCTGTGCCTCTAAACTCTAAACTCTTTGCATTTATTGCAGGGAACAGGAACTTTTCCAGTTTTTTTTCACATTAAGTCCAGCTTTACCTAAACTCTGATCAATAACCTGCTTTCATTTTACGTTGTCATGTTAACTTTAGTTTCACTACTCAGCAGGGAAGTCCAGGTTTATCCACAATGACTGACTTTTTACAGGAAGATATTTTGCTTGTACAGTAATGATTCCTCTTCAAAAGTTTCCCATATTTGTTTTTCTTTCTGCCAACATTCATTCAGTCCAGCGTTTGTTCGCTTTTTATAACATCAAGTTCCCCAATATTTACCCACTTCTTCCCCTTCTCAGTTGTTAAGGCGAAACTAATCCTGATAAGATCACTGTTTCCTCGAAGTCTTTCTCCCACAAAGTATTTACTTCCCTTATCTAATTATGCAGAAGTAGAACCAATCTAGTGCTTTTTCATTGACTTAAAAACAACAGAGATACAAAAAGGATAGACACAAAATGCTGGAGTAACTCAGTGGGTCAGGCGGCATCTCTGGAGAAAAGGAATATATTATGGCGTTTTGGGTCGAGACCCATAATCAGATCTGATAAAGGGTCTCGGGCCTGATATGTCATCTATTCCTATTCTCCAGAAATGCTGCCTGACCCGCTACTTGTTTCTATCTTTGGTGTAAGCCAGCATCTGCAGTTGCTTCTTACACAAGATATAAAAATATGCAGAACATCGGGGTTTTCAGTGTCAGCAGTAATCATGTAATTTACCAGCAATTGCATTTTGCCTCCAGATTTCAGTTGTACTCTCAAACTATTCCCACATTTCATTTCACTCCAATCTATCGCAGTACAGCCTGTAAATCTTCAACAATGGTTTCTCTTCCCTCCCATTAAGTTACCATGGCTGCCACAGGCTTCAGATCACCGTTGATCCATGCTCCCAGAGCAGTGTTATCAACCGCCAATAAATCAACTTCATGACGGCACAGTGCAGCAAGGAATGAGTTGGTGGTACACTGGTAGTGTCGCTGCCTCACAGTGCCAGAGACCCATGTTCAATCCTGACCCTGGGTGCTCTCTGTGTGGAGTTTGCATGTTCCCCTTGTGACCGCGTGGGTTCCTCCCACATCCCAAAGACGTGTGGGTTTGTAGGTTAATTGGCCTCCGTAAATTACCCCCAGTGTGTAGGGAGTGGATGAGAAAGTGGGATAACATAGAACTAGTGTAAATGGGTGGTTGATGTAAAAAAAGTGGGATAACATAGAATTAGTGTAAATGGGCGATTGATGGTTGGCGTGGACTCAGTAGGCGGAAGCGACTGTGTCCATGCTGTGTTTCTGAACTAAATTAAATGAAGGGCAGCAGTTGGGAACAGATCCCTTGATCACTGGTTGGCCAGCATGTAATGAAGTGAACAATGTTCTTCCAGTGACTGCGTGGGGTTCCTCCAGGTTCTCCAATTTTCCCCCCAAAGACATGCGCTTTGGTAGTGAATTTGCTTCTGTAAATGATCCCTAGTGTGTAGTTGAGTGGTAGAATCTGGAGATAAATAATAACACTCGGTAGAGAATAACATTGGATCAGATCAGTGTAGGATTAGTGTAAATGGCTGATTGAAGATCAGTGGGCTCAGTGCGCCAAAGAGCCTGTTTCCAAGCAGTATCTCTCCATCTGTCTCTGAATGATATATCCAGCTTTGTATCTTAATTTCTCTCAACACCATGATCAAAAATGAGATGTTGGACCGGTTTGCATTTTTATCAGAACTTCCTCAGACTTAAGGAAGCCAGAACAGACAGCATACAGGGAGTCCTTTGGTTGAAGTACTGAAAGAGTTTTAGGATGCATGAAAGGTCAAGCAATGGGAGAATGGAGACATGGTACTAGAGATTTTGTGTAGGAAGGAACTGCAGATGCTGGTTTCCACTGAAGGTAGACACAAAATGCTGGAGTAACTCAGCTGGACAGGCAGCATCTCTGGAGAGAAGGAATGGGTGACCTTTTGGGTTTAGTCTGAAGAAGGGTCTCGACCCGAAACGTCACCCATTCCTTCTCTCCAGAAATGCTGCCTGTCCAGCTGAGTTATTCCAGCTTTTTGTGTCTATCTTCGGTTTAAACCAGCATCTGCAGTTCCTTCCTACACACGCCTTCCTTCTTGCTAGGTGAGGCATGCTGTTAGGGCATCAAAGGTTACATGGAGAAGGCAGGACAACTGGATTGCGAGGGAGAAATAGATCTGCCGGGATCGAATGGCAGGGCAGATTTGATGGTCTGAATGGCCTTATTCTATTCCTATGTCTTAAGGTACTCATGGTCATGCAATGCTGGATCCAATCACAACCCACTAGAAAAATTAACACAGATTTCCTGTTTAGCCCCTTGCCAAAGACAAGCAAGTTTAGTTCAGTTTAGTTTAGTTTAGTTTAGTTTAGAGAATGAGCACAGAAACAGGCCCTTCGGCCACTGAGTCTGCGTCGATCAGTGATCGCCCCGTACACTAGCACTATTCTACACAAGGGGGACAATTTCCAATTTTTGCCAGAGCCAATTAACCTACACACCTGTGTGTTTTTGGAGTGTTGGAGGAAACCGGTGCACCCGGAGAAGACCCACAAGATCACAGAGAGGGTAGACACAAAATGCTGGAGTAACTCAGCGGGTCAGTCAGCATCTCAGGCAAGTGATCACAGAGAGAACATACAAACTCCAGACAGACAGCAGTTGTAGTCAGAATCGAAACCAAGTCTCTGACGCTGTAGGGCAGCAACACTAACACTAATGCACCACTGTGCCTGCCGACTTTCTTTGCAAATGTGTTTACAACCCAGCCTTCAAAATTTAAACCTGGACACCCTAGTATGAGATACTTCACCCATCCAGTCGTACTGTAAGTATGCAGCAGATTTGACTTCGCTAGTCTGCTGTTACTCTGCCAGACCAGAAGTCAATTCTTAGCATAAACTTCCCAAGTCTATTATGGAGTCTTACTTGAGCTGTGCCAATCCAAAGTGCCACAGATGCATGGCAGGGAGAGATGGTAGGGAGACCATAGATCATGGTAGAGTCATAATGTCATAGAGTCATGGAGTCATACTGCATGGAAACAGGCTCTTCAGCTCAACTTGCCCACACCGGCCAACATGTTTAGTTTAGTTTAGTTTCGTTCAGTTTAGTTTCGTTTATTGTCACGTGTACCGAGGTACAGTGAGAAGCATTTGTTGCGTGCTAACCAGTCAGCGGAAAAACAATACATGATTCCAATTGAGTCGTTCACTGTGCACAAGATTCACGATAATAACGTGAATAACGTTTAGTGCAAGATAAAGTCCAGTAAAGTCCAATCAAAGATAGTCCGAGGGTCTCCAAAGAGGTAGATGGTAGCGCAGGGCTTCTCTCTAGTTGTTGGTAGGATGGTTCAGTTGCCTGATAACAGCTGGGAAGAAACTGTCCCTGAATCTGGAGGTGTGCGTTTTCACACTTCCATACATCTTGCCCGATGGAAGAGGGGAGAAGAGGGAGTGGCCGGGGTGTGACTTGTCCTTGATGATGCTGCTGGCCTGGCTGAGGCAGCAGGGTGTAGATGGAGTCAATGGAAGGGAGGTTGGTTTGGGTGATGGTCTGGGCTGCGTCCACAACTGTCTGCAATTTCTTGCGGTCTTGGATGGAGCTGTTCAATCTGCCTGCATTTGGCCCATACCCCTCTAAAGCTATGCTATTATCCGTGTGCCTGTCTAAATGTTTCTTACATGTTGTGAGGTGAAAGTGCAGGGTGCTCCGTATCCCTTCTTCCTTACTTTTACAATATTACCTCTTCATTAATCTCACACCTGCACAATTCCATTAGGCATCACAACAAAAAGTTTATTTTATGCAGAAATTAAAAAGAAAACTTATTCATTGGGTCCACCCAATCAGGAATACATTAACTGATCAGATATTTATAAAATATAAAAATCGTTTTTGACTTAATGTCGACACAGTTGCAGAAATCCTTTGCAGTCAGGCCGTAAAGTCAAAATTATCTCGCGGGCAATTTGCTGTACTTTATTGACATAAACATTTCTTCTATTTGTTCCACTTTCCCAAGCAGGTGTTCTATCCTGGTAAGGATTTCATGGATATTCTCGGGACCGTTCATGTAAATGAAGTTGTCTGAACCAGAATCGGTGCCATCAGTACTCAGGGTGACCTGATGAAAAAATGTACAAACGGGTAAATATTGATACAGTTGACAGTCATTGAGTAGCAACAAGAACAAGAGGCTGGCTGACAAGAAGAGTCACAAAGTGCTGGAGTAATTCAGCGGGTCAGGCAGCATCTCTGGAGAACATGGATAGGCGACGTTTCAGATCCCAGTCCGAAATGCCATGTTAGTGTTAGTGATCGGCGGTCAGCACGGACTCAGTGGGCTGAAGGGCCTGTTTCTGCGTTGTATCCCTAAAGTCTAATGTTTAAAGAAACTTACCTTTCCTCTGGAAATGATCCAATACGAGTATTCAAAGAGAATCAAGCAAATACCTCCCTATATCTTCTGGCCAAAATGTATCTCATAACCAAAATCATTGACAAAATAAAAAACGATTGACTGCTCATTGGCTAATGGCTTTATAAGTCTGAAGAAGGGTCTCGACCCTAAATGTCATCTATTCTTTCTCTCCAAAGATGCTGTCTGACGTGCTGAGTTACTCCAGCATTTTTTTTGTCTATCTTTGGTGTAAACCAGCATCTGCAATTTCTTCTTAAACACTAGCTTTATCATTGGATTGGATTTGGATCCATTGGATATGGCTGTGGATGTATTGGCTGCCTCTGTTGCAACAATACCTCAGGAATACGCATTTGGCTGCCAGGTACTTTGTGCTGGCTTCAAGTTGCGATGCGTTATGTAAATGCATGCTTTTCCCTTCTTTCTTCCCTACTCTCATGTTCAGTGACTCACTTCTCCCCCCGTTCAACGACTGCAATAAACATCCAGTGGCTTAGAATGAGAACTCTCTTCAGAAAATTGCAAGCATTAACCTGTGTCCTTGGGCAGAAGCTACTGTTGTATTGATGAGCTGTACTGCTGAGCAAACCTAACCTTCAAAGTGGAATAACAAGCTATGGGGATGACTAAGTGGATGAATGGGCTGGATGACATGCTGCTGACTCATACATTGCAGAAGGTATCAGTTTCAGATTTCATTCCTTATATCAAATTACCTGGTTCATCAAATATCAGCAACCCTGGACATGGAATGCAGAAATAAGTCGAGATTTTTTATAGTTTATTCCAGCTAAATACTTCCCACGATGGATAACAAATGGAGACAATCCTATCTTTAGTTTGAGGCATTACAGTAAGGTTTTATAGAGTCATAGAGTAATACAGTATGGAAACAGGCCCTTTGGCCCAGCTTGACCATGCTGACCAAGGTGCCCCCATATACACTAGTCTCACCTGCCTGCGTTTGGTCCATATCCCTCCAAACCTTTCCTATCCATAAACCTGTCCAAATGTATTTTAATTGTCGCTATAGCTTCTGCCTCAATTACCTCCACGGCTGTTCATCCTTGTGTGAAAAGAATTGCCCTTTGGATTTCTATTACACCTTTCCCCTCTCAGCTCAAACCTATGTCCTCTGGTTCCCGATTCCCCCACTCTCAGTGAATGACTCTGTACATCTACCGTATTCATCTCATGATCTTATACACCTCTGTAAGATCACCCAAACTCTCCCTATAGCTTCAGGCCCTCGTAAATCTTCTCTGCACTCTTTCTAGCTTAACAACATCTTTATATAGCAGGGTGACAAAAACTGAACACAATACTCAATTGTTGCTTCACCAGAGACTTGTACAGCTGTAACATAACATCCCAACTTCTATACTCAATACCCTGATAGTTGAAAGCCAATGTGCTGAAAGCCTTCTTGACCATGGCATCTCCCTTTGATGCCACTTTCAAGAAACTATGTACTTGAACTCCTTGATCTCTCTGTCCCATAACAATACCCAGAGCCTGCCATTTATTATGAAGGCCCTGCCCTGGTTAGACTTCCCAAAATGCAACACCTCATTTATCTGTATTAGCCTCCATTAACCATTCCTATGCCCACTTGCCCAACTGATCAAGATCCTGCTGTAACCTTTGATAAACATCTTCGCTATCTACCACACCACCCAATTTAGTGTCATCTGTAAACTTACTAATCATGCCTTGTACATTCTCATCCAAATCGGATTTATAGAACATTGGTTTTATAGAACATGAAACATTATTGCAGAGAAACAGGTCCTACAGCCGACAATGTCCATGCCAAATATAATGCCAAGTTAAACTATTCTCCTCTACCCGCACAAGATTCCTAACTCTCCATTCCCTGCAGGAAAATATGGAAGGATCAGAAGAAAGAGAAAATCAATCTGAAGAAGGGTCTCGACCAGAAACGTCACCCATTCCTTCTCTCAGAGATGCTGCCTGACCCGCTGAGTTACTCCAGCATTTTGTGATACTGCATATTCCCTGCATATCCATTTGCCTATCTAAAAACCTCTTAAATTCCACAATCATATCTGCCTCCACCACGACCCCTGGCAGCATGTTCCAAGCACCCATTACTCTCGGTATAAAAAACCTGTCCCGCACATCTCCATTAAAATTTGCTCCTCTCACAGTAAAGCTACGCCCTCTGGTCTTTGACATTTCCACCTGAGAAAAAGATTCTGAACATATCTATGCTTATCATAATTTTATATACTTCTATCAGGTCTGCCCTCAATCTGTGATGTTCAAGAGATAACAATCTGAGTTTGTCCTAGCTAATCCAGGCAGTGTTTTGGAAAACCTCAACTGCACCCTCTCCAAAACCTCCACATATTTCTGTTACCCTAAATCGTCACTCACCTGCTCTTCATTGGAGTTCCAAGTTCTCTTGAGAAGCATTAAACATAGAAGGAGTGCCAAAAACACCAAGGATTTGGTAGGAAGATGTTGGCCTTTGACCCACTCTTTGATCAGCTTGCCATCAATATCCCTGAAGCACACTGTTCCCAGGGGATATGGCAGACACCATTGAGAAGCAGAAGGAAGCTTTGGGTCAACAAGATCCTCTGGAAGTAATTCCATGCCAATTCTTGCCCGTTCTGGTTGCGTTGGGCATTTTGAGTTGCCACCCTTCAATGCGATACTCAGAAGGATAACTAAACCGAGATTCATCTCAGTCTGCATTTTCCAAGCAGTGAACAGAAACAGATGTCCAACAGTTTTGGAACATCAGAACATTCCGTTGTTGGGCAGTGCACAGACTGCACGACTTCACAATGGAGACGTCATTCTCTATTATGAAGTGAGAACAAAATCCATTACAAAGTCATCTGGTCAGTCTCTCTGAGACTGGTGAGGTCACATCAGGTCCAAAATGACCTCCAGATCCCATTTCTTGATACAATGTCCATGTGTTTCTTCATTGGCAAGCGAAGGTGACCATGCCGTTGTCAGATTTAAACTACACTTTTAATCAAATGGAATGGAAAGAGACTCACAAAAGAAATAATTCAGTCAACAGATATCCATGGTTCCAGGAGAGAAGTATCATCACTTGCTGATAGATGGACCCTTAATTTTGTTTATTGAAATTATACCAAGCCCGTTGGTCAATAATATCTGTATTCCATTTTCCTTTCCAAATATCTCTCCTACTTGTCTATCAGGTCTCCTCTCAAACTGCAATGCTCCAAAGAAAACAGAGTTTGTCTTACTTCTCCTTATAGTTAATACACTCTAATCCAGACAGTTTTCTGGTAAAGCTTTTCAGCACTCATTCAAAAGCTCTCACGTCTTTCTCACTTAAAACGTCACTCACCTGTTCGTCATCGGAATTCCTTGTTCTCTTGAGAAGAATTAAACATAAAAGGAGTGGCAAAAACACCAAGGTTTTGATAGGAAGATGTTGGCCTTTGACCCACTCTTTGATCAGCTTGCCATCTATATCCCTGAAGCTCACTGTTCCCAGGTGATATGGCAGACACCATTGAGAAGCAGACGGAAGCTTTGGGTCAACAAGATCCTCTGGAAGTATTTCCATGCCAACCCTTGCCCAGGCTGGTTGCGTTGGGCATTTTGAGTTGGCACCCTTCAATACGATACTCAGAAGGATAAATAAACTGAGATTCATCTCAGACCGCATTTTCCAAGCAGTGAACAGAAACAGATGTCCAACAGTTTTGGAACATCAGAACATTGCAATGTTGGGCAATGCACAGACTGCACAACTTCACAATGGAGACATCATTCTCCATTATGAAGTGAGAACAAAGTCCATTATGAAGTAATTTGGTCAGTCTCTCTGAGACTGGTGAGGTCACACCAGGTCCAAAATGAACTCCAGATCCCATTTCTTGATACAATGTCCATGTGTTTCTTCATTGGCAAGCGAAGGTGACCATTCTTTTGTCAGATTTAATCTCCACTTTTAATCAAATTAAATGGAAAAATACTCACAAAACAAATAATTCAGGCAGCAGATATCCGTAGTTCCAGGAGAGTAGTATAAATACTTGCTGATCGATGGACTCTGAGCTTGGATTATTGAAATGTTACCACGTAAATTAGTCAATAATACCTATATTCCATTTTCCTTTCCAATCACCTCACATAATTTTAGATATATTTCTATCAGATCCCCCCTCAAACTACGATGATCCAGAGAAAACAATCCGAGTTTGTCCAACCTCTGCTTACAGCTAATCCCCTTTAATCCAGACAGTGTTTTGGAAAACCTCACCTGTACCCTCTCCTAAGCATCCACATCCTCTCTGTCACTTAAAAACATCACTCACCTGTTCTTCATTGGAGCTCCGAGTTCTCTTGAGGATTAAACATAGAACGAGCAGCAAAAACACCAAGGTTTTGATAGGAAGATTTTGAAATGTGACCCAATCATCGATTTGCTTGCCATCGCTATCCTTGATGCACACTGCTCCAAAGGGATATGGCAGACACCATTGAGTAGCATAAGAAAGCTTTAGCTCAAGAAGATCCTCCGGAAGTACTTCCATGCCAACCCTTGCCCAAGCTGGTTGCGTTGGGCACTTTGAGTTGGCACCCTTCAATACGATAGTCAGAATAATAACTAAACTGAGATTCATCTCAAAACCCATTTTCCCAGTAGTGAACAGAAACAGATGTCTAACAGTTTTGTAACATCAAAACAATTTGTTGTTGGACTACACGTAGACTACACGACTTCACAACGGAGACCTCATTCTCCACTATGAAGAGATAATGGTCTATTATTATGTCATTTTGACAATCTCTCTGTCACTGGTGAGATCACATCAGGTCCAAAGTGACCTCCGGATCACATTTCTTGATATAATGTCCATGTGTTTCTTCATTGGCAAGCGACGGTGATTTTTGTCAGACTTCATCTACGTTTTTAATCATATGGAATGGAGGCCACTTGGTCAATATCTGTATTCCATTTTCCTTTTCCATTGACTTCTCTGCTTTTACTGAGTCCAGCAACCAGGTACAACACTACCACTTCACTCATGCCATCTTTCCTCTGGCACAATCCCCAAACGACCTCCATGGTGAGTGAGTGGTGGGATAGGTTTGTTGACAAATTGAAAGAAAGGGGCACATGTTGCACCCATACAAAAAATGCATGCAGGAATCAATGGACATTGATCAATACCCAGAGAACTGATTCAGTTTTCCTCGGCACTAATCCAGGGATGTCGAAACTAATTAACACTCAAGCTGAGATCACCGAAGGAAGTACAGAGCTTTTTCAAACAGATTGGTGTATATGTGAAAGGAACTGCCAGAGATTTTTTTGATTTTTTTTTACAATAGGTGCAGGAGTAGGCCATTCAGCCCTTCGAGCCAGCACCGCCATTCAATGCGATCATGGCTGATCACTCTCAATCAGTACCCCGTTCCTGCCTTCTCCCCATACCCCCTCACTCCACTATCCTTAAGAGCTCTATCCAGCTCTCTCTTGAAAGCATCCAACGAACTGGCCTCCACTGCCTTCTGAGGCAGAGAATTCCACACCTTCACCACTCTCTGACTGAAAAAGTTCTTCCTCATCTCTGTTCTAAATGGCCTACCCCTTATTCTTAAACTGTGGCCCCTTGTTCTGGACTCCCCCAACATTGGGAACATGTTTCCTGCCTCTAATGTGTCCAATCCCCTAATTATCTTATATGTTTCAATAAGATCCCCCCTCATCCTTCTAAATTCCAGTGTATACAAGCCCAATCGCTCCAGCCTTTCAACATACGACAGTCCCGCCATTCCGGGAATTAACCTAGTGAACCTACGCTGCACGCCCTCCATAGCAAGAATATCCTTCCTCAAATTTGGAGACCAAAACTGCACACAGTACTCCAGGTGCGGTCTCACCAGGGCCCGGTACAACTGTAGAAGGACCTCTTTGCTCCTATACTCAACTCCTCTTGTTACGAAGGCCAACATTCCATTGGCTTTCTTCACTGCCTGCTGTACCTGCGTGCTTCCTTTCATTGACTGATGCACCAGGACACCCAGATCTCGTGGTAAGGGCAGACATAGCTACAACGTTTAAATGAAATATTGACAGGCCCATGGATATGAATGCAGTAGAGGGATATTGGCCAAACACAAGGGAAATGAGATTAGCTCAGTTAGGCAACTTGGTCGGCATGGACAAGTTATGCCACATGGACTGTTATGGTGGTACATGATTCTATAATTTGATCAAACCCTGAGATCCTCTAGTTTAGTTTAGAGCCTCTAGTTTAGAGATACAGCATGCAAACAGGCCCTTCGGCCCACTGACCAGCGATCCCCACACATTAACACGATCCTCCACACACTAGGGACAATTTACACTTATATCAAGCCAATTAACCTGCAAACCTGTATGTCTTTGGAGTGTGGGAGGAAACCGAAGATCTCAGTGAAAACCCACAGGGAGAACATGCAAACTCCGTACAAACAGCACCTGTAGTCGGGATCGAACCCGGGTCTCTGGCACTGCAAGCGCTGTAAGGCAGCAACTCTACTGCTGAACGACCGTGCCGTCCCGATTTATTCAGCTAAATAAGCACAAGGCCAAGCATGTCCCAAACAAACAAAAAAAGAAAAGAAATCCTTGCAAGCACAGTAGGAATATGGCAGAGGCCCATTGGCTTATCTGCTCTCTTTCCTTGGTATCACAATAGAAATGGTGCCTCACATTATCCAGCAAGCACGCTCCACAGTTTGGCTCAAAGTTATTTGGTGGCAAAGTACTCGGTCAACTTTTGGGAACAGTCTTGTAATTTCACAAGGAGGAATGGACGGCACGGTGGCGTAGCAGTGGAGTTGCTACCTTATAGCACCAAACACCTGGGTTCCATCCTCACTATGGGTGCCGTCTGTACAAAGTTTGTACATTCTCCCTGTGACCCCGTGGGTTTTCTTTGGGTGCTCCGGTTTCCTCCCACGCTCCAAAGATGTGCAGGTTTGTAGGTTAATTGGCTTCTGCAAGTTATAAATTGTCCCTAGTGTGTGTGGGATAATGCTAGTGTATGGTGTGGTCACTGGTCAGCACAGACCCAGTGGGCTGAAGGCCCTGTCTCTCCAAAAATAAGCGTCATAGTTTCATTTTCCTGAAAAATAGCCGTATCATATTGATGCTGGGTTTTGAGCAAGTGCACATTTTTAAGGCAGAGTGAGGGAAGAGTTAACTTTCGTCTAATTGATCAGGGAATGTTTCACTTCAGCAGAGAAAAGGAAGCTAACCTCAGCACCTCCCACGTCATGCCTGACCAGGGAGTAGTTAATTGGACGGAACAAAACAGCTTAAGTCTAAGTTTAATTCCATAATGTCAGAACTTTACTCACTGCACTACGGAATGCACAGAAGGAGGCTATCCACTCCTTTACATTTGTGCTGGATCTATGATGGAGCTGGATCATTCACACATATTAAAAACAACATTGGTCTTAATGCTAATCCTTATGAGATACCCTCAGCACACTTCCCTCTGGTCTGAATACAAGACAACTTGCTGTCCAGGCAGCCATTGTCATTTTAATCCAATAGATTTCAATTTTGTTGCCCGTTATTAACTGACTAGTGGGGTACCGCAAGGCTCAGTGCTGGGACCCCAGTTATTTACAGTGTATATTAATGATTTGGCCGAGGGAATTGAATGCAACATCTCTAAGTTTGCGGATGACACGAAGCTGGGTGGCAGTGTTAGCTGCGAGGAGGATGCTAGGAGGCTGCAGTGACTTGGATAGATTAGGCGAGTGGGCAAATGCATGGCAGATGCAATATAATGTGGATAAATGTGAGGTTATCCACTTTGGCGGCAAGAACAGGAAAGCAGAGTATTACCTGAATGGTGACCGATTGGGAGAAGGGGAAATGCAACGTGACCTGGGTGTCATGGTGCACCAGTCATTGAAAGCAAGCATGCAGGTGCAGCAGGCAGTGAAGAAAGCGAATGGTATGTTGGCATTCATAGCAAGAGGATTTGAGTTTAGGAGCAGGGACGTTCTGCTGCAGTTGTACAGGGCCTTGGTGAGACCGCACCTGGAGTATTGTGTGCAGTTTTGGTCTCCTAACCTGAGGAAAGACGTTCTTGCCTTAGAGGGAGTACAGAGAAGGTTCACCAGATTAATCCCTGGGATGGCGGGACTTGCATATGAGGAAAGACTGGATAGACTGGGCTTGTACTCGCTGGAATTTAGAAGACTGAGGGGGGATCTTATAGAAACATATAAAATTCTTAAGGGGTTGGAGAGGCTAGATGCGGGAAGATTGTTCCCGATGTTGGGGGACTCCAGAACCAGGGGTCACAGCTTAAGGATAAGGGGGAAGTCTTTTAGGACCGAGATGAGAAAACATTTCTTCACACAGAGAGTGCTGAGTCTGTGGAATTCTCTGCCACAGAAGGTAGTTGAGGCCAGTTCATTGGCTATATTTAAGAGGGAGTTAGATGTGGCCCTTTTTGCTAAAGGGATCAGGGGGTATGGAAAGAAGGCAGGTACAGGCTACTGAGCTGGATGATCAGCCATGATCATATTGAATGGCGGTGCAGGCTCGAAGGGCCGAATGGCCTACTCCTGCACCTATTTTCTATGTTTCTATGTTTTCTATGTTTCTATGACCCTTTTGATTTATAGCTAATTACGCTATACCTGAGCAAAGGGTGCAGAATGTAGAAAATTAGGGAGAGAACAATGTTCAGTAAGTTCCTCAATCCTACACTGAATACCCTCAGGTAAATTAGATTCTTAATTAATGCATGAACATTTAAAATAGTTTTAGACAGGTACATTGTGAGGGATACGAGCCGGAAGTGGGAAAATGGGACTAGCTAAGCTGGATCATTTTGGTCGGCATGGAAAATTTGCTTCCATGCAATATGACCCTTTTACTCTGTCAGAGAGGTTATTTATAAATTTGTTGCCCCGTTTTCTTATGTTTAGGGTTACTATGGTCCACTTCAGATGCCCTAGCTCCATAAAAGCAGCATGAAAATTGGAAATTCCCATGATGCATATAATCATATCACACACTGATGAATACAATGCACAAAACACGGTCACATTTTCCCATTTTGCTGTGAATCGTGAAGCAGACCTTTCTAATGTGTTGAGTGATTTTAAGGTAGAGCTAGCAAGCCCCTTAAGACTTGTGCGAGCATTTAATAAGATGCAAAGTGCTGGAATAACACAACGAATCAGGCAATATCTCTGGAGAACATGGATCGAAGAAGGATCTAGAGGATAGAAGATATGTCACCTATCCATGTTCTCCAGAGGTGCTGCCTGGCCTTTTAAGTTACTAACTAATGTTTTGAGTTACTCCAAAACTATGTGCCTTCAGTTCCTTGTTTCTACCTTGAGCATTTAATATGTTTGTTTTGTTATAAAGTAGACCAACATTTTACTCCTTGGTGGAAACTAGTCACAATTTCAATGGAACAGTCAATTAGTCATCCGTATCCTAGGAAATGTTCCTGGTGTCATTACAGCTTAATTCATGGTGCCTGGATGCTGACAGATTCTGAGTCAGAGCAGGGTGGCACATGGCTCAGTGGTAGAGTTGTTGCCTTAAAGCACCAGAGACACGGGTTTGATCCTGACTACGGGTTATTGTCTGTATGGTGTTTGTAAGTTCTCACCGTGACCTGCGTGGGTTTTCGTCTGGATCTTCGGTTTCCTCCCACACTTCAAAGATGTACAGGTATGTAGGTTAATTGGCTTGGTATAATTGTAAATTGTCCCTCGGGTGTGCAGGATAGCATGGTATGTGGGGATCGCTGGTCAATGTGGACTCGGGGGCCAAATTTCCATGCTGTACCTCTAAACTAACCCAAAGTTCATCTAGGGTTGATGTCAAAAAAGCACCAGAAACTCAAAGCACGAGGAGGAATTGATGATCATGACGAACAAGGATGTTGTTTTAAATATTTGTTTATTATCTCCTGACAATGAAATGGATCATGAGAGGAGTTGTAAGAAAATAACTGCAGATGCTGGTACAAATCGAAGGTATTTATTTCACAAAATGCTGGAGTAACTCAGCAGGTCAGGCAGCATCTCAGGAAAGAAGGAATTGGTGACGTTTCGGGTCGAGACCCTTCTTCAGACTGATGTCAGGGGGGCGGGACAAAGGAAGGATATAGGTGGAGACAGGAAGATAGAGGGAGAACTGGGAAGGGGAGGGGAAGAGATGGGCAGAGGAACTATCTAAAGTTGGAGAAGTCAATGTTCACACCGCTGGGCTGCAAGCTGCCCAAGTGAAATATGAGGTGCAGTTCCTCCAATTTCCGGTGGGCCTCACTATGGCACTGGAGGAGGCCCATGATAGAAAGGTCAGACTGGGAGTGGGAGGGGGAGTTGAAGTGCTCAGCCACCGGGAGATCAGGTTGGTTAAGGTGGACTGAGCGAAGGCGTTGAGAAGAGTTGTGATAAACAAAAGATGAAAAGCTAATAATGGAAACTGAGGTTCTGAGTTTTGTACAATGGGCTGTTAAGTAGAAAAGCAAGAAAGGGATCATTGACTGAAGTATGGAATTCATATTAAGTTTAATTTAGTTTATTATTGTCACATAAACCGAGGCACAGTGAAAAGCTTTCTTTGTTGCATGCTATTCAGTCAGTGAAAAAACTATAAACAATTACAATCAAGCTGTCCACAGTGTACTCATACAGGATAAAGGGAATAACATTTAGTGCAAGATAAAGTCCAGTAAAGTCCAAGATAGATGGTAGGTCAGGACCGCTGTCTAGTTGGAGATAATATGGTTCAGTTGCCTCATAACAGCTGGGAAGAAACTGCCCCTGAATCTGGAGGTGTGCGTTTTCACACTTCTATACCACTTATTTGAAGGGAGAGGGATGAAGAGGGAGTGACCAGAGTGAGACCAGTCGATGATTATGCTGGTGACCTTGCCGAGACAGAGTAAAGTGTAAAGGGAGTCAATGGAAGAGAGATTGGTTTGCGTTAGATTCTGGACTACTTTCACAATTCTCTACAATTTCTTGCAGTCCTGGATGGAACTATTCCAAAACCAAAACCAAGACACTTAGACAGGTACATGGTCTGGAAAGGTTTGGAGGGATATAGGCAAATTGGTCTAGCTTAGATGGGGTGTCTTGGTCGGCATGGACGAGGTGGGCCGAAGGGCCTGTTTCCGTGCTGTATGATTCTACGACTCTACTTTCAACTGAAAACGACCTGTCATGTTCAATAGGAATGAGCAGTCGTTCACATTATTTATTGTGCAATTGGACATACAAGGACATATCAAATTGATTTCCATCGAGATGGGTGTTTGAAAGGAAAGGAAAGACATTTCCTTTCATTAACCACTTTGGTTTTTAATCCTAATGCTTCGGTAGATGATTGAAAGAGCAAATTTGAAGCTAAAATGCTAACGCATTTTAAATTTGTGATGATTTTGTACTTTTCACAAGAGGAGGAACATAGGAGGAGGAGCAGGTCACCAGACCCCTCAAAGCTGCCCTGCTAATCATAGCTGATCTATTCTGGCCACGTCCTCTTGTTTGCCAGTTCCCCATAACTCTCAATTCCCCCATCTTTCAAATATTTATTTATCTCCTTTTGGGCAGCACAGTGGAGCAGCGGTAGTGTTGCTGCCTCACAGTGCCAGAGACCCAGGTTCCATCCTGACTACAGGTGCTGTCTGTGAGGCGTTTGTACGTTTCCCCTGTGACTGCGTGGATTTTCACCGGGTGCTCTGGTTTCCTCCCACATTCCAAAGGCTTGCAGGTTTGTATGTTGATTGGCTTCTGTAAAATGACCCCAGTGTGTAAGGTTGAGAAAGGATGAGAAAGTGGGCTAACATAGAACATAGGCCATCAGCATAATCAAGAACGAGTCTCACCCGGGTCACTCCCTCCTCTCCCCTCTCCCATCAGGTAAGTAGTACAGAAGTGTGAAAACGCACACCTCCAGATTCAGGGACAGCTTCTTCCCAGCTGTCATCACGCAACTGAACCATGCTTTCAACAACTAGAGAGCGGCCCTGAACTGCCATCTACCTCATTGGAGACACTCAGACTATCTTTAATCTTACTTTACTGGACTTTATCTTGCATTATACACTATTCCCTTTATCCTGTCGTTGTATACTGTGGGCAGCTTGATTATGTCGGCTTGCATAGTCTTTTGGCTAACTGGATAGCACGCAACAAAAAGTCTGTCACTGTACAGTACCTTGGTATACCTGACAATAAACTAAACAAAATGGTGTACAGGTGATCGACAGTTGATGTGGACTCGGTGGGCTGAATTGCCTGTATCTGCGCTTTATCTCTAAACTAAACTAAACTTAAATATATTTGATGATCTGGCCTCCACCACCCCTGGGGACAAAGCAACGCTCTTAGAGTAGTTTAAACACACCTCAGTTTTTAACGACCGGCCCCTTGAACTGTGGCTAATCTCCAGTCAGATATTGATTGGGCAGGTTCTCATTGAAAGAAATATCAAAGGAGGTAAATATCACACTTCCTCTGACATCAGAATTACATCAGCAAACCACATCAACCGAAGTTGCAGGACTCAGAAATGAGCTGAGCAAGTCATAGACAGAAAGCAAGAAGATATTGCGAAACTCCATGAGCATTTTAGAAATATATATAATTTATTTTATATATATATATATATATATATATATATATATATATATATATATATATGAAATAAGCTGATGACTTGCAATGACTTGCTGAGCACATTTCATATATCTATATATTACTAAAACTCTCATATATACGTGTGCGTGTGTGTGTGTGTGTATAGATTTAGTATGTTCCCGACCTACAGCCAAAATGGTACAGGATAGCGCAACAATTTCAGCACTACCTTAATTACTATTGTCTTGTGGTTCAAATGGTTGTTATATTTTAATTTTTTCTCACTTTTTAAACTTTAAAAATCACCTTTTTAAAGTTTAAAAAATCACTTTTCCATTTCCCCTAGCTGTCAGTGCGTTCGATGTCACAATGGAACCCGCCCGAGTGATGGGAGTGGCAGGCAATGGGGGGGGGGGGGGGGGGGCGGCCCCTCCCCTTTCCACCTTTCCTGGCCGTCAGCCGCGTTCAACGTCACAATGGAACCTGCCAGAGTGACGGTAGTGGCGGCCAATGAGGGAAGCGGGGCTGGTGAGCTGAAACTTTAATAAATGCGCTCCCACCCCACCCCCCCCCCCCTCCCGCCGGGAGGACCGGCGCCCGTCCCGGTGTGCCCCATGCTTGACCTTCCTCCCGTGGTGCAGCGCGGAGGCAGAAGGTCAAACAAGATGGCCGTGGCCACCGAGCTTCCTGCTGCAGGAGAGGTTTCCACCCAACAGGTCCATGGCACGCTCTGGCTGTGGTAATTGGTTCCCTCTCCCCTTCCCTGTCCCCCCTCGCCCGCCCACAGTTCCAGGGGACACTCCCCGGCCGCCAATGGGTCTACGGATTGTCAGTTGGGGGAGGGTTGCTGGGCCTGCAGGAGATGCTTGCACCCAACGGAGGTTGCTGTGCCGGCTGGAGAGTTTTGTCTAGTATATATATACGTCTGTCTAGTATATATATAAAATGCTCATAAAATTTGGCAAAATCTTCACGCTTTCTCTCTGTGACTTGCTAAAAACCAAAAAGCAAAAGGCATGAAGAGATTGCCACATTCTACGAGCATTTTATATATATATATTTTATTTTATGTTAAAATTTTATTTTATAAAATAAATTATATATATATAAAATGCTCGTAGAATTTAGCAATCTCTTCATGATTTTTGCTATTTGCTTTTTGCCAAAATTAGTGGACAATGTTTAACATGAAAGTGTAACATCCCTCTTGCAACTCCTCTAACATCTCTATCAAATATGAAAGGAATATCAAATGAAGTCTACTCCTAGGATACTTGCTTTAGGTTTATTTTTGTCACGTGTACCAAAGTACAGTGAATAGCTTTGTTTTGCATGTTATCCAAATAAATCAGATATACCATACATAAATACAATCAAGTCAAACTCGAGTGCAATAAATAGAGCAAAAGGAAAAATCCAGAGTGCAGAATATAGTTCTCAGTATTGTAGTGCATCAGTTCCATAGACAAAGTCCAATGTCCTCAATCTTCCAGATTTCCTGTACCTGGTTCTCATACAGAAGAAAGCTTGTTAAACTGATAAAGATGTGTCATACATGCTTCTAGATTTTATTATACCCTCCTGTTATCAAGTTTCCGAATGGTTCTTCTACAAGCTAAGATACTGTCAGATTCACCTCCACCCTTAAAAGACTCATGCAGAAAATTGATAACAGAGGGGCATAATAAAGACTAGAAAAATGCATCGCAGATCTTTATCATGTTTACAACCTTTCTTCTATCTGAGTAGTAGGTACAGTAAAACGTGGAAGATACCAACATCAACTGGAAGGTAAAACATCCTAAGGGACTACTACAATGCCTTCAGAGAAAGTGAATAGCATTGGTTACTCGAGAATTTATTGCCAATAAATGTCCTGAATTAAGTATCTCACAGACTGTTGTAGTTACAGGCAGGTGACGAAACGTCACCCATTCCTTCTCTCCAGCGATGCTGCCTGTCCTGCTGAGTTACTCCAGCATTTTGTGTCTACCTCTGAACTTGTTTGCTGTCTGTGTGGAGTTTGCACGTACTTCCTGTGACAGCGTCGGTTTCCTCTGGGTGCTCCAGTTTCCTTCTCCATCCAAATACGTGTGGGTTCGTAGTTTAGTTTAATTTAGAAATACAACATGAAAACAGGCCCTTTGGTCCACCGAGTCTGTGCCGACCATCGATCACGCGTACACAAATTCGCACTTTTGCAATTTACAGAAATTGCCAAATAATCTACAAACATGCACGTCTTTGGTATGTTGGAGGAAGCCAGATTAGCTGGAGGAAACCCATGCTGCTGCAAGGAGAAGGTGCAAACTCCCTCCAGACAGCACCCGTGGTCAGGATTGAACCCAGGACCCTGGCGCTGAAAGGCAGCAACTCTACCGCTGCGCCACTGTGCCATAGGATTGATTGGCCTCTGTAAATTTCTTCTAATATGTAGGGAATGTGTGAGAATGTGTGATGGATGGTCGATGAAGACCCGGTGGGCTGAAGGACTGTTTCCATTCTGTATCTTTAAAACTTTTTAAAAACTTTTAAAACAAAAGCAAAACTTACAAGGAAGAGGGCTTTTAACCGTGGCAAAAATTCTGTCTCCAGGAGAGCTGTGACCAGCTGCAAGGAAAACTGTCGGAGACTCAGGAACAATGTCTGGAAGTAAGAATCTGGGGAGAATGTGCGGTCTGCCTGCAGCAGATGCAGGAAGGGAGGGTTGTTCTCCTTGGAGACCAAGGTCACCTTCCTCTCGGTGAAGGAATTAAAGTTAGTTGAGTGGAGACAGCAGAGTGAAGGAGTAAAATCACCAAGTCCACGCGATCTATGAACAAACAATGAATGTTCGTGGTCTTGGAAGCTGAGCAAAAATAAATGGGCCCAGAAATAATTGTATTATTTTATTCGCAGGTCACAGTACGAGATGGGCAAAACCAATCTGAGAGCAGCGAGCAGCCTCAGGGAATCTACACACAAAGCATGGAAACATCCTGTTTCCTTCTCTCACAGAGAAGCTGCAGGCTATGTTTTTAATGGGGCAAGTAATGATACAATTCATTCGCTGAGAGGTGTTCTGTGAAGCACGACTAGCATCAGGTATGGCATGGAATTTGTATGGAAATGCACTCATATGAGCAGGGTCCAAAGTTTAGTTTAGTTTAGTTTGGTTTAGAGATACAGCGCAGAAACAGGTCCTTCAGCCCACCAAGTCCATACAATTTATACCAAAGCTAATTAACCACATTGGTCCGGCAGCTAAAAGCTAGCGGACTAGTGTGACTTGACAGGC
Organism: Rhinoraja longicauda; assembly: GCF_053455715.1. Lineage (NCBI taxonomy): Eukaryota > Metazoa > Chordata > Chondrichthyes > Rajiformes > Arhynchobatidae > Rhinoraja > Rhinoraja longicauda. The sequence continues at coordinate 22,576,484 of NC_135968.1, read as the reverse complement.
ACAGAATCGTGCAATGAAGTTCATGTATGATCTTCCTGGAACGGCAACATCAGACTTCCGGAAAGCTGTGGTCAGCCACGGACTGCGGAAATAATGAACAGTGGATGCCAACATGTTCAATGTGGCAACAGAACTTGCAGAAAATGCCCGAAAGTTCACAGGAACTCTCTTGTGACGATGCGTGAAGTCAACACTGCTGCAGATACCACTTCCAGGCAGTTGCAGAAGGTCTTCTTTTTAAATTTAGAGATCTAGCACAGAAACAGGTCTAACGGCCCACCGAGTCTGCGCCAACCAGCGTTCCCCGCACACTAACACTCTCCTAAAGACAAAAGGGACAATTTGCAATTTTACAAAGCCAATTAACCTACAAACGTTTACCTCTTTAGAGTGTGGGAGGAAACCAGAGCACCCGGAGAAATCCCAAGCTGTCATGGGGAGAACGTACAAACTCCGTACAGACAGCACCCGTAATCAGGATCGCACCCTGGTCTCTGGTGCTGTAAGGCAGCAACTCTACCGCTGCACCACTGTGCTGCCCTTCCTCAAAGATTTTTAATAAGCATGTCAGATATGATTTCCCCTCCATGATGTTATGCTGACTCTATTTGATCCGATTAGACTTTCCAAATGTCTGCTATTTCCTCCTTGATAATTGATAACATTGACCAATAATGTACATTCAAATAATTGCCCTGTATTTATCATCTTTTTGTCTCCACTTTTTTCGATTATGGGCATCACATTGGCGGTTTTCTAATCCTCCAGGTCTTCTCCATAGTCAAAGAACTTTTGGAAGACTGTCTCCTCAATCTATGTAACCTTTCACAGGGCAATGTTTAAAGGAGATGTGCGGGGCAAGTTTTTTTTACACAGAGTTTGGTGGGTGCCTGGAACGCGCTGGAACGGATACAATCGTGGCTTTTAAGAGACTTTTGGATTGATGCTTAGATATGCAGGGAATGGGGGGATTTGGATTACGTGCAGGCCGATAAGAGTTGGGCTTGACATAATTTTCAGCACAGACATTGTGGGCCGAAGGACCTGTTCCTCTGCTTTGCTGCTCTATGTTCTGTATACTGTGTCCTTGCGGTTCTACAATACAAATGATCATTCTTTAGCCCCATTAGTCTTGCCTTGCCTTGCCTTGAATGCCTTCCCTTGCCATCAAAGCCTTTCCTTGCCATCAATGCCTTGCCGTTAAGAGTTGGTCTTGACGTCATGTTCGGCACAGGTATTGTGGGCCGAAGGACCTGTTGCTCTATGATCAATATTCTGCGTTCTTCTAAGGGTTCAACAATGCAAACCCTCACTTCCTGGGGAATGATCAGTCTTTAGCCCCGTTAGTCTACTTAAAACTGGATCTTTAGTGATGTTGATGGTATTCCCTTTTGGTGCAAGGACAAGAGAAAGAGAAGTGGTGCACAGTAAGGTTTACCCCAGTCTCTAGGGAGTCGATTGTCTGTGATATTTGTGTGGGCCCATAATGGGGAACTGGTGGAAACGGACCTCCTGTTTCGATAGTCTTCTTAGCTTCACATCTGTTTCCTCTTCCTCCTCCACTTCCTCTGCTATCACCGTGCAGTGTGGCTGCTTCTTCTCCCTGTTGGAGATTTACTTCTCATTAATGTCGAGCATTGCAATTGTTTTGTTCACTTCCACCAGGCTGTTAGCAAGTGCAACGCCCTGTTGGGCCAGACGTGGAGTGTATTAGTATCAGTCTCTGGCATCTTACAAAGGATAGCTGGCAAATTAAAATCGCAAAGTACTCTCCCATCGGGCAAGATATACAGAGGTTTGAAAACGCACACCACCAGATTCAGGGACAGTTTCTTCCCGGCTGTAATCAGGCAACTGAACGGTCCTCTCATCTGCTGGAGTTGTTCTGGAGTCCTGACCTCCCATCTATCACATCGGAAACCTTTGAGCTATCTTTAATCGAACTTTATCAGACTTTATCTTGCACTAAATGTTGCACCCTTTATTCTTTATCTGTACACTGTGGATGGATTGATTGTAATCACGTATAGTCTTTTCTTTGACTGGATAGAACGCAAACAAAAGCTTTTCCCTATACCTCGGTACACATGTTAATGACAAACTAAACTAAACTTTATTACACAGAAGAACTCAGGGAATGAGAGAGAAAGAGTATTTTTTTTCTGTGTAAATACTGGTTCGAACACGCTGAATGCCAATGATAGAGCAACAGAGAGCAGTTGGTCACATGGTTCTATTCTTAAAGGGCTACACATCCAATGTATACCAGCCACATGCGTTACAGTTGGAGTTTTGCCATATGTTGCTCTCCAGGTAATTCTGAGTGTATTTGTCTCCCACTATCAACCAAAGTTTCCTCAGCGAAGACTGTAGCATTGGTTATTGAAGCTTTCATCTTGGTAAAGAACTGTTGTGCCATGTTGCCAGCCCTGAGGTGAAGTTAAAAATGGCCCCTCCCCTGGGTCGCATTGCAATGTGAGGCCACACTCTGAACTCAAACAGTGTGAAGAAAGGTCCCGACCTGAAACATCACCTATCCACCTTCTCCAGAGATGCTGCCTGACCCGCTGAGTTACTCCAACACTTTGTGTCCCTGAACTCAAATCATAGCTTGAGATATAGAACCTATTATGATGGGAAAATAAACCGTGGGGCACTGGAATATGGGAGTAAGGAAGGCTCATGACAACTGCACAGGGACTTTGGTGGGACCAGACTCGAATATTGTGACCAATTTTGATCTCTTCATTTAGGGAAGGACATATTGGTGGCAATGCAAAGAATGTTCACTAATCTAATACTGGTGATCGGGAAGATTGAACAGGTCGGGCCTATATTCTCCAAAGATTAGGCTCCCAAGGCTAAAAGAAAAGAATGGCAAATGATCTCAGCAGACCAATTAAGATCCTGGGTGGGCAAGACAGGGTAGACATCAACATGAGGGAGAATATCGTTTTTTTCTTAGTTTCGTTTATTGTCACGTGTACTGAGGTACAGTGAAAAGCTTTTTTGTTGCGTGCTATCCAGTCATGGGGAAAGACTATACATATTACAATCAAGCCATCCAGAGTGTACAGATACAGGATAAAGGGAGGAACGTGTAGTGCAAGATAAAAGTCCAGTAAAGCCACAAGATTAGGTGCAAACAACTGCAGATGCTTGTTTACAAAAAAAGACACAAAGTGCTGGAGTAAGTCAGCAGGTCAGACTTCATCTCTGGAAGACATGAGTTCCAACCTGAAATGTCGCCTACCCATGTCTCCCGGAGGCGCTACCTGAACTGCTGAGTTACTCCAGCATTTTGAGTCTTTTTTTAATTGGATTAGGTAATGGTGATTTAAAACTGAGGACTGTAGGTTCTTTTTGCAGAGAATGGTGAACCTCAGAAATTCTTTCTCCCAGGGAGTCATGGAGACTAGATTATGGAACTTCTTAAAATAGGAAGCAGATAAACTGGTTTTGAAAGATCAAGGAACTGAGTGCACTGGAAACTGGTACAGGAGATGAGGTTTCAGATGAATCAGCTGTGGTCATGACAGACAACTGCTCCAACCTCATTTACTGTATCCGCTGTTCCAGGTGTGGACTCCTATATATCGGTAAGACCAAGCACTAACTCTACGATTGTTTCGCTGAACACCTCCGCTCAGTCTGCCTAGGCCAACACGATCTCCTGGTTGCTAAACACTTCAACTTCCCCTCCCATTCCCATACTGACCTACCTGTCCTGGGCCTCCTCCACTGCCAGAGTTAGGCCCAGTGCAAATTAGAGGAGCAGCACCTCATATTTCACATGGGCAGCTTGCAACCCTATGAATATTGAATTCTCTAACTTCAAGTAACCCTTGCTTTCCCTCTCTCCCTGAACCTCCCCCACCCTGGTTCTCTGACTAGTTTCACTGTCCTCCTGATTAATTTTACTGATTGCATGCCTCGTTGTCACCTTCCCCTCAGCTAACCATTCTACATTTCCTCGATCAGCATCTGCTTTGATACCCTTCCACATCTCTGGTCTCCCTTTCCTTGACTCCTTAGTCTGAAGAAGGGTCTCGACCCGAAATGTCATCCATTACTTCTCTCCAGAAATGCTGCCTGTCCTGCTGAGTTACTCCAGCATTTTGTGTCTAACTTCGGTGATCGTGACAGGGTAGGCCTGAGGGATTGAATATCCTGCTCCTGCTCCTATTTTCTTATGATGTTAGATGAGTGAGATATGCAGGATACTGAGGGGAAGTGACAAGGGGAATTGATACAGTGAAGCTTTTACTTGGTGAGAGGTCCTAAACTGAAGTTAGTTAATCTGTGGAACTCATTGCCACAGAGCGCTGTGGAGGCCAAGTCAGTGGATATTTTTAAGGCCGGGATAGATAAATTCTTGATTAGAACAGGTGTCAAGGGTTATGGGGAGAAGGCAGGAAAATAGGATTAGGAGGCAGAGATCAGCCATGATTGAATGGTGGAGTAGACTCGATGGGCCGAATGGCCTAATTCCACTACTATAACTTGTGAACTTGTGAAGTGGGGGAGACATAGTTTCAGGATAAGGCATCAAGATAGAGTCAAGGAGGAGTTTCTTATCTCAGAAGGTTATGAATCTTTGGAATTCTATCCCTCAGACAGTTTTGGAGGCTTAGTCATTAAATATATTCAAGGCTGTCGTAAATAGTATCATAGACTCATGCAGTCAGAAAAAGGCCCGTCGGCCCAACTCGCCCGTGCCGATCAAGGTGACTGTAATTCTAGTCCCATTTGACAACGTTTGGCCCATATCCCTCTAAACATCTTCTATCGACGTACCTGTCCAAATGCCTTTTAAATGCTGTTATATTACCGGCCTCAACTACCTCCTGTGGCAGCTCATTCCATATGTGCACCATCCTCAGAGTGAAACATATGTGCACCATCCTCTGAGTGAAACATTTTCAACTCAGGTTCCTATTAAATCTTGCCCCTCTCACCTTAAACCTATGTCCCCTGGTTCTTGATTCCCCAACCCTGGGTAAAAGACTATGCATTCACCCTGTCTATTCCCCTGATGATTTTGTACACTGTTATAAAATAAGTCCTCAGCCTCCTGTGCTCCAAGGAATAAAGTCCCCCAAGGATTGGCCACATCCTTGTAAATATATTTTTATAGTTTAGTAGTGTTTACGAGGATGTTGCCAGGACTTGAGGGCCTGAGCAATAAGGAGAGTTTGGGCAGGCTAGGACTTTATTGTTTGGAGCGTAGGAGGATGAGGGGTAATCTTACAGAGGTGTACAAAATCATGAGGGGAGTAGATGGGATGAATGCACAGAGTCTTTCACACAAAGTAAGGGGAATCAAGAACTAGAGGGCATAGATATAAGGTGAGAGGGGGATCCTGAGGGGCAAATATTTCATTCAGATGGTGGTGGATATATGGAACGAGCTGCCAGAGGAGGTAGTTGAGGGAGGTAATGTAGCAACTTTAAAAGATATCTGGACATGTACATGGAGGGAAAGTTTAGAGGGGTAGAGACCAAACATGGGCTGGTGGGACTGGTGTGAATGGGGCATCTTGGTCGGCATGGACAGTTGGGCCAAAGGGCCTGTTTCTGTGCTACATGACCCTATGACTCTCAATAGAGAGAGCATGCAGGAAGAAGGTAGGGTTGATGCTAAGATTATCTCAGCCATGATATTATTGAGCAGTGGATCAGGCTCAAGGGGAAACGGAGCTTACCCCTGCTCCTATTTGCTTACATTCTTAACAAGTTTGACTGAAGCAACAAACCTTGATACTCGTAGTGGAAAAAATCTCCCAGATTAGTGAAGTCGTCAGAGTAAACAAAATGCTAGGCCAAAGGGAAAAGTGCTAACCCTCACAATAATGGACCAAGGAGGGGTGAGCTAGTCCCCGTTATTGCTGATTGTCCATTACTGGTGTCCGTAATTGTCCGTAGATTGTCCACTATAACCAAGTGGTGTGGAAAGTTTAACCCAGGGCCAGGAGTGAAGAAATGCAGTGTTGTGGAGGGAGGGGGTTAAACCAAGCAGGAATTCACAGGCCAGGCAAGGGCCCGGTTCTGTCGAGGGTTTACTATATGTGTGTGTGTGTGTATATATATATACAGTACACGCACACACACACATATATATATATATAAACTGGGACTGGTGTGAATGGGGCATCTTCTGTGAGGAAGTATACAGCCAAGTATACATGAGGAAGTATAAATCAGCTGCAGAAAAGGGCAGAGCAATGACAGGTGGTGTTTAGTCCAAGCAAGTGCGAGGTGTTGCACTTCCGGCTGCATTTAAATTACTGCATGCAATTATGGTCACCCCAATACGAAGGATGTGGAGACTTTGGAAAGGGTGCAGAGGAGGTTTACCAGAATGATGCCTGGATTAGAAGATATGAGGTACATGGAGAGGTTGCATAGACTTGGATTGTTTTTTTCTGGAACATCTGAGATTAAAGGGAGGGCTGATAGAAGCAGATTAAATTATGGGAGCATAGGTAGGGCTGACAGCCTGAATGTTTTTTCCAAAATGGAAATATCAAATAATAGAGGGTATAGCTTTAAGGTGAGAGTGGCAAAGTTTAAAGGAGATGTGTGGGGCAAGTTTTTTGACACAGGGGGTGGTAAGTGCTTGGAATGTACCACTGAGGTTAGTGGTGGAGGCTGATATGATAGTGACATTTAAGAGGCGTTTGGATAGGCACATGTATATGCAGGGAATGGAGGGATATGGCAGACGAGACGGTTTGGGCATAATGCTCAGCACAGACATTGTGGAACGAAGGGCCTGTTCCTGGGCTCTATCTACTGCACTATGTTCTATGCACAAACTACCAAGGCATTAAAGACTGTGGGCCAAGGGCTGGAAAACGAGATTACTTCAGATGGGAAAAATCGACACTAGGTGCTGGAGTAACTCAGTGGGTCAAGGCATCATCTCTGGAGAACATGGATAGGTGACCTTTCGGGTCAGGACCCTTCTACAGACTGATGGGTATGTGTGGGTCGGCACGGTCGCGATAGGCCAAAGGGCCTATTGCTATGCTGGACGACTCTGTGCGTGTCATGAGAAAAATAAAACTCTGCTCATCCTAGTGCATGTACAAGAATTTTTGGCCTCAGTGGAAGATGACCAGGGACTTCTGACCTTTGTGAAAAAAACACTGCGTGCAGGTTACCTGCGGGGTTTCCCCAGATATTGACTTTCGCAGTACTTTGAAAATAATTAATCATATCTGAAGCATTTTCAGATGTTTTGCAGAAGGGTGGCATAACGAGGTAACTCATCACTGCCGGTTTTTTCTTCTGGCTGTAAACATGTTACTTACATTTTACAAACCAAATACCTGTGAGGCTTGCCAATGGCTAGGGACACTTATCATTGCTACTCCAATCACTGTGAGCTACCATTTACCTAAGTCGATAGATGCCTAACAAACACGAAATATTTCAGAATAAGGCACACTGGCACTGGGGTAGAGCTGCTGCCTCACAGCGCCAGGTTCGATCCGGGTTCGATCCTGACTACAGGTGCTGCCTGTGCGGAGTTTGTGCATTCTCCCTGTGATTGCGTGGGTTTTCTCCAGGTGCTCCGGTTTCCTCCCACATCACAAAGACATGTAGTTTGTAGGTAAATTGGCTTCTGTAAATTGCCCCTTATGTCGGATGCAAAAGTGGGATAACATGCAACTAGCAAATGGGTGATCGATGGTCGGCGTGGACTCAGTGTGCCTAACAGCCTTTTATCGACACTGTCAATGCAAACTAAATTAAACTAAAACTAAGCTAAAGGTACTCGGAGTGTCATTCGAATTTTCACAGTAAAACCATTTCTGAAGTGCTAAGCCATCATTTCTAAGTGCCTCTGGAATAGATTGGGTAAATGGACAGAGTCTTTTACTCAGAGTTGGGGAATCAAGAACCAGAGGACATAGGTTTACGGTGAGAGGGGAAATAATTAATAGGAACATGAGGGGCAACTTTTTCACACAAAGGGTGGTGAGTATATGGAACAATCTGTCAGAGGAGGTGGTTGTGGCAGGTACAATAACCCAGCCATGGAATCCAGGCCGGTTGCCATGCTGATTAGTGAACAAAGGTGGCAGTCTTGTGTATGCAGACTTAAGTATGATGCATTGTTCTGAAGATTAGTTATCGTGCTTGAGATACGAGGATATCGGTATCTCTCACTCCCACATCAAAGGGGAAAGGATTGTGATCAGAGCTGTAACCTTGGTTGATGGCTTTGTGGGCTAAGCCCTACCTTGCAGTCTTCAAAAGCTTTGGTTAGACCGCGCTCTGAACATGCTATACATCACACCGTAGCAGGGGTATCCTAGGCCTGGACAATTGTGATCGTTGTGCTAATTCTCTTCAGAGGAGGTCAATTCACTGGAAGTATTCAAGAGAGAGTTAGATACAGCTCTTAGGGCTAACGGAATCAAGGGTTATGGGGAGAAAGTAGAAATGGGGTATTGATTTTGGTTGATCAGCCATGATCATATGGAATGGGGGTGCTGGCTCGAAGGGCCGAATGGCCTACCCCTGCACCTATTTTCTATGTTTCTATGTTAATAACTAATAAAAGTTGTGGTGATTATTGTGCTAATAACTCTGATAAAATTCACTTGAAGCATGATATGAAATATTGCAAGAATTTGTGGTAAAGGCTTGCCAACATATCGTGCATAAAACCCCTAAAAATATCCTGAAAAATAGAGGCATGTTTACATAGAAAATAGATGCAGGAGGAGGCAATTTGGTCCTTCGAGCCAGCACCGTTTGTGTGATAGTCTGGGCTAAAGGATTAAATGAAACAAGTGGGCCGATTCGACAAAGTAATGTCTGTGAGTTGTTTGGAATTATTTACCAAGGCAAATAACAGAGGTTGCAGTACTGCAAAACATCTTAAAATGAAGGACACAAAGAGTTGAAGTAACTCAGCGGGTCAGGCAGCAACCCTGAAGGGATGCCAACATCTGCAGATCTTGTTTCTAACTCTCTCTTGAATACATCCAGTGAATTGGCCTCCTCTGAAGAGAATTAGCACAACAATCACAATTGTCCAGGCTTTCAAGAGAGAGCTAGATAGAGCTCTTAAAGATAGTGGAGTCAGGGGGTATGGGGAGAAGGCAGGAACAGGGTACTGATTATGAATGATCAGCTATGATCACATTGAATGGCGGTTCTGGCTCAAAGGGCCGAATGGCCTACTCCTGCACCTATTGTCTATTGTCTACATCCTAAAATTAATCAACTTTTAATTTAGCAGCTTACTTTAGGAACAACAAATTATCAAACATCAGCCCACGTGGTTCACTCATTTCTTAAAGGTGTACATACACCTGATATTCACCACACAGCTCCACTGATGGCTATTCTCCTCATGATTTGCTCTATGAAGTAACATACCCTACTTTCTGACATTTTTAGCACCAAGCCAGCATTTTAGCTTTATCTTTAGAGATACAGCATGGAAACAGGCTCTTCGGCCCATCGCGACCGAACCGACCAACGATCACCGTACACTAGTTCTATCCTACACACTGGGGACCATTTTATAGAAACCAATTAACCTACAAACCTGCATGTGTTTGGAATGTGGAGGGAAACAGGAGCTCCTGGAGAAAACCCATAGGGTCACAGGGAGAATGTATGAACTCTGTACAGAAAGCACCCGTAGTTAAAGATCGAACTGGGGTCTCGTAAGGAATTCTAAGGCCAGGACTTACAACATCAATGGCTGGGTCCCCCGCCTTTTACATTCACATGACCTGCAAACTATTCACTCAAATGGCCTGTTGGTTTCCTGCCACACCCACTCACAGTATCCACATGACCCAGCAGTAAAACAGATCCCGCTACCACTAACATTGCTCTGGGCTAGTTCCTTGCCTGCACTTTAGAATTTTATTCTGAGTAAAACTGCTTGGAATGTCTGTGAAGACATGGATAAAAAAGTTCCACTGAAGGTTTTTACAGTGTCATCATTGTTCATGGAGCCAGTAAACTCAGTGATTCAATTCAATGATACCTCTTCGTCACATCCGGGATGAGGAACATCTGACATGCTTCATTGCTACTCTCACCCATTCAAACTCAGCAATTTTCATGCATTCCAGCTGCTGGAGAAGGTAGTTGCGGCAGGTACTATCGCAACATTTAAGAAAAATTTCGATAGGTTCATGGATAGAACAGGTTCAGAGGGATATGAGCCAAATGCAGGCAGGTGGGACTAGTGTGGATGGGACATGTTGGCCGGTGTGGGCAAGTTGGGCCTGAGGGCCTGTGTCCACACTGTAAGACTCTATGATTCTATCTGGTTCAGCATGGGAGGACTAAGGGGGGCCTGGTTTAACCTGGAATGATCAAGTCCAATGAATATTTGATGGCCTAGGCCTAGGCTATCAAAGGAGTTGGGTAAAAGGCAAGAAAACAAAGATGATTTGCAAATCAATCATTCTGTTTCTGTTACTATATGGGAATAGGAAGGGCCTGGTTCTGTTACTATATGGGAATAGGAAGGGAATAAAACGTTTGGCTTGGTCCACACGATCTCCCAGTTGTCAAACATTTTAACTCCCCTTTCCATTCCCTTACTGACCTTTCAATCCTGGGTCTCCTCCACTGTCAGAGTGAGGTCACATGCAAACTGGAGGAACAATATCTCATATTTCGCTCTGGCAGCTTACAGCCCAGCGATATGAATAATGATTTCTATAATTTCAAGTAACTCCTGCATTCCCACCCCTCTCCAGCCCCCCTCTCCCCCCACCTTATTCGTCCTACCGGTTCCACTGTTCGCATCCTTGTATCCCTCTTGTTATCACACCTTCCCACAGCCATCAATGGGCCAATATGGGCTCCACCCTTCTTGAGGTCATCTGTTGCCAGTCCTAATTTTCTCTGGCTTTTTTCACCTCCAGTTTATTTCCTCCACCCCCCACCCCCCCCCCCACCTCCACTTTCAGTCTGAAGAAGGGTTTCGACCCAAATCGTCACATTATTTTTTCCAAGAAATGCTGGCCAACCCTTCACATTTCCTGTCTTTCTTCTTATCAAAGCCTTTTTTTAAAAACAATGATCAAATATGAGACATCTTCAGACATTCTGACAAAATTCTGATGACTAAGGAAATCTGAAATCCAGGAACTGTGGTAGCTACATTGGTTATTTACCAAGCACCAATCTGTACTATTGTACATATAATATATAGCTAAATTTCACATCAATTGGTTGTGATCTGAAATGCATGTCCTTGAAAGGCTGGTGGAAAGAGACTAGATTAGAACTTTCAAAAAGGGAAATGGATAAATGTTTGAAGGAGGGAAATGAGGGCAATGAGAAAAGAACAGAGAGAGAGAGAAAAGCTGGTGGACTCACTGTACCAAATACCTGTAAAGCACATTCGATAAGAACAGAAAATGGAACAGGAGTACGGCTTTGGGACTGAAATGTCTGTTCTGACTTTCCACAAAATCATGGGCAATTTTCTGTTTATCCCCATACCTATTTGTGCAATATCCAGAAATCTATCCATCTTGGTTTTGAACATAATGAACACATCGATGCTACGGCCAAGAAAGTGCACCAACGCCTCTACTTTCTCAGAAAGCTAAGGAAATTTGGCATGTCTCCAATAAGGCAGCAGAGTGGCCCAAGGCCACAAGAAATGGAGTATTGTGAGCATGGCCCAGTCCATCACGTATATCAGTTTCCCCCACATCAACTCCATCTGTACTTCACGCTGCCTCGAGAAAGCAGCCAAATAAACGGGTGGCGCCGCACGATGGCAGCCTCGCCAACAGTCTGTCTTGTCCTTTTCATCTTTTGTTGTTTTTAGCATGTTGTTAAATGTATGTTTTAGTGTTTCTTTAGTTTTGTATTATGTGGGGAGTGGGGGAAACTTTGTTTAATCTCTTTCCTTGACGGAGACGCGACCTTTTCCGTCCGTCCTATCTCCGTCCGCACTGTGGCCTAGCATCGTGGAGCTGGCGGTCCCTTTGCTGGGGATCGCCTTTTGGGAGCACCAACCTCAGGTGTCTGCGGACTTAACATCATTGAACTCGTGGTCCCTACCACTGGATTCAAGAACAACTTCTTAACCTCTGTTCTCCGCCTCTTGAGCAGACCTTACACATACAATGATTTATTCACAAAATGCTGGAGTAACTCAGCGGGTCAGGCAGCATCTCGGGAGAGAAGGAATGGGTGACGTTTCGGGTCGAGACCCTTCTTCAGACTGATGTCAGGGGGGCGGGACAAAGGAAGGATATAGGTGGAGACAGGAAGATAGAGGGAGATCTGGGAAGGAGGAGGGGAAGGGAGGGACAGAGGGACTATCTAAAGTTGGAGAAGTCGACGTTCATACCACTGGGCTGCAAACTGCCCAGGCGAAATATGAGGTGCTGTTCCTCCAATTTCCAGTGGGCCTCACTATGGCACTGGAGGAGGCCCATGACAGAAAGGTCAGACTGGGAATGGGAGGGGGAATTGAAGTGCTCGGCAATGATTGAATTCCTGACCCTCCATTCTAGCTCATTACAGCCTTTGCACTTTTTTTAATCAGCACTTTTTCAGTAGCTGTAGCACTATATTCTGCACACTGCTTATTTCCTCTTTTGCATTATCTGACGTACTCATGTGTAGTACGATTTGCCTGGAGAGCATGCAAAACCAGGTTTTTCAGTAGATCTTGTACCACGGGACAATAATAATGAACCAAAGCAATCCCTCCGAATGAAGACATTTTTCTGCATTTTAGTCTTAAATAGCTTATCCTTAATTATGAGACTGTCACCCTAAGTTCGAGACTCCTCATCCAGGGGAAAAACATCCTCCCTGTGATTACCTCTGAGCCCTCAAAGGACTTCATATGTTTCCATGTCATGTCTCATTTTTTAAATTCTAAAGAATAGAGTATTAGCCTACTCAATCTGTCTTTATATGACAGATCTGTCACCCCAGTCTGGTAAATCTGCAGGTGATGATGACACGTTATTGTCCCATGTACTTATGAAACCAGGAGCAGCGAAATTCTTTGTTTTGCATTCAATCCAGTAAACTCATACAAGCGCAATTATAGATAAGTGCAAAAGTGCAACGATTATGTGAAGTAATGGTGGACTTCACCGACAGTACACAAATGTTTAGGGATTCTAGGCAAGCAATTCTCACTTCTCAGAAACAACCTTTGAAAAAAATAATCTGGATAAAAAAGGATTTAAAATGAGAAAATTGTAAACTGAAAACCTGCTGAATTTGATGTGTAAGGTGATCTGTCTGCTTCTGTGCTCCCCTTCAAAGCTCGGTGTAGGAACATGCAAATGCGTTTAATTTACATTTGATTACGATTGTATATGTTTGATCAAAAGGGGACTTTTGTATTATTTCAGACATACAGAAATTTTGAACCACTATCTGAATTGCTATTGAGGGCGTGCAGCGTAGGTTCACTAGGTTAATTCCCGGAATGGCGGGACTGTCGTATGTTGAAAGGCTGGAGCAATTAGGCTTGTATACACTGGAATATAGAAGGATGAGGGGGGATCTTATTGAAACATACAAGATAATTAGGGGATTGGACACATTAGAGGCAGGAAACATGTTCCCAATGTTGGGGGAGTCCAGAACAAGGGGCCACAGTTTAAGAATAAGGGGTAGGCCATTTAGAATGGAGATGAGGAAGAACTTTTTCAGTCAGAGAGTGGTGAAGGTGTGGAATTCTCTGCCTCAGAAGGCAGTGGAGGCCAGTTCGTTGGATGCTTTCAAGAGAGAGCTGGATAGAGCTCTTAAGGATAGCGGAGTGAGGGGGTATGGGGAGAAGGCAGGAACGGGGTACTGATTGAGAGTGATCAGCCATGATCGCATTGAATGGCGGTGCTGGCTCGAAGGGCTGAATGGCCTACTCCTGCACCTATTGTCTATTGTCTATTGTCTATTGATGCAGCAATAAATGGCAAATCTTGTTTCTTTCAATTAACTAACTTAGAAACTGAGTTACAAAAGAGAGCAAGATAACATGCAAATCCTGGGATTATGTCAATTTGAAAATATATTCTGATCGATTTGTGCAGTGCCTCATTTAAATCAGGGGAAATTTGACTTAATTTGAGAACAATGTCGCTTTTTCTGAGCAGACCAGACTACGTAGAAGAGCATGACTTGCCCATGACAGTGTTTCCTGGTGGCAGATTTTAATCATGAAGTCAGATGTCTGATTAACCTTTAGCACAGAGAACCACTAAAACCGCAACAGGCTGCCTACAAAAGTCCACATATTTTTAAAATCATGCAGCTTGACTTTAACATCTAGCGTTACAGCTCCCCCCAGTTTCAGAAGATAATTGGTAACGTTCATTGTGGATCTGCTAACTGCGACTTTGTGCTGAACGTCGTGATAGGTTAAATGGCGAAACAAGGAAATGCAGACGCAGGTTTACAAATAAAAGTGCTGAAGTAACTCAGTGGGTCAGGCAGCATCGCTGGAGAACATGGATAGGTGATGTTTCAGGTCTGCAGGCTTCCAGACACATTTACAAACAATTGATGACTCTTGTGTACTGCCTAGGTGAGGCCTGTTGTATGATTTCTTGATTAGTAAGGGTGTTAGGAGTTATGGGGCAAAGGCAGGGGAATGGGGTTGAGAGGGAAAGATAGATCAGCCATGATTGAATGGCAGAGTAAAGTTGATCAGCTAATGGCCTAATTCTGCTCCTAGAACCTATGAACTTATGAACTTTTTTTACCCGGTTGTATGCTAAACTATGCCTAGGTACATGTGACAACAAAGTATCATTGAATTGAATTGAATTAAATTGAATTGAGCATTTCCCCAAACAGCTAAAGTTTCATGTAGAAACAAGGAACTGCAGATGTCAGTTTGCTCAAAGGAACAGACAGTGCTGAAAGAACTCAACAGGTCAGGCAGCATCTCTGGAGAACATGGATAGGTGACATTTCGGGTTGAGTTGAGTTGAGTTTATTGTCACGTGCACCGAGGTACAGTGAAAAGCTTTTGTTGCTTGCTAACCAATACCAACTAGTAACAGAAAGCAGTAGCGATTGGGTCCCTTCTTCAGATTCAAGGAGAGAACTTCTTCGAAGTAGGCATGCCTTGAGGAGATTTTGCAGTGGAGCAGTCAAAATGTAGATGCAAGGAACTCGAGATGCTTCCAGAAAAGGACACAAAGTGCTGGAGTAACTCAGTGGGTCAGGCAGCATCTCTGGGGAACATGTAAAGTTTCATGTTAGAAATGCGCATTTAATGTGAAAAATTGTGCTTGCTAGGGACTATTCAAACGTGTCATTGCACTGGGCTGGAGCTTTATTGTATTGACGAGAGCACTTAATGGATGTGAGATCACTGAGGCAGATTTATCTGACTTCAGAATATTTGGCAGTCAACCATTTTTGACCTGATTGCTGAGTTAAATTGGTCACTTTCACATCAATGTGTCACAGTAGTTTAAAACCAGCAGCACAACAGCCAAAGGTAATCATGAAAGCATCTTCCATTGGTTTGCTTTTGATGGGGAGGTAATCAATTGTAAAGACGTCATTAAGGCAGAGTAAATGGAGGTTTGCTCTCTTTGTATTTGCACTATGATAGTTCTTGAATGAGAAACCCTACAAATCTAACAGCACTAACAGCGGTCAGCTCAGTTGGAAAATGTGCCGTTAAAGACCCGACAAATTGCCTGCAGATGAGTTTACAAAGAACCTAAGCCAAAGAATAATAGACAGTGATTCTGGGCCCCGGAATAATTCTGCAAGCCAATATATCAATGTTAATATAGGAAACCATTAAGTTAGAGTCGGTAGATGTTTCCTCAAGGTCATCAGGAAAATCAGGAGTATTCCCCTTGGCATTGCAGGCAATGTATTATTTCCGGCTATCCTTGGGCACAGTGGCACAGCGGTACAGTTGCTGCCTTGCAGTGCCAAGAACCTGGGTTCAATCCTGACTGCGGGTGCTGTCTGTACGGAGTTTGTACGTTCTTCCTGTGGCCGCGTGGGTTTTCTCCAGGTGCTCTGGTTTTCTCCCACATCCTAAAGACATAGAGGTTTGTAGGTTAATTGGCTTCTCCAAAATTGTACATTGTCCCTTATGTGCAGGATAGTGCAAGTGTACGGGGTGATTACTGATCGGCGTGGACTCGGTGGGCCAAAGTGCCTGTTTTTGCACTAAAGTCTTAAGTCCAAAGTCAGCATACCAAAAAATTCTTTCTTTCCATTTCTTCCACTCTCTTTCCCATGAATGTCAAAGTCTGAAAATAAAGTTTAAAGACAAAAATATAAATATATTATTTTTAAAATGGAAATTATGATTACATTTATCACCAAATTTTATAAAACCCGCCTTTCTTTGCTACTAACATGAGTTAATTCTAATCATCTGTGAAGTCAGTACAGCTGTAATTCATACAATCAGATCAGTCTTTCATTTCAGAGCTATGAAATACACGTGCCTAGGAGTTCTCAGAACTAATTCCATTCATCAATTGATGTATCATAAAAGTAACACTTACATCTCTGAAAAATAACTTGAATGTTTAACAGCTGAGAGACATATAAATTCAACCCAAACCATCCTGCACCTACAGAGCAACCGAACAACAACAGCAGCAGCTGCCCAGGATCAGCCTCATTTGACACACTGGAAATGCGCCTCCCATTTGCAATAATATAATCATCCCTGGAGAGGAAGAGAGGAAAACAAGGGCAGGAGAAGCCATAACAAGGATGAACCAAGTTGCACATATTGACAATCTGCTCCTGGTCCCTTCTTCTCCACAGACGGCTGTGGAGGCCAAGTCAATGGATATGTTAAAGACGGAGATTGACAGATTCTTGATTAGTGAGGGTGTCAGGGTTTATGAGGAGAAGGCAGGAGAACGGGGTTGGGAGTGAAAGATAGATCAGTCATAATCGAATGGCGGAGAAGACTTGATGGGCCGAATGGCCGAATTCTGCTCCGAGAACTTATGAACTATAGTTTAGGTTAGTTTAGTTTAGTTTAGAGAGATACAGCATGGAAATAGTCCCTTCGGCCCACTGAGTCCACACGAGAAGCCAATTAGCCTAAAACCCTGGACGTCTTTGGTATGTGGGAGGAAACCGGAGAAAACCCACGAGGTCACAGGGAAAATGTAAAAACTCCGCACGGACCACACCGGTAGTCAGGATTGAACCCAGGTCTCTGGCGCTGTAAGGCAGTAACTCTACCGCTGCACCACCCTGCCACCCTGCAGGATGCTGTCTGACCTACTGTGCTGGTGTAGACCAACATCTAAAGTGTTCCGCTTTCTGTTTTTTGTATTTGATCTCTGGAAGTAAAGGAGAGAGAAAAGCATACAGGAGAAATGTCGAGTGGGATGAGTTGAGACAGAATTATTTATAGCTATTTTAGCGCAACTCATAAATATTCTCATGCTTATATGCAGAGGAAAGAATCTTCAGATAGACAGAGTACAATTCAGCAAAGTAGATGTCTCGGAAAATAACTGCAGATGCTGGTACAAATCGAAGGTATTTATTCACAAAATGCTGGAGTAACTCAGCAGGTCAGGCAGCATCTAGGAGAGAGGGAATGGGTGACATTTTGGGTCGAGACCCTTCTTCAGACACTCAAGGCTCTACTTTACAGCATAGACACTCTTTTTAAGTCCCGGCTATCTGATCAGGGGACTGTTGTGTGGGATGAATCAAACCTTTGACGCAATTATGCACAAGAGCATTTGAACTGTAATGGACTGGGAAATGACTAATAATTCTGCCTTGAACATAGATAGATAAACTTCACAGAAAGATAAAAACTGGACCACGTTGCACTCCATTATGTATCATTGGACAAACACAATGAGTTACTAACGCAGGCACCAGAAAAAATATCAAATGATGAGAGGCATAGACAGAGTAGACAACTGAACCTTTTTCCCAGGGTGGAAATGTCCAACACTGGAGAGCATAGTTTAGTTTAGAGATACAACGCGGAAACAGGCCCTTCGGCCTAACAACCGGGTCCGCGCCGACCAGTGATCTCCGCATTTTAACACTATCCTACACACACTAGGGACATTGTTTTTACAGCAAGAGCTATAAGGTGAGAGGGGAAATGTTTAATGGAGATGTGTGGGGCAAGTTTGTTTACAGAGAGAATGGTGGGGGTCTGGAACGCACTGCCGGAGATGGTGGTGGAGGCAGTGGTGTTTAAGAGGCTTCAAGATAGGCAACATGGAAGTGCAGGGAATAGAGGAATATGGATCATGTACAAGCAGATGAGATTATTTTAACTGGACCTGGGTTCCATCCTGACCTCGGGTGCCGTCTGTGAGAGTTTCCATGTTCTCCCTGTGGCCGGGTGGGATTCCTTTGAGTGCTCTGGTTTCCTCCCATGTTCCCACAAGACATGTGGGTTTGCAGGTGAATTGGCCTCTGTAATAGTGGGATAACATAGAACAAGTGTGAACAAGAGATCGATGGTCAACGTGGACGTGGTGAGCCAAAGGGCCTGTTACCATGCTGTATCTCTAAAACTAAACTGAACTAAGCTAATCTAAACTAAATTAAACTAAAGGGCCTGACCCACTTAGGCGATTTTAAGGCGACTGCTGGCGACTAGGCTGTCGCCGAACGTTCCCCGGGGTGTCGTGGGCATGATCGGGAGGAGTCTTCAATGAATCGTAGCGGATCTCGGCACGTCACGGAAACATTTTCCAGATAGAAATTTCTCGGCAACAGCTGGCTTGTCGCCAGGTATCGTTGCTTATTGCGGGCACTGTCGCATGCTGTCCCCGAGTTTGCTAGGTTGTCACAGATGCATTTAGAAGCACGTAATATTAAATTTAGAAAAAGCATTTGAAGATACCAGAAGATAGTTTTGTTTAACCAATTTATTTACCGTCAGGACATTTGACAGGTAGATTGGAGGCGACAGTTTGACGGTCAGGTAAGCGTGGGAATTTTGCGACGTTTCCGAAGACGGTGTAATCTCTTAGCCTGGTGCCAGTTTCACAAAAAAAGTAACGTATCGACCTGACTCGGCATTGTTGTGGTCATTGTCGTAGGCTAAACGAAAATTTTGGCGATCTGCTACGACTTTGACAGACGCTGGCAGTCGCCTTAAAAATCGCGTAACTGGGACAGGCCCTTAAAGCTACAACTAAACTAAAACTAAACTGAATTAATCATAAGCTGAACTGAACTAAACTGAATGGAATGGAACGTCTTTAGTTGCAACAGTGGGCCGCTCATGTCCTTTGTATGCAAGTAACAGGGTCTCAGAACAATCTATATCGATCTCTGTCATGGGAAGAGATTATCAAGCGCAGAGAGGACATGATTCATGGATGCGCTCAAAACCTCCATGAAAATATACAACATTAATTCCTGGGATCTCTTGCCCAGGCAGGTGAAATTGCAGATAAAGCATTCAGAGTCAGACTGCATGGAAAGAGGCCCTTCGGCCCAACTTGCCCACAACGACCAGCATGTCCCAGCTACACTAGTCCCACCTGCTTGCATTTGGCCCATATCCCTCTAAACCTATCCAATCCATGCACCTGTCTAAATGTTTCTTAAACATTGTGATAGTACCTGCCTCAACTACCTTCTCCTCGTTCCATAGACCCACCACCCTTTGTGTGAAAAAGTTACCCCTCAGGTTCCTATTTGATCCCCCTCCCACCCCCCCTCCCCCCCTCACTAAACCTGCCATCTGGTTCTCAACAATACTTCGGGCAATAGTTGCTAACCCCGATGGTGTCATGCACACAAAGCCCTGAATAAGCTGCAGAACGAACACCTGTGTCGGGCAGCATGGTGGCGCACCGGTAGAGTTGCTGCCTTACAGCGCCAGAGACCCGGATTCGATCCCGACTATGGATCCTATCTGTATGGAGTTTGTACGTTCTCCCCTTGACCGCATATGTTTTCTCCGAGATCTTTGTTTTCCTCCTACACTCCAAAGACGAGCAGAGCTCTTAAGGATAGCGGAGTCAGGGGGTATGGGAAGAAGGCAGGATCGAGGTACTGATTGAGAATGATCAGCCATGATCACATTGAATGGCGGTGCTGGCTCGAAGGGCCGAATGGCCTACTCCTGCACCTATTGTCTATTGTAAGACGTACAGGTTTGTAGGTTAATTGGCTTGGTGTAAGTGTAAATTGATCCTAGTGTGTGTAGGATAGCGTTAATGTGCGGGGATCGCTGGTCAGTGCGAACTCAGTGGGTCGAAGAGCCTGCTTCCACTAAACTAAACCCGGCTCCTTAAAAGCTATTTGGCCACTCAGCCCATCTGCCACCTCCTGTCCCAACTGTGCAAGGGTGTTTGGTTCCAACATTGGCCTCACCAGCCATCTCAGAGCCTGAAAAACAGAATGGAAGCAAGTCATCCTCGATCCTCGGTGACCACCCAAGAGGGCGAAGGCAACTTGATTGTTTTTAATTGAATGCAATGTGTTTGAATTTTATTAATAGTTCTAATAGTATTTTTTCAATGGTGTCTGAAAATATTTGGAGCATGTGAATGATATAGACATTCATAAATATGCTATTTAATTATCATTTTTTGTTTAGTGTTATAGACAATAGACAATAGACAATAGGTGCAGGAGTAGGCCATTCAGCCCTTCGAGCCAGCACCGCCATTCAATGCGATCATGGCTGATCACTATCAATCAGTACCCCGTTCCTGCCTTCTCCCCATACCCCCTCACTCCGGTGTTAGCTTAGAGATACAGCATGAAAATAGCTGGATGAGTCCCCTCCGACCAGCAAACAGCCTGTACACTATCACTATCCTACACACTAGGGACAAGTGACAATTTTTTACCAAAGCCAATTAACCTACAAACTTCTACACCTTTGGAGTGTGGGAGGAAATGTGGGAGCACCTGGAGAAGACCCACGTGGTCCAGGGAAAACGAACAAACTCCGTACAGACAGCACCTGTAGTCAGGATCCAACCTGGGTCACTGTAAGGCAGCAAATCTACCGCTGCGCCACCGTGCCTATAATTTCTGATAGATGGTGAGCTTAGTGGGTGGGTCTCAGTGGCTATTCAGACAATCCGGGTCGCACACTCTGACACTCAAAGACCCCATGTTACACACAACCTCTCTAATCAGTGGGATGACAACCACCCTATAGAGGTCTAAGGGTACGTAATGATAATGCCCTCTCCCCAGTCTTTATACCGTGACCAACAGTTCTAATAGATGGCCAGCTCCGAATCGACTGTCAGTTGACCATGCCGTTCATTCATCTGAAATATAATGTGTTGTATGTAAAATTATGAGAGGCAGAGATAGGGTAGACAGCCAGAACCTTTTTCCCAGGGTGGAAATGTCCAATGCTAAGGTCAAAGCTTTACGGTGAGAGGGGGAAAGTTTAATGGAGATGTGCGGGACATGTTTTTACACAGAGTGGTGGGGGCCTGGAACGCACTGCCAGGGGTGGCAGTGGAGGCAGATACGATAGATAGTGGTGTTTAAGAAGCTTTTGGATAGACCCATGGAAGTGCAGGGAACAGAGGAATATGGATCATGTACAGGTAGATGAGATCAGTTTAACTGGACATTATGTCCAGCACAGATATTATGGGCCGAATGGTCCGTTCCTGTGCTGTGCTGTGTTCTATGTTCTATGCTCTATGAAAGCAGGAGCAATATCTTGAACTGAATGACTCAGAAACAATGTACATTTCTTCCTTAGGTGATGCCAGACTCTCAGCCCTATCTTTGTATGTATAACAAGACTCTACAATGCAGATGTTCATACTGAATTAAATGTAAAAAAACATGCTTTTCTCGCCCACTTCCATTTGTCAAAGCATTTTATTATATCATGTAGATGAGTAATGCCTTTTTCCTCTCAACTGGGATGGCTCTATAATAAATAACTGCATGAATGCTAGGGAAATGCATTGGCCAGGGGATGAGTAGAGATAGCAAAGCCCTCTTGGCTAATGCAGCCACTCATTTCCTTCTGATAAATGATAATGGGCTTTATCCCGGGTTCGATCCTGACTACGGGTACTGTCTGAACGGAATTTGTACGTTCTCCCCGTGATCGCGTGGGTTTTTTTCGGGTGCTGCGGTTTCCTCCCACACTCCAAAGACCTACAGATTTGTAGGTTAATTGGCTTTGGTAAAATTGTAACTTGTCCCTAGCGTGTGTAGCATGGTCCTAGTGTCCGGGGTGTTTGCTGGTCAGCACGGACCTGGTGGGTCAAAGGGCCTATTTCGTTATATGGGGTGATTGTTAGTCGGTGTGGTCTCAGTGGCCAAAGGGCCTGTTTCCGCGCTGTATCTCTGAAGTCTAGAAGTGTAAAGACTTGCTTTCATGTACTGCCTTTCCTGGCACCAGGTCATCCCAAACAACTTGCTGCCTCACAGTGGCAGAGGTCCAATAGACAATAGGTGCAGGTGGAGGCCATTCAGCCCTTCGAGCCAGCACCGCCATTCAATGCGATCATGGCTGATCACTCTCAATCAGTACCCCGTTCCTGCCTTCTCCCCATACCCCCTCACTCCGCTATCCTTAAGAGCTCTATCCAGCTCTCTCTTGAAAGCATCCAACGAACTGGCCTCCACTGCCTTCTGAGGCAGAGAATTCCACACCTTCACCACTCTCTGACTGAAAAAGTTCTTCCTCATCTCCGTTCTAAATGGCCTACCCCTTATTCTTAAACTGTGGCCCCTTGTTCTGGACTCCCCCAACATTGGGAACATGTTTCCTGCCTCTAATGTGTCCAATCCCCTAATTATCTTATATGTTTCAATAAGATCCCCCCTCATCCTTCTAAATTCCAGTGTATACAAGCCTAATTGCTCCAGCCTTTCAACATACGACAGTCCCGCCAATCCGGGAATTAACCTAGTGAACCTACGCTGCACGCCCTCAATAGCAAGAATATCCTTCCTCAAATTTGGAGACCAAAACTGCACACAGTACTCCAGGTGCGGTCTCACCAGGGCCCGGTACAACTGTAGAAGGACCTCTTTGCTCCTATACTCAACTCCTCTTGTTATGAAGGCCAACATTCCATTGGCTTTCTTCACTGCCTGCTGTACCTGCATGCTTCCTTTCAGTGACTGATGCACTAGGACACCCAGATCTCGTTGAACATCCCCTCTTCCTAACTTGACACCATTCAGATAATAATCTGCCTTTCTATTCTTACTTCCAAAGTGAATAACCTCACACTTATCTACATTAAACTGCATCTGCCATGTATCCGCCCACTCACACAACCTGTCCAAGTCACCCTGTGAAGCCTCACAATTCACACTACCCCCCAGCTTAGTATCATCTGCAAATTTGCTAATGGTACTTTTAATCCCTTCATCTAAATCATTAATGTATATCGTAAATAGCTGGGGTCCCAGCACCGTACCTTGCGGTACCCCACTGGTCACTGCCTGCCATTCTGAAAGGGACCCATTGATCCCCACTCTTTGCTTTGTCTGTCAACCATTTTCTATCCATGTCAGTACCCTACCTCCAATACCATGTGCTCTAATTTTGCCCACTAATCTCCAGGTTCGATCCTAACCTCAGGTGCCGTCTGTGTAGAGTTTGTGGATCCCGACTAGGATCACCCCATACACTAGTTCTATCCTACACACTAGGGAGAATTGACAGAAGCCAATTAACCTACAAGCCTGCATGTCTCTGGAATGTGGGAGAAAATCGGAGCACTCGGAGAAAACCCACACGGTCACAGGGAGAACCTAGAAACTCTGTAGAGACAGAGCCCACAGTCAGGGTTGAACCGGCGGCTCTGGCACTGCAAGGCAGCAACTCTACCGCTGCGCCACCATGCCGCCCAACGGGTGATCGATGGTCAGCGTGGACTCGGTGGGTCGAAGGGCCTGTTTCCATGCTGCATCTCAAAACTTACTCTCTGGTGAACAAAGTTTTGAGATGGAGTGGTTGTTGTAAAGTAGGAAGCTGCCAACTTCCACTCTGCAAGCTGCCACAATGTGATAATGACTCGATAATTTATTGTTGTGATGTTGACTGAGGGACAAAGATCTCCCAGAAGACTAGGGACAACACACATGCTTTTCTTCGTGATAGTGCCATGGGAACTTTCACAACAACCTGGGAGAGACTCTCAGGTGGCCTCAACTTAACCTCTTCCGACAGGCAGCATTACGAAATACTCGGATAAGGAAAATATCCTTAACCTTAAGCGGCAATCTCGGTTTGGGAGCAATAAGTGGCAAATGATATTTGTACCAAAACACCCTTAAGAACTGAAATGAAAACAAACACTTTGGAAGGAATGGAAGGATATGGATCATATGCAGGTAGATGAGATTAATTTATCTCAGCATCATGCTTGGCACAGACGTAGTGGGCAGAAAGGGCTTTTTTCTGTGCTGTACTGTTCTAGGGCGGCACGGTAGCGCAGCGGTAGAGTTGCTGCTTTACAGCGAATGCAGCGCCGGAGACTCAGGTTCGATCCTGACTACGGGTGCTGCACTGTAAGGAGTTTGTACGTTCTCCCCGTGACCTGCGTGGGTTTTCTCCGAGATCTTCGGTTTCCTCCCACACTCCAAAGACGTACAGGTATGTAGGTTAATTGGCTGGGTAAATGTAAAAATTGTCCCTAGTGGGTGTAGGATAGTGTTAATGTACGGGGATCACTGGGCGGCACGGACTTGGAGGGCCGAAAAGGCCTGTTTCCGGCTGTATATATATGATATGATATGATATGATGATATGATATGTTCTATGTTCTAAGAACTCAGCTGGTCAAGCAGCACCTGTAAGGAAAGAAACCACTCAATGTTTTGGATCACTGATCCTTCCTCAAACTATCAGTGCAAAGATTTATAGTTGTGCAATAGTATGCATGCAGATTTAATATAAAAAATTAGCCTGTCAAGCTTTTGGATTTTCAAGAGCCACATAAGGCATTCGAAACCAGAGGAAACCCACGCAGTCACAGGGAGAAAGTACAAACTCCGTGCAGACAGCACCCGTAGTCAGGATCCAACCCGGGACTCTGGCGCTGTAAGGCCTACTACAGCTCTACTGCTGCGCAACTGTGCCGGCGAACATATCTTTCTGAACGCTCTTTGTCCCATTTCCAAAATAACATCTCCAAAATGCAAGCCTTCCAACCCTACATCTACTCCACAGCAATAGCCTTTTGTACTTTCAATGGGATTTCCTGAATATGTGAATATTTGTGAATATACATTGTGAATGTACTTTTCATGAGTATTTGTTGAAATAACCATGTCAATTTAATCAACCATAAAAGTCACATAATCGCTAACATAGAACAGGCCCTTCGGCCCACCATATCTGTGCTGACCATGATGCCAATCTAACTGATCCCATCTGTCTATCTTCCCCTTCGTTCTTTTTATTGCACTTGAGTTTGAACTGATTGTATCTTTTGAAGTCATATCTGATCTATTTGGTCAGCATGTAAAACAAAACTTTTCACTCTATCTCAGTGACATTAATAAACCTGAACCAAAACCCATTAAACCTCCATGCCCTGCCTGTTCATGTGTTTGTCTAGGAAGGAACTGCTGATGCTGGTTTAAATCAAAGATAGACACAAAATGCTGGAGTAACTCAGCGGGACAGGCAGCATCTCTGGAGAGAAGGAATGGGTGACATTTCGGGTCGAGACCCTTCAGACTACAGGGGAAAAGGAAACGTTTCCCTTTCCCCTGACCAGTCTGAAGAAGGGTCTCGACCTGAAATGTCACCCATCCTCTCTAGAGATGCTGCCTGGCCCGCCGAGTTACTCCAGCATTTTGTGTCTCTCATGTGTTTGTCTAAATGCCTTTTCAATATTACCATTATATCTGCTTCCACCACAACACAACAGCATGTTCCAGGCACCTACCGCTCACTCTGTTTAAAAAGCAACTTGCCTTTTACGCCTCCTTTGAATTTTGCCCCTCGCACCTTAAACCTATATGCCCTCTAGTATTTGACGTTTCAGATGATGGTGGCAAAATAGCTTTCCCAGAGGTTATCAGCTGGGAGCTCTCATCGAAGGTACATGAAGCTTGCAGAAACTTTACTTTAGAAATGCAGTTTGCAAACAGGCCCTTCGGCCCACTGATTCCGCACCAACCAGCAATCACCATACACTAGCACTATCCTACACACAATAGACAATTTATAATTTTACCAAAGATAATTAACCGACAAACCCGTACATCTTTGTCGTGTGGGAGGAAACCGGAGCACCCGGAGAGAACCTATGCGGTCACTGGGAGAACGTACAAACTCTGCACTGACAGCATCCGTAATCAGGATGGAATCCGTGTCTCTGGCACTGTAAGACAGAAACTCTACCGCTGCGTCCCTTGTTGGCAAAGTTGGCATCTCAGCGAGCAGTGGAGCATTACTTTCTTCTGACTCATCTGGAGACTCTGCAGATCAAAACCGGCCTGCCTTACAATGCTGTACAGAGTACAGAGCATCATGAAACCTAGGACACTCAACCTGGGACGTGCTGAATTCCTAACAGTGACGCCCGAATGTATCACTGAACAAGCCCGCAAGCCTGCCCGGGCACATTGAAGCACATTGAAGAAGTCAGGGGCTTGTTCCGTGACACATCTATATCTCACTGAAACATGTCATCGTATATATCATTAGCAGCTCCAAGCAACCTGCCAGTAAGCTGTTCATACATGCGAATGCGTCAGAATGTTTAGATCAGTTTCAGAGATACAGCGCAGAAACAGGCCCTTCAGCCCACCGAGTCCGCAACGACCAGCGTTCACCCCGTACACTAGTTCTATCGTACACACTCGGGACAATTTGCAGAAGCCAATTAGCCTACAAATCTGTACATCTTTGTAGTGTTGGAGGAAACCAGAGCACCCGGACAAAACCCACGTGGTCACAGGGAGAACGTACAAACTCCTTACAGACAGCACCTGTGGTCAGGATTGAAATTGGGTCTCTGGCGCTGTGAAGCAGCAACTCGACCGCTGTGCCGCTGTGCTGCAGAATGGGTGGACTTCCATCGGAAAGTATTTTTGTCCTAAATTATATATAATAATATATATTAATGTATATTGTATATTTTATAGGAAAACATATAAAAGAACACATTGGGAACTGGGGATGCTGCAATCATGAGCAAAATACAAAGTGCTGGAGTAACTCAGCGGGTTAGGCAGTATCTGTGGAGGGAATGGAGAGACGACGTTTCAGAATCCTTCTTCAGACTGATTATAGTGGGGAAGAGAGGTGATGGCGGGACAAGACCTGGCAAGTGATAGGTGGATACGGATGGGGTAGGGGGGGAAAGTTTGATTGGTGGACAAAGGCTAGAGATGAAAACGAGACAAAAGGGTGTCAGATGAGGAGAGAAGAGGAATGAAATATAAAGCCAGAGGGAGGGATATAGATGGAAGGAGATGGGGGGGGGGGGGGGGGGACAGGCAAAGGGACAAGATAGTGGAGAAATGGGTGCACACTGGAGTGGGAGAGAGAAGGGACAGGAAAGAGAGAGAGGGCGAAGGGGAAGAAGTACTTATAATTGGAGAATTCAATGTTCATACCATCATACTCAGTCATTTCGCCTTGGCCTATGCGATCTCCCGGTTGCCAAACATTTTAACTCTCCATCCCATTCCCATACTAACCAGGGGCTCCTGTCAGAGTGAGGCCACATGCAAATTGGAGGAACAGCACCTTATATTTCACCTGGGCAGCTTACATCCCAGTGGGATTAATGTCGATATCTCTAATTTCCAGTAACCTCTGCATTCCCTCCCTCTCTCCCGCACCCTACACTTCCTACTAGTTCCGCTGTTCGCATCCCTGTATCCCTTCGTTATCACCTCTTCCCCAGCCAACAATGGGCCATTATGAGCCCCACACTTCCTTGGTCATCTGTTGCTGGCCCCGATTTGTTCTGGCCCTTTCCGACCTCCAGTTCCCCCCTCCCCCTCTGCATTCAGTCTGACGAAGAGTTTCGACCCGAAACGTCACCTGTTCCTTTTCTCCAGAGATGTTGCCTGGCCTGTTAAGGTCTTTACATAGATTCCAGCACCTCGGAAGGTGCTAAACTGTGACCTTTCCCCTAGAGCCTTTGCAGTGACTCCAGCGAGCTAAAGCCCACCCCTTAACATGCTGTAACATTAGGATGTGGTCCCTCCCTTGCACTAGAAAGATAGCACGATTCTCTTAAAATACCAGACATTTTATGGAAACATGTTTCACAAAAAAAGACATTTGATAGCATATTCATGTCCATTCTTGTTCCATGTTGATGTAGTGTTGGGATTACTTTGCAAGATTAACTTCTGAAGTTCATGGATAGGCTAACCGGTGGGTGTGCCAGGAATTTGCACGCTTGCTGTAAGATGGACTAAGTGACTAAGTGCCCCATATCCCATTTGCCTAATGGAGATACAAGAAACTGCAGATGCTGCAATCTTGAGCAGCAAAGTGCAGGAGCAACTCAGCAGGTGTGAAGAAGTGTCTCAACCAGAATCGTCACCCATTCCTTCTCTCCAGCGATGCTGCCTGACCCGCTGAGTTAATCCAGCACTTTGTGTCTACCTTCCTCCAACACTTTGTGTTTTGCTTCTACCTGCCTAGCGTGTGAGAAATGTTACTGGGAATCAAAGATAATCAAACCATGCTTTGTAAAAAAGAAAGAATTGCATGCAAAAAAGGCAGAAAATTGTATCACAATCGTGAACTAAGGGAATGAAAGGATAAAAAATGCTCCGAAATGGTTTCTTCAGAATGATGCACGCAGTTTCTTATTGTTCGGTACAAAATACAACTCCTAATATTAAATAATATAAAGGCATGCAGAGTGACTGTGGAAGATGAATGAATTTGCCACATAACTCAGAAAGAAAACAGAGGTGTGATTACAATAGTGTCAAGAAATGAGAATTAATTATTTAAATCTTAACTTTTAGAGAAGGTGGGCAAAATGGAGATAAGCAAACGGAAGAGGTTGTAGATGCTGGAATCTTGAGCAAAAAACAAACTGCTGGAGGAACTCAAAATTGATCTCATAATGCTTCTATGAGGTGCCAGTAGACTTTTTGCTACAATTGTGACGCAGCAGTAGAGTTGCTGCCTTACAGCGCCAGAGACCTGGGTTCAATCCCGACTACGGGTGTTGTCTGTACGGAGTTTGTACGTTTCTCCTCGTGAGCTGCGTGGGTTTTTTCCGGGTGCTCAGATTTCCTCCCACATTCCTCAGATGTACAGGTTTGTCGGCTACCTGGCTTAGTATAATTGTACATTGTCCCTCGTGTGTGCAGGTTAGTCTAGTGTGCGGGTATCGCAGGTCAGTGCAGACTCTGTGGGCCAAAGGGCCTGTTTCGGCGTTGCATCTCTAAACTAAACTAACCCAAAACTAATGTGGAAGATAAATTCATGGAGCATATGAGAATGGTTTCTTAAATCAGGATGCCGAGGAACAAACTAGAGAACGGATTATATTAGAATTTACAACATGGAACAGTAAAGCACAGAAACAAGACCGTTGGCCCACAATGTTCATGCCAAACATGATGTCTAGTTAATCACCTACAATTGATCCGTATCCCTCCATTCCCTGCATATCCATGTGCCTATCTAGAAGCCTCTCAAATGCCACTACCATATCTGCCTCCACCACTACTCCTGGCAGCACGATCCAGGCACCTACAACATTCTGTGTAAAAGAACTTGCCCCGCACATCTCCTTTAAACTTTCCCCCTCTCACATTAAAGCTACGCCCTCTAGTCTTTGACATTTCCTCCCTGGGGAAAACGTTCTGACTCTCGACCCTATTTGTGCCTCTCATCCTGTTATTTTATATCTGGTATTGTGACTGGCGAAGATAATGAATAACATTGTGGTTAAGACTTCTTTAGGGAAGAGTGGTCATAACACGATAGGATTTTATGCAAACGTTTGAACTTAATTTAATTCGATCAAAAACTCAACAAAATAGTCGATGAGGAGTGAGATGTGGGTTGTCTACGTTAGACTCGGAAACTTTATTTAAAGGTATGTCAGCAGATATCCGTGGCTAATATTTGCAGAATACATTGTTCACAACAAATATGTATGCCTTTAAGGCACAATAGGAACAGAAAATATAATCCAGCCACAGTTACCAAGAGCAGTTAGCAACAGTATTAGATCAAAGAAAAAGTACTGTAATGTTGCCAAGAAGTGCAGTAAACCAAAGGATTGGGAGTATTCCAGAATTCAGCAAGACATCAAGAAGAAAAGCGAAAGTATAACATTAATAATCCAATGTGAAAAAGAAAAATTAATTACAAAATCACCTTTAGATTTGTAAAAAAAAGGGAAAATTAACAAAACTCAGGCATCTCTCTTGCAGAAAGTATAAATGATGTAGTTTTAGTTTTAGAGTTGGAGCATGGAGACAGGTCCTTCAACCCACCGCGTCCGCATTGACCAACGATCACCCATACACTAGTTCTATCCTACACACTAGGGACAATTGACAAAAGCCTGCATGTCTTTGGAATGTGGGAGGAAACCGGAGCACCTGGAGAACATCCACACGATCACAGGGAGAACGTACAAACTCCATTGAGACAGCACCTATAATCAGGATCGAACTTGGGTCCCTGGTGCTGTAAGGCAGCAACTCTCCCGCTGGGTCACCTACTCGAAATGTGAGATTGAGGAAACAAAATAAATATTGGGTGTCTTTCTTCAGGGAAGAATACGCAAGATCTTCATGGAAACAGGAGATTGTGCAGGAAAATGGTGCTGAGCAGAAGATCTGGCATGATCTTGATGAATGGTGGAGCAGAATCCAAGGGTGATATCGCCTGCTCCTGCTCCCCTTTCACAAGTTCCTCCATTCATTGCCCCGACATAAGCCACCAGAACCTACCATGGACTTCCCTGTTTCCCCATCGTGGTTTAGGGATCAAAGAAAGATACTAATTGTTAATCTCAAAGAATCATACAAAAATAAAACAGGCATTGATGACAAATTGGTTACCCTTGCCTCACTAACATAAGAAGTAACTTTGACGGCAACAGAAACATAAGGACTCTTTTTGTATGGCCTAGATGAGGTCTGCAGTTAGATTTTAACGGATCGTATGCCAAAACAAAGAATTTCACTGTACCTCGGTACATGTGACAATAAATAGCATTGAATAGACAATAGACAATAGGTGCAGGAGTAGGCCATTCGGCCCTTCGAGCCAGCACCGCCATTCAATGTGATTATGGCTGATCATTCTCAATCAGTACCCCGTTCTTGCCTTCACCCCATACCCCCTGACTCCACTATCCTTAAGAGCTCTATCTAGCTCTCTCTTGAATGCATTCAGAGAATTGGCCTCCACTGCCTTCTGAGGCAGAGAATTCCACAGATTCACAACTCTCTGACTGAAAAAGTTTTTCCTCATCTCAGTTCTAAATGGCCTACCCCTTATTCTTAAACTGTGGCCCCTTGTTCTGGACTCCCCCAACATTGGGAACATGTTTCCTGCCTCTAACGTGTCGAACCCCTTAATAATCTTAAACATTTCGATAAGATCTCCTTTCATCCTTCTAAATTCCAGTGTATACAAGCCTAGCTGCTCCAGTCTTTCAACATTAGCCTAGTAAACCTACGCTGCACGCCCTCAATAGCAAGAATATCCTTCCTCAAATTAGGAGACCAAAACTGCACACAGTACTCCAGGTGCGGTCTCACTAGGGCCCTGTACAACTGCAGAAGGACCTCTTTGCTCCTATACTCAACTCCTCTTGTTATGAAGGCCAACATTCCATTGAATCATTGAATCATTAGAGTCAAAGAGTCATACAGCACAGAAACAGGTCCCAGCTGTCCATGCCGACCAAGATGTCCATCTATGCTAGTCCCATTTGCCCATATTCCTCTAAACCTTTGCTATCCATGTACCTGCCCAAATGTCTTTTAAGAGTAAGCATGTTGTTTTTCCCAAGGCCATCTCATAAAATCTGAGATAACCACAAAAAGCGGGTTTGGCAGCATCTCTGGACAAAAGGAATAGATGACGTTTCGAGTCGAGACCCTTCTTCAGACTGAGTCAGGGGAGAGGGAAACGCGAGATATGAAAAGGTACATAGACAAAATGAATGAAAGGTATGCAAAAGGACAAATCAAAGCCAACAACGATGATCAAGAAAAGGTAGAGTCCACAATGGCACATTGCTGGCTGTGGAGAAGGTGATAACGAGTGGATACAAACAGTGAAACTAGTACGACAACTAGGGTGGGGGGGGGGGGGGGAGGGATGGACAGAAAGGGGATGCAAGGGTTACTTGAAGTTAGAGAAATCAATTTTCGTACCATTGGTTTGTAAGCTGCCCAAGCAAAATATGAGGTGTTGTTCCTCCAATTTGTGTTTGGCCTCACTAACAATGGAGGAGGCCCAGGACAGAAAGGTCAGTATGGGAATG
Organism: Rhinoraja longicauda; assembly: GCF_053455715.1. Classification (NCBI taxonomy): domain Eukaryota; kingdom Metazoa; phylum Chordata; class Chondrichthyes; order Rajiformes; family Arhynchobatidae; genus Rhinoraja; species Rhinoraja longicauda. The sequence goes on along the minus strand of NC_135968.1, from coordinate 22,544,064 downwards.
GGGAGTTAAAGTGTATGGCATCCGGGAAATCGCTTAGGCCAAGGTCGACTGAGCGAAGGTGTTCAGTGAAACGATCGACCAGTCTGCGCTTGGTCTCGTTGAGAAATAGGAGTCTACACCTGGAACAGCGGATACAGTCGATGAGGGTGGTGGAGGTGCAAGTGAACCTCTGCCTCACCTGAAAGGACTGTCGGGGTGTCTGAATGGAGTTGAGGGAGGAAGTATAGGGACAGGTGTCGCATCTCCTGCAGTTGCAGGGGAAAGTACCTGGGGAGGGGGTGGTTTGGATGGGAAGGGATGAGTTACTTTGAATCTGAGGTACTTTCAAACAAACAGAGCCAAAGGGAGGTGTCGAGATACCTCTATGCCGATGGGAACAAGACTCACTGCGTTTGCTGCCAGCACACTGCCACCAGATGAATGAACTCATCTCTGTGATTCACAATGTGTAACTGGAAGAGAAGTGATCCTGCAGAACTAATAAACAGATGGCCAGGGAACAGTGATTGATTCCAAGCTCACCAAAAAGGTGGGCGAGCAGAAAGGAGGTCGACATCAATCTTCAGTTCGCAATGACTTGAGTGTTAAAGTGATGAGGGAGGGTGAGGCAGGAATGGTGCCTGCCCCTCAAGTTAAAACAAGACTGGGCTTGATCATATGAAGCAACGTCTGTGTTAGGAGAAAAGAGCTAGCAGTTTAGAATCATGCCCTTCCGTCTGAACTGTGGAGAGTTAGGAATGAATTACATTTGAAGTTTCTTCTTTGGGCCAATCTTTATCCTTCAGCTGATGGGTCAACTTCCAGCCCTTGCACCAGGCAAAGTTACCTGTTATTGGAGTCAAACACTCTTGACTCTTAACATTCACCTTCTTGCCTCACAGTTGCATGAAATCAATGATACTTTATTGTCACATGCACCTAAATACAGTGAAATGCATTGTTTTGCGTACAACCCGGTAAAATCATACAGCAGACCTCGCCTCAGAGGTACAGAAGAGTCATAGAAACATTGAAACATAGAAAATAGGTGCAGGAGGAGGCCATTTGGCCCTTCGAGCCAGCACCACCATTCATTGTGATCATGGCTGATCATCCACAATCAGTAACCTGTGCCTGCCTTCTCCCCATATCTCGTGATTCCACTAGGCCCCAGAACTCTATCTAACTCTCTTTTAAATTCATCCAGTGAATTGGCCTCCACTGCCTTCTGTGGCAGAGAATTCCACAAATTCACAAGTCTCTGGGTGAAAAAGTTTCTTCTCACCTCAGTTTTAAATGGCCTCCCCTTTATTCTTAGACTGTGTCCCATCTAGTGCCGAGAAAGTTAGAAAAGTACACCGAATAGCCCTATCTTCTGCCTGGCGCTGGACATGGCCTTTATTACGAAAACCAGATACTCAGTCACTGTGGACTACAGTGATGGAGGGCTATAAAGAGCTGCAATGATTTGGGAGTCTTTCCTTTCTAACCCAGTGTTAGGATAAACTCATGTCTGCCACAGTGGTTCCAACCAAACATTATCCCTCACCTTCACTGGGTTCTTGGTTTCATGTGACACATGGTTAAAAGCACCAAAGTCCATGTTGTGAAAGCCATTGAACAAGGGAAACCTCGGTTTAGGCCTTCCCGTGGTGCCACTAGCGTGGAACAGGGACCCCCACCCCCATCCACCGCACCCCCCAACCCCACCCCCCCCCCCCCCCCCCCCCCGGACACGAAGACTCAGCTGACTGCAGAGGAAGCCGCTGGAGACATCGAACATGAAGGTCAAGGGCCGATAGGAGGGTGAACCGGGTTAATGCCTCTGGCGCCTTCTAGGTTAGCTGCAGGAGGCACCCCCAGGACACAAAGATGGCTGGGCAAGGAGAGGGACGTGGGTTTGTTGTAATATATAAGACAAGGGGGATGTTGTGATATTGCTGGGACTACTTTGTGTATCCAAGAACTACTTTGTATGCCTGTGTATATAAGTGATGGGTGTGATTAGGCAGTCACTCTGGATCCAGGCGGCCTTGGAACAAACAGCCTGGAGTACAAGCTGCACCATGATAACATGATAACATCATAAACATGTGTACTCGTGGTCCTTCCAGAGTCACAACAAAGGTACAACAGGTACAGGACCACGAAGTACAACATGGTGGCAGCGGTTTGGGTGTTTAGCCTAGAAAAGGAAAACAACAAAAACCCCAAGAAAAAAAGTTAACAAGTGCATAAGAAAGAAAGAAAAAAAGGTTAACAGGAAGATAAGATAGATCCCTGAAGAACGAAAAAAGTTTCCCGCTCGGTAAGGGGCCAATATATGTAGGTATACTTACCTGATCAGTAGTCAGCGGCGAGCTGCCGACGTGACGCTGCAAGCTGCTGAGGGCGGTGTGTGAAGGCCCACATCGCGCCCCAGCACCTGTGCAGGCCCGAGATTGGGAGCCTGCGACTCCTTCGCTAGGGAGAGACCGGAGGCGACCGGGAGACCCGACACCCACGGAGGTGTGCGGTGACCGGGGAAGACCGACACCCACGGAGGTGTGCGGCGACCGGGAGACCCGACACCCACGGAGGTGTGCGGTGACCGGGGAAGACCGACACCCATGGAGGTGTGCGGCGACCGGTGGAGACCCGACACCCACGGAGGTGTGCGGCGACCGGAGGAGACCGGGAGACCCGACACCCACGGAGGTGTGCGGTGACCGGGGAAGACTGACACCTGCGGAGGTGTGCGGCGACCGGGAGACCCGACACTCTCGGAGGTGTGCGGTGACCGGGGAAGACCGGGAGACCCGACACCCACGGAGGTGTGCGGTGACCGGGGAAGACCGACACCCACGGAGGTGTGCGGCGACCGGGAGAGCCCCGGAGGAGACCGACACCCACGGAGGTGTGCGGCGACCGGGAGAGCCCTGGAGGAGACCGACACCCACGGAGGTGTGCGGCGACCGGGAGAGCCCTGGAGGAGACCGACACCCACGGAGGTGTGCGGCGACCGGTAAGACCGACACCCACGGAGGTGTGCGGCGACCGGGGGAGGCTGACACCCACGGAGGTGTGCTGCGACCGGGAGAGCCCCGGAGGAGACCGACACCCACGGAGGTGTGCGGCGACCGGAGGGGGTCGGCGACCGGAGGGACCGACCACCCGCGGAGGTGCGGCGGCCGGTAAAGGCCGAGGCACTACATACTCACCCAGGCGCGTCGACCGTAAAGTCGGGACGGCCCTGGGCCCGAGGCAGCGGCAGCGCGTTCGAATTGCGCGGCAGCTGCCGGGAGCACCTGTGGGCGGGGCCGGGGAGCACCTGTGGGCGGGGCCAGCGCGCACTGCAGAGAAGGCGCGATCGCACCGCGATTACAGCTTTGGGAGCCCAGCAGTGGGAGCCCAGCAGTGCCAACCCAGCAGTGGGAGCCCAGCAGTGCCAGCCCAGCAGTGGGGGCCCAGCAGTGCCAGCCCAGCAGTGGGAGCCCAGCAGTGCCAACCCAGCAGTGGGAGCCCAGCAGTGGGAGCCCAGCAGTGCCAACCCAGCAGTGGGAGCCCAGCAGTGCCAGCCCAGCAGTGGGAGCCCAGCAGTGCCAGCCCAGCAGTGGGAGCCCAGCAGTGCCAACCCAGCAGTGGGAGCCCAGCAGTGCCAGCCCAGCAGTGAGAGGCCAGCAGTGGCAGGCAAATCATGGTGGTGGAGCATCTAGAGCCTACACTACGTTTGATCTACACAGCACGTCTTCTTGAGGGGAAGATATGGAACAAAATGAATATTTTGTGTTTAATGACCTGTGTAGTGATCTGTGTACTGAAAGCTTAATGTATTATATTTGATGCTTTTGTATATATGTATATATCTGTGGAGTGACCACACGGAGTGAGTGACCACACGGAGTGAGTGACCACACGGAGATGAGTGAAATTCCGCAGAGGAGTGACCACCATGATGGCGAAAAAAGCAATTGTGTTTAATTGTGTTTAGTTGTGCTATTGGTTTTGTTTGCAAAAAGCAATGGTGTTTTGGTTTTGTTTGTTAAATATATTTTAGCCCTCGAATGGTAAAGAAAACAATTTTATATAAGACAAGGGGGATGTTGTAATATATAAGACAAGGGGGATGTTGTGATATTGCTGGGACTACTTTGTGTATCCAAGAACTACTTTGTATGGCTGTGTATATAAGTGATTGGTGTGATTAGGCGGTCACTCTGGATCCAGGCGGCCTTGGAATAAACAGCCTGGGGTTAAGCTCCACCATGATAACATCTTAAACATGTGTACTCGTGGTCCTTCCAGAGTCACAACAAAGGTACAACAAGTACCGGACCACGAAGTACAACAGGGTTCGCGGGCTGATCCGGTCGAAGGTGACGGAGGGAGGCCCTCCAGGGGATTACCTGGATCGGGAACTGTGTAGTTTAATTTAGTTTATTGTCACGTGTACAGTGAAAAGTTTTTGTTGCAAAACACATGTTTACAATCGAGCCATTTACAGTGTATCGATACATAATAAAGGAATAACGTTTAGTGCAAAGTAAACCCAGCAAAGTCCAATCAAGGATAGTCGAAGGGTCACCAATGAGGTAGATATAGTTCAGCACTGCTCTTTGGTTGTGGGACTGTACTTTGGGCTTTGGAAATGTCGCCAAAACATGACGGCGCCTACAGGTGTAAAAATGCGAAAAGAATTTCACTGTGCAGTTGCACGTGACAAATAAAGCACCATTGAACCATTGAAACTGCTTATGTTCTGCTTCCATTTCCCAAGCAGTCGGCTGCATTGAATGAAAGGCCGAGAAGGACTGAATAGTCCCTTGGTCTTGCCAGCCACAAAAGCTCTAGCGAGAGAGATCAGTGCAGAAGGGAGAAAACCATAGTGAAATTTAATACAGTTTAAAAGACCAGTTGAATAGGTTCATGGTGAATGTCTAGCTGAAACAATTGCAGCACAGATTACATTAGATTACTCTACCGTGGGTTAAAAAGGAATTGAATTCCAATATAAAATATTGAATTTGGGAATACTGTGCACTAGTATTAAGAACCCTTAATAAAAACAGAAAATGCTGGAAACATCTCGCAGTTCGAGCAACATTTGTATTAATATTGAACATGGAGCAGAGAAGAGTACAGCTCGGGAACTAGCCTATCAGCCCACAACGTCTGTGCCAAACATGATCCAAAATTACAAGTCACCGTGGATCCCATACAATTTAATCTTCTGGATCAGCCTACCATAGGGGACCTTGTCAAATGCCATACAGAAGTGCAAGTAGACCACATCCACTGGCCTACCCTCATCAAACACCTTCAACACCTCCTCAAAAGACTCTTTGTAAGACACGGCTTTCCCTGCCATGCTGACTGCCCCTACTTATCCCATTCTCTTCCATAAGTGAGGAAATCCTATCCTGAAGAATCCTTTGCAACAGCTTCCCTACCACTAATGTGAGTCTCACTGGCCTTTAATTTCATGGAATATCTCCCCTTCCCCTATTAAACAAAGGAACGATGTTAGCTACTCTCAAGCCCTCCAGGATCTCGACTCGCTGAACAACTTGGTGATTTTACAATCATGCCTGCTAGTTTCTATTGAGTGGATAGGGCTGAAACTGCCTTGAGTAAGTGACTTGCTGAACTTCCTATGTGTCATGATCCATGAAAATTCAACATATGACTAGTTTTTACCAATGGTTTCATGATGCAAATGTACACTTTTTGCAGTGAAGCTAACGGATGGATCATCAGTGTTATAAAAACTTCTCAGAACTTTAAAGATTTTGGAGATACGACGTGGAAACAGGCCCTTTGTCCCACCGAGTCCCTGCTGACCAGCAGTTACCCCCATGCACTAGCCGTACCCCCATGCACTAGCCGTACCCGACACGACGGACAATCTTCCATTTTTTTTACTGGCCAACTAACATACAAACTTGCACGTCTTTAGAGTGTGTGAGGAAACAGGAGCATCCGGAAAAACCCCACGCAGTCACAGGGAGAACGTATAAACTCCGTACTGACGGCACTCGCAGTCAGGATTGAACCCTGGTCTCTGGCGCAGTAAGGCAGCAGCTCCACCACTGCGTTACTGTGCCACCCCTATAATACTACAATGAAGCCTAGTATGCATGAACTCCATGGGACAAAGGACCTGTCCAGGTTGCCAAGTCATGGCATGAACACAAAGACAGGCAAGCAATGGATCGCATGGTTCCGATTGCGTCAAAACCCAGCACAATGAAACCCTTTAACAGTTTATAAATAACATTGAATTTCCAACACAGAAATTAATTGTCCGGGCCATATGGGTGGCATGGTGGTGCAGCTGCTGCCTTATAGCGCAAGAGACCCGGGATCGATCCTGACTACGGGTGCTGTCTGTACAGAGTTTATACGTCCTCCCAGTGACCACATGCGTTTTCCCCGGGTGCTGTGGTTTCCTTCCACACTCCAAAGACGTAATGGGTTGTAGGTGCAGTTGGCTGAAGTAAAAATAAATTGAAAACATTCCCTTGTGTGTTGAAAGAGATACATATGAACTCTGCAGTTTCAGGCATTGAATGCAGCCTCCCCCCCTTCTTCTCCCCTCCACACCCCTTTCTTGTGCCCCACCTGGACAAACACCCATTTTTCTCCTCCACCCTCCCATCCATCTATATTCCATCCTCCGATTTCACAACTTGCATTTCTTCTCTCCTTATCCCACATCTCTTGGTTTTTCATCTCTGGCCTTTATCCACACATCAGCCTATCAAAAGCCCCTCGCACCTGTATCTACCTATGACTCGCCATGCTTTGTGTCCTGCCCCCTCTTCTTTTCCAGCTTTCTCCCTCCCCCCCCCCCCCCCCCACAATCACCCCCACCACCACAATCAATCCGAAGAAGAGTCCCAACCCGAAACATCGCCTATTCATGTTCTCCAGAGATGTGTAGAAAGGAACAGCAGATGCTGGTACATGCCAAAAATAGACACAAAGTGCTGGAGTAACTCAGCGGGTCAGGCAGCGTCTCTGGAGAAAAAGGATGGGTGACATTATCGGGTCAGGACCGCTCTTCAGACAGGCTGTCTGACCCACTGAGTTGCACTAGCACTTTGTCTTTTTTTTGTAAACCAGCATCTGCAGTTTCTTGTTTCTACGTCGAGGGTTCCTCAACTATCCCTTGTGGCTGCAAGGTCCTCTCTATATCCAGTGTCTGCGGAAAGATTTTTATCTGGGATCCTTTACATGATTCATTGTTTTTTTTATCTTGTATTCATGGCCATTGGAAACGGAACTCCTTGGAATTAGAACTTTAAACATTCAACAAGATGAATAAACGGAGACCCATCTGCATACTGACTACCATCACTCGCACGGTTTTGCATCAGCGTCATTATTTGAATTGCGTTCACATATGGTTCTGTTGTCATGGCGCTGTGTAAACCTTAGACGATTTCAGAAAGGGCAGAATGGGGGATGGAAGAAATGGCATTATCAGAACGATCAGGCTTCTTTCTTTTAGACTTTAGAGATACAGCAAGGAAACAGGCCCGTTGGCCCACCGAGTCCATGCCAACCAGCGATCACCCCAGCGTAAACTAACACTATCCTAATGCACTAGGGACAATCTACAATTTTAGGGAAGCCAATTAACCTACAAACTTGCACGTCTTTGGAGTGGGGGAGGAAATTGGAGCACCCGGAGAAAATCCACACGGTCACAGGGAGAATGTACAAACTCCGTACAGGATCCATAGTCAAGAACGAACCTGGGTCTCTGGCCAAGTAAGCCAGCAATTCTATCCCTGTGCCACTGTGCCACCCAAACTTGAATTCCCTCCAAACTAAAAATTATTTTCCTTCCACTCCTCTCGCTCCTCCTTCTCCTGTCACCCTCTTCCTCCACCTGCTCCTTCTGCTTATCGCCTACCAATACCCTCGATGGGCAAGGCCGGATTAAGCTAGTGCGGGGCCTGTAGCTAGGGTTGCCAACTTCCTCACTCCCAAATACGGGACAAGGTGACGTCGACGTCACCGCCCCGCACCCCACGTGACCTCACTCTGTCAGCGGCCACTTGCTCCCGCTCCACCAATGGCGGTTCGGAAGGGTCTCGACCCGAAACGTCACCAATCTTCTGCTGGACCTCCATGAGGACTTCACCATGGACGACGAGGGCGACGAAATTATATACGAACTGATGGAGAAGGCGAAGAAGAGGAAGGGGCGAGGATAAGGCTCCGAGGAAGGCGCTCGATCCAGGCTGCGAGAAGACTACGGCCGTGGAGCAAGACGGCGACGAGCCAGGCCCTCAATGCTCGGTGGAGGGGTGGATCCTGTTTGTGACTGGGGTCTACGAGGAAGCCACCGAGGAGGACATCCACGATAAGTTTGCCGAGTTTACGGTGAGATCAAGACCCTGCTGGAGCGATTGGGCTTGTATACACTGGAATTTAGAAGGATGAGGGGGGATCTTATTGAAACATATAAGATAATTAGGGGATTGGACACATTAGAGGCAGGAAACATGTTCCCAAAGTTGGGGGAGTCCAGAACAAGGGGCCACAGTTTAAGAATAAGGGGTAGGCCATTTAGAACGGAGATGAGGAAGAACTTTTTCAGTCAGAGAGTGGTGAAGGTGTGGAATTCTCTGCCTCAGAAGGCAGTGGAGGCCAGTTCGTTGGATGCTTTCAAGAGAGAGCTGGATAGAGCTCTTAAGGATAGCGGAGTGAGGGGGTATGGGGAGAAGGCAGGAACGGGGTACTGATTGAGAGTGATCAGCCATGATCGCATTGAATGGCGGTGCTGGCTCGAAGGGATGAATGGCCTACTCCTGCACCTATTGTCTATTGTCTATTGACGCATCAGCTACCACAAGGGCTACACTCTGGTGGGGTACGAGACCTACAAGGAAGCGCAGGCGGTCATGGAGGGTTTGAGCGGGTTGGAGCTGGCCGGGCAGCCCATCAGCGTGAACTGGGGCTTCGTCGGGGGCCCCCTAGGAGCAAGAGGCGAGGTGGCCGCAGGAGCAGCCGGAGCCCGGACCGGACCGGAAGTGTCACTGATCCGGGACGGAGTGCGGAGCGACCGGTGGGATGGAGCGGCCCTCACAACGCTGGGGACCGAGATGTGCCCGCAGATCACCGTGCCCAAACTGAGCCGTGCGTTACAGGGGCCGTTTAATCTCAGTCGGGACTGTCGTGGGGCTGGGGAGAGGGTGGGGAGGGAAGAGTAAGGTTGGCTTGTGCAAAATAACACTCAAAAATAAATATTTTAGTTTAAAAAAATCTTCAGTCTGAAGAAGCATTTAGGGCATGGCCCTCAAAAATGTGGGGCCCGTAGCATATGCTACTTTTGCTTCTAGGTTAATCCGGCACTGTCGATGGGTCAACTACTTCCTCCCCCTCCCGTTCCCAACTGCTGCTCCTCCATTTTTGTTCTACATTTCACTCCTCACCTTCCTCTCTTCTCAAATTCCACCATCTGCAGTTCTTTGGTGTTTTATCACCTCCATCCTTGGTTACGATCTCCACCTTTCTCTCCACTACCTGAATCACCTGCCAATCAACCCCTCCTTACCTGGATCTAACTATCACTTGCCAGCTTTTCCCAAGTTCATGTTCGTAAGTTCTAGGAGCAGAATTAGGCCATTCAGCCCATAAAGTCTACTCCGTCATTCAATCACAGCTGATCTATCTTTCCCTCACAACCCCATTCTCCTGCCTTCTTCCCGTAACCCCTTAGCTTGTCAGCGCTTTGTGGCGACTTTTTTGTGAACTTTGTATGTAAAAACAAAGAATTTCACTAGTCCTGGCAAGATACAAGTGACAATAGAGTATCATCATCATCATCATTTTGTGTCTATCTTCACTACTAAATACGGTGGTGCAGCGGTAGAGTTGCTGCCTTACAGCACTTACAGCGCCAGAGACTCGGGTTCGATTTTGACTACAGGTGCTGTCTGTACCGAGTTTGTACATTCCCCCCCGTGACCTGCGTGGTTTTTCTCCGAGATCTTCGGTTTCCTCCCACACGCCAAAGATGTACAGGTACGTAGGTAAATTGGCTTGGCATTAATGTGAAAATTGCCCCTAGTGTGTGTAGGATAGTGTTTATATGCGGGGTTCGCTGGTCGGCGCAGACCCGGTGGGCCGAATGACCTGTTTCCTCTGTATCTCTAAACTAAATTAAATTAACTGGAAATACAAGGGTTAAAATGTAGGATGTTTTGGCAAAGGGCAGATCTTTCATTCTTTTTTTCAATATAGATTTATTTCTGTTGCAACTCTGACATTGGAAACTGTATTCAATAAACCATTAAATGATAGCGTTTTACTTTCTGGAAAAACTCCACCCACGGATGGTAACTACAAAGGATTTCAGTTCAAGTATTGCTCACAGGAGATATGCTGGGATGAGAGCTGTGTGAATCATCAATCCTGCAAACCAGCCACTCTCCCACTCATTGAAGGTACAAGCATCAACAAAAGGAAATCCTGGAGATGGAATTAAGTGCAATCAAACTTTTAATGCTGTAATAGTCATCATGAAGTGGGGGTCAGTGGGGGGTGAACCATATCACAGAGGTTTTTCGGAATAGAATCAATTATATCTCATTGCCCATGTGAATCGCACTGTGGCTGAGGTGATTGCTGTAAACCTGCAACATCGAATCATATACTTCCCTTTTGCACTCATTGAGCTAAGGAACAAAGAAGGCCTGGTGGGAAAAGCAGTGCAATAAATATACTGTAGACACAAAGTGCTGGACTAACTCAGTGGGCCAGATAGCATCTCTGGAGAGAAAGGATGGGTGACATTTTGGGTCAAGACCCTTCTTTAGACTTCTTCTTCCCATCATTATCCCCCAGAGATGCTGCCTGACCCATTGAGTTACTGCAGCACTTTGTGTCTATCTTTGGTACACACCAGCATCCGCAGTTCCTTTCTACACAGAATAAACATACTGCTCCACTCTTCTGCTGGTGACCCAATGCTGGTGTGCGTTTAGAAACCAAATGCTATCGAATGTTGAATTACTTGTGTATGATGTGTCCAGCATCCATTCCTGGGCATTTTGCAATACTTTGAATCAAGTATAAGTTAGACCAAAGCAGTTACCCTCACACTTCCTCCTCACTCTCCCCAAGATCTTACCATCATTTACGACCCTCCTTAATCCACACCTCAGGCTGACATTTTGTAATCTTCATGACATTTTTTAACTCCAAGGGTAGACCTTTCAACTCTCTATCATCTCCCTCATAATGGCCACCTACTATGAGTGTGAAAGGAAAGTATTAGATTCACTGGTGCTTTATTTGTCACATGTGCAACTGCACAGTGAAATAGTTTTCTGCATATTTACCCATGTAGGCGCCGCCATGTTTTAGCGCCATTTCCAAAGTCCAAATGCCGGTTGGCCCGCTCGTTCGGTCTACAGGAGCAGTTCCCGATCCCGGTAAACCCCAGACTCCTTCAGGGCCTTCCTCCGTCGCCTTCGACCGATCGGCCCATGGACCAATCTCCCTCTCTCATCCCTCCATCTTTATGTCCCGGGGCGCCTCCTGCAGCTGACCTTAAAGGCCCTGGTTCACCCTCCTACCGGTCCTTGCTCCTTGCTCTCTGGAGTTCAGCACCTTCAGTCCTAGCAACATCCCTGCAAATCTTCTCTGCACTCTTTCCAGAAACTCTACCTCCACAGATTGGAGTCACAAAGAGTCCAAACAGATGAAGATTATAGATTTATTTTTCTGCATTCCAGGTGAAGCAGGAGGATTTCATTGTCAATAACCAAGTATTTTCTTGGTCACTATTTTTAGATTAGCTTTAATTAATTACTTGAATCTAAATTTTCCAATTTACCATGGTGGTGGCATTTGTATTCACATTGTTCCATCAATAGGGGAAAGATTTAAGGGTAACTTGAATGGATTTTGTTTTCCACACAGAGGATGGTGGGTATATGAAACGAGCTGCCAGAGGAGGCAGTTGAAGCAGGTACTAAAACAAAATTTAAAAGACATTTGGACAGGTACATAAATAGGAAGAGTTTAGGGGGATATGGGCCAAACTCGGGCAGGTGGGTCCAGCGTAAATGGGGCATATTTGTCGGCCTGGGCAAGTTGGACCAAAGGGCCTGTTTCTGTGCTGTATGACTCTAAAATAGTCTAAGTTGCTGGGTAACTAATCGATAACACAGATGGAACTGAGCCCACATATAGTGAGTTCCATCCAGTTGGTGTGGTAGGAGAGTGAACTGGAGTTTGATCTTCCCTGCCCTCGAGTTCGGCAGCAGGAGGTGCCCCCAGGGGCACAAAGGCTGAAGGTGGCCGAGCAAGGAGACAGACCACAGTTCACAGGACAATTTGGGTGAAGGCAATGGCTGGAGGCCCTGCAGCAGCCTGGGGCTCGCCTAGATCGGGCACTACTCCAGGAGACCGAACATGCGCACTGGAATGGACTTTAGAAATGGAGCCAAAACCTGGTGACTCTTGCATGCAGTTTCAGTCGACAATTTCTGTGCATGGAGATTGTGCTTAGGTATGGCTATACTATACTGAAATGCGTGCTAAAAAACAATTTCACCCTACGTGTATATGTACGTGTGACAATAAAGACCCATTGACCATTGATGATTGATCAGTCCTAAATGTAACAAAGACAGCTTAAAGCAGTGGCCAAATACTAATAACCCCTCTGGGACCATTGTTTTGTTCAACATGCTCCATATCCTTGTTCAACAAAGATTCCAACCCTGGAGACAGGAAGAGGAGGGGAATCTGGGAAGCATGCTTATCCAGGAAGGGAGCAGTAAGGAAAAAGGAAGCATCTCTAGAAGACCAACACATTGGACACTCATGCAAAAGCATTTGCAGGTGCATTAACTGCCCTCGGGTTAACCTTCCCAAGCAAATACAGTGGTTACAACAATCTTCAGCTACACAGTCTTCAACATTTTCTCTACTGCCAATTTTAGTTTTAGTTTAGTTTATAGATGCAGTGGGAAACAGGCCTTTCGGCCCAACCAACGATCACCCCTACTCTAGTTACAGAGTCACAAAGTCATAGTCAGGCAGTATTGAAACTGGTCCTTCGGCCCAACTTGCCCACGCTGACCAACATGCTGACCTCTACACTAGTCTGCCTGGCCTGCTGAGTTACTCCAGCTCTTTGTGTCTCTCTCCAAAATTTATTTTGGTTCTCCTTTCTGGTCTTTTAATCATCCCCAAATTTAATTACTACATTACTAGTGGACATCTTTTCATGCTGGAGGTCTACGATTTGCCCAATTGAACCTCCCAATCTCCCCACCTTCCTTTGCTCCTTCAAAGCACGCTTTGAAATTTTCCTTTCTGGAATCCTCGGCCTCCTGCCCCAACCTTATGTGGCAGATGTCAACACTGATTTCATATCGCCTCTGTGAGGTACCATGAGACTTTTTGCTGAAATAAAGAAAACCTAGACACAAGAGGTTGCAGATACTGGAATCTTGAGCAAAAAAAAAAAAAAAGGAACTCAGAGGGTGAAGTAGCATCTGTGGAGGGAATTAGACAGATGACGTTTCGAGTTTAGTTTAGAGATGCAGCGTGGAAACAGGCCCTTCATCCCAATGAGCCTGTAGCGACTGCTGATAGACAATAGACAATAGGTGCAGGAGTAGGCCATTGTGCCCTTCGAGCCAGCACCGCCATTCAATGCGATCATGGCTGATCACTCTCAATCAGTACCCCGTTCCTGCCTTCTCCACATATCCCCTCACTCCGCTATCCTTAAGACCTCTATCCAGCTCTCTCTTGAAAGCATCCAACGAACTGGCCTCCACTGCCTTCTGAGGCAGAGAATTCCACACCTTCACCACTCTCTGACTGAAAAAGTTCTTCCTCATCTCCGTTCTAAATGGCCTACCCCTTATTCTTAAACTGTGGCCCCTTGTTCTGGACTCCCCCAACATTGGGAACATGTTTCCTGCCTCTAATATGTCCAATCCCCTAATTATCTTATATGTTTCAATAAGATCCCCCCTCATCCTTCTAAATTCCAGTGTATACAAGCCTAATTGCTCCAGCCTTTCAACATACGACAGTCCCGTCATTCCGGGAATTAACCTAGTGAACCTACGCTGCACGCCCTCAATAGCAAGAATATCCTTCCTCAAATTTGGAGACCAAAACTGCACACAGTACTCCAGGTGCGGTCTCACCAGATCCCCACACACTAACAACATCCTACACACTCTAGGGACAATTTGCAATTATACTACGCCAATTAGCCTACAAACCTTTGGAGTGTGTGAGGAAACTGGAGTTCCCAGAGAACACCCATGCAGGTCACGGGGAGAATGTACAAACTCCGTACAGAGAGCACCCATAGTCAGGATCGGGTCTCTGGCTCCGGAAGGCAGCAACTCTACTGCTGCGCCACTGTGCTGCCCCATTTTATTAAATGCTAGGGGCGGGACGTGATGGGACCCTTCTTCAGGCTGACCTTCAGATTTAGATTTTTTAGATTTAGAGATACAGCGCGGAAACAGGCCCTTCGGCCCACCGGGTCCGCGCCGCCCAACGATCCCCGCACATTAACACTATCCTACACACACTAGGGACAATTTTTTTTAACATATTACCCAGTCAATTAACCTACATACCCGTACGTCTTTGGAGTGTGGGAGGAAACCGAAGATCTCGGAGAAAACCCACGCAGGTCACGGGGAGAACGTACAAACTCCTTACAGACGGCGCCCGTAGTCAGGATCGAACCCGAGTCTCCGGCGCTGCATTCGCTGTAAGGCAGCAACTCTATCGCTCCGCCACCGCCCAGAGGGAAGAATTCTTACCACACCCATCCTTTAGGGCCACTTAGAATTGTTGCTGCAAATTCTCACAGGTCTTGGTCACATCAAGCAGAGCTACAAAGTTGATTAACACTCAAACCCATCTTCTGTTCCCACTTAAAGTAGCAAGAAAGTTCAACGTAATCTTATTGTTGTTGTATCTTGTGTCACTATTTTTGAACAACAAGATTCCGAATCCTTTACTCAACCTGTTCTGCTGTGCTTAAAGGTTTATGGGCCAGTATATTGAGAAATCAAATTGAAAGAGCTCCATTTAATTTCTAGTTTAGTTTTAGTTTACAGTGGTACAGTGAAAAGCTTTTTGCTGTGTGCTAACCAGTCAGCAAAAAGACTATACATGATTACATGTACGTGGACCTTTCACCGTCTGGCGCGGCGCTTCAATGTCGGGAACCCTGACTGCCCCGACGTGGCAACTCCAACAGCCTGACCGCGGGAGAAGACGGCAGGGGAAGAGAAAAAGACATTCTGGCCTTCCATCACAGTGAGGAGGTGAGTGGAGGAGACTCACTGCGATGGATGTTTCTTTTGTTTGGTGTTGGTTTATGATTGTATGTGTCATTGCATATTTTTATTGCTTATTCTTATTGGTCTTATTGTTTAACTGCGGGTAATTTTTCATTTCACTGCACATTTATGTGTATGTGACAAATAAATTGATTATTGACTACAATCAAGCATTCCACAGTGTACAGATACAGGATAAAGAGTGGAACCTTTAGTGCATGATGAAGTGCACAGTGACGATTCTCATATTTGCTCTTGTCTAAGCTTTGTGTGATCTGTAAATGTGGAAGATCTGCCCCGTGTACCCACTTAAAAGTCATCAACAAATAGCTACGGTCCCAGCACTAACTCCTGGGAACAATACTGTTGTCATGTTGTCAGAAGATCACTTGTTTAACACGACTCTCTGATTTCTGGTCCTAAACCAGCATCTCAACCACACTGCTTCTGACCCATTTATTCCATAGGGTTCGTTGTTGTTGGTGGTTGATAAGATTGCTAAGTTGGGAAGTAATAGATTTCTTTACTTATGAAACGGAGTTGGCAGATAGATCAGCCATGATATCACTGAATGGTCAAACAAGCTTGAAGGACTGAATGGTCTCCTATTCTTCCTCTGCTCCTAAACTTGTGACCCAAGACGTAACTATCTGTCAAAGCATCACATACTGCAAATAGGACTAGCGTAGATAGGGCAACAGGGTGAGTTCTGCCGAAGGGCTTATTTCCATGCTGTATGACTCTATGACTCAATGAGTCAGTAATGAACCAATGCTTAGCTCTTGAAGTGGGCAGAAATAATACCCATCCTGTTAGAAAATTGTCTATTTCATACTGAAATGATCTTCCTTTCTATTGCAGTGCCTTGTAATGCATTCAGACAGCAATGAATCCCACTTTTATTTTAAATTAAGTCATGCATGCTCTTTCAAGCTTGAAAATTGCTTTTAGGTTTCAGCTGCAAAGACATTTTACATTTATTGACTTGGGTTAATGTTGATTAGATGAGTCATATTCCCTAAAGATTCCTTCTCCACTGGGTCCCAGATGGAATTAGAGGTTAAGATCAACTCAAGAAACTTTAATTGGTTTCTTTCACTGAGGATAACAGGTGGGGGAGGGCTGGTGATCACAACTGGGGTTCCCTGGCGCATGTTAACAGGGAATGAATCAAAGGAAGGAGGACTGGCAGGGAGTTGGAGGGCGAGGGGGGTAGGGGAAGGGGAAGCAAAACTCCAATACATGTGTCAGCAGTACACAATGGTTCAGTGGTTCAATGGTGAATAAAATCATGCGAGGAATAGATCGAATAGATGCACAGAGTCTCTTGCCCAGAGTAGGTGAATCGAGGGCCAGAAGACATAGGGTGAAAATGAAGGAGAAAAGATTTAATAGGAATCTGAGGGGTACCTTTTTCACACAAACGGTGGTGGATGTAGGGAACAGTCTTCCAGAGGAGGTAGTTAAGGCTGGGACTATCCCTACGTTTAAGAAGCAGTTAGACGAGTACATGGATAGGACAGGTTTGGAGAGATATGGACCAAACGCAGGCAGGTGGGACTAGTGTATATGGGACATGTTGGCCGGTGTGGGCAAGT
This sequence comes from Rhinoraja longicauda, assembly GCF_053455715.1. NCBI lineage: Eukaryota > Metazoa > Chordata > Chondrichthyes > Rajiformes > Arhynchobatidae > Rhinoraja > Rhinoraja longicauda. The sequence goes on along the minus strand of NC_135968.1, from coordinate 22,527,158 downwards.
TGGGCCAAAGGGCCTGTTTCCACACTGTATCACTCTATGACCCCTTTATTATCTTACGCTTACACTTGTATCAATTCCAGGTTTCCCAAAATAACATTTGCTGATTCTCCTACACCCCAGCTTCAAATGAAAATGTGCACAAATATATTGTTTATGTTGGTATTTATTTTTCCAAAATCAGCTCCACATAGATTCAAACCTCATCGTTTTGTAGAATAAGTTTCGTAACGTGACATTCGGATTGTAACAAACTATACTTCCAGCACCCTCCCCCAATCCCATGCCCGCAAAGCACCACCTTGTTACCCTGACGGTAATGTCTCCTGCGGTTCTACTGGGACTAGCAGCCCTCGGGAATGTGACCTGTACTAAGCTGCGGCTGCGGTGTAATGTCACACAGAGAGCTTCAGTGAGAAATTTGCCGTCTTTCAGATGGAACTAGGAAACCATATTGCCAGATCACGGCAAAGCCAGCAGCATAATCAAGGACAAGTCGAACCCTGGCCATTCCCTCTTTTCCCCTCTCCCATCGGACAAAAGGTATAGAAATGTGAAAATGCACAACCCCAGATTCGGGTACAGTTTCTTCCCAGCTGTTATCAGGCAACTGAACCATCCTACCACAACTAGAGAGCAGTCCTGAACTGGTATCTACCTCATTGGAGCCCCTTGGACTATCTTTGATTGGACTTTACTGGCTTCATCTTATACTAAATGTTATTCACGATATTCCCTTTATCATGTATCTATCTGTACACTGTGGTTGGCTCAATCGTAATCATGTATTATCTTTCCACTGACTGGTTAGCACGCAACAAAAGCTTTTCATTGTACCTTGGTGACAATAAACTAATGACTAATGACGTGGTCAGGTGGGAGTAAAAGACCTCGTTCCTTTATTCAAATGCACAGCAGAGAATTCTCCTGATATCCTGCTCAATATTCTCTAAACCCATGAGAAATTGATTAATCGATCTTTGCTTTTTGTGGGATCATTTGTATGAAGCAATTACGTTATAAACAGTGGCTTCGTCTTAAGATAAATCATTGTGACCTACTTTGGGACCTTCTGAGAGATTCAAAAGGTATTGCATAAATAAAAGTCATTTTTTGCTCTCCAAACTGACATTCTTTGTGGACTTAACACGTGCAATTAGAGGTACAAGGAATTGCAGATGCTGGAATCTTGCACAGAACAGAAAGTGCTGGAGTAACTCAGCAGGCCAGGCAGCATTTCTGGAGGACATGGATCGGGCAATGTTTTGGGTTGGGACCCTTCTTTAGACTGTTTATAGTGGGGGAGAGAAAACTGGAAAGGGGGTGAGGGGCGGGACAAGCCCAGCAAGTAGCAGGTGGATCTCTGGAGGACCTGGATGGATGACGTTTTGGGGTTGGGATTCTTCTTCATTTGTAATTACAGTGTAATTTACATTGCACAACATCCCAGGTGCAGCGCAGCAGAGTGCCTTTGGCCATGGGATGAATCGAGTTGGCTATCACCACATTTGAAGGGAATGGGAATAGTTTGCCATGATTGCCTTCAATAACAGTCGATGCCCCAGTATGAAGATGGTGCAGAAGTTTACCAGAATAACACCTGGATTAGGTGATAGTAGGTACAAGGAGAGAACATCAGAGGTCGATGAGAGACCTGGGGAAAAGGCTTTGATTGTCTAACCTATCTATGCCTCTCATAATTTTCTGCACTTTTATCAGGCCTCCCCTCAATCTAGAGAAAACAATCTGTTTGTCCACCCTCTCCTTGGAGCCAATGCCATCTAAGTTGGGCAGCATTCTGATAAGCCTCTTCTGCACCCTCTCTAAAGCTTGCACATCCTTCCTGTAATGGGGCACCTAGAACTGCGTGTATTACTCCAAATGCGGCCTAACCAAAGTCCTATAAGTTTCCAAAAATAGAAACTATTATTATAAATGGTTGCAATAAGAGGCACAGTGACCTTAAAAAAAAAAATCTTAAGAGATTTCTCATTATGTGATATTAGCAATGTCAATGTTGGTTTGGTGCCATACTTGTAAACAACAAACGAACAGACTTTTCTGACACTACACTGAAATAGGGGTTTATAATTTTTAAAGAAAGGTCTTCCCACATTCATTTAATCTGAACCTAGCCCACTTTTATGTTGACCTTAAAGGGACATGTTCAATTGGGCAGGGAGAAACATGGACCTGCAGATGCTGGTATCCAAAAGAAGACACAGAATGCTGGAGTAATTCAGCTGGCCAGGCAGCATCTCACGAGAACATAGATGGGAGACTTTTCCAGTCAGGACCCTTCTTCAGACTGTGGGACAGTTCGCTTGCATTCAAAAACAAATCACTCACCATCACACCACATTAAACTCTGTCTTTTTCTCTTTCTCTCTCCTTGGAAGTTGTTTGCCCAGCTGAGTATTTTCAGTATTTCCTGTTTTTAATTCCATAACCTTCAACATTCTTCAGTAAGAATTATTTCACTGAACCTTCTGAGCTAAGTTTGTCTCTAAAACTTAAGACGCACAAGGACAGAGTTTCAGCTTCTTTGGTCACAATTATCATTCTGATCTTTTATTAATTGATTTTTTGGGGCCCAGCTATTGCTTGAAATCCTTTGTTCATCATGTGTGAACCAATATCATCAAGCAGCATTTTTGATTTTTTTTAGGTGCTTATTATTTCAAATTTGCTTTAGAAAAATGTTCTTTAAAAGTAGTAACAAGTGCAGGCTTATCAATGCCACTGAAGATGAGTGCTGGAGGAACTCAATGGGTCAGGCAGCATCTCTAGAGGGAATGCCAGATGACATCGAGCCTATCACATAAAATAACTAATTTTACTCAGGTCCACCATCTGCGAATAACCTGATTTTAAAGAACTGGAATAGCTTTAGAAAGCTAAAGCAACCTGTGAGGCAGCAAAGTGGCGCAACAGTAGAGCTGCTGCCTCACAGCATCAGGGACCTGGGTTCGATCCTGACAATGGGTCCTGTCTGTGCGGGGTTTGTACGTTCTCTCTGTGACCGCCTGGGTTTTCTCTGGGTGCTCCGGTTTCCGCCCAGATCCCAAAGATGTGCAGGTTTGTATGTTAATTGGCTTCTGTAAATTGTGCATTCTGTATAGGATACGAAAGTGGGATATCATAGAACTGGTGTAGAGGTGATGGCCGCCATGGACTCAGTGGGCCGAAGGGCCTGTTTCCACGCTGTATCTGGGCGGTTTGTTGTGACCCTGGTTGTGAATCATGCTTGGCCAGTCACTCATTATGGACTCCTCTGTACTGAAGGTGCTTTCCCAACACGTTTGACAGCATGGACACTGGGAATCCACATCTTTCCCCCGCAGTTGCTGTTCCGCGTGGTCCAGGCAAGGCGGAAGCGGCAGAACTGGTTTGTGCAGGCAAGATTCAACACAGGCTACGAATGGAATGTGTTGCAGGGTTTACATTTTCCACCGGTGACTTTGCCCTCTGGGCTTGATTCTCCACACCCTAACAGATGGTTGTCACATCTACGTGAATGTAGCTGACTGGAGGTTTCTTCACGCAACCTGCTACGTTCTACCACCCTGCCCAGCATTCAATGAAAACGAGCGGGAAAAAAACACCCATTTCATTCTTTTCTGCTCAAAGGAATTTTTTCCGGAATTGGCTGTTGTGGAAACCAAGAGATAAATTTGCTGGGAAACTGTTTAATGATGGTGGACATAGCAGTATAATGGGATTGCTATCTTGAACAAGACTGGGATCAACCTTGCTCAGTGTGAACACGTATGCCACTGAGTAAAATGTAATCCCAAATGTACAATCTAGACAGCTGTTTACAGTCTTGTAGTGAGACAGCTTTATGCTTTTTAATAGGACAGTATGAAAAGCAGCGTTTTATACCGAGGGACAAGTATGTGCAAGGCACAGTGCATCTTTTCTCATATTCCTTTACCATAGACCGTTCAGCTCATTGAATCTATACCATCCCTCAGAGCAACTCCACCCACCCCAATTAACCCACTGACCAGTGTGTCTCTGGGACATGGGAGGCACCGACAGCACCAAGGTGAAAAGTATGCAGTCACAGGGTGAACGTGCAAACTCCACACAGACAACAACCAGAATGAACATCGGTCACCAAAGCTCTAACTACTGTGCTACACTGAGTAATTAATGGTAATGCACACTGAAAGTATGAAAAAGGATAACATCTTTGAAAAGCTTATTTACCCATGGTTGGAAGATCATTAGATTTTGACGGTCATTGTGCTGGAGGGCCTGGTGTGACAATATTTGTCAGCCTTTCCCTCTTTGATTTTACTCCATTCCTTTAGATGATATGTCTTTGAGTTTACCCGATAGCAGTAGTTGGGAAACCATCAAATCCATCATTATCGGGGAAGGAATAAACCACCCATTAAAGATTAGTACAAATTGCCAGCTCAGCTTATGAACACCAATACCCTTGTTTGACAAGACACTACATGGCTTTTATTGAGATTATAAGTCATTAGATAATGAGGAGCCAGGCAACAGGGCTCGAGGTAAAGAGGGGATTAAAGTTAATGAAACTGAATTTCAGAAGGGGAGCAGAATGTGCAAAGACTATGTTGCACATTTAGCCTGTGATTGAGTTGAGATTTCCACCCCTGTTGATCTACCCAGCAAAGGAAATCGACACAAAGTGCTAGAGTAACTCAGCGGGTTGGGCAGCATGTCTAGAGAAAAAGGATGGGTGACATTTCGGGTCTGGACCCTTCTTCAGACTGAAAAAGAAGGGACCCGACCCAAAACATCACCCATCCAATATCGCAAGAAACGCTGCCTGAGTTACTCCAGGACTTTGTGTCCATCTTTGGCATAAACCAACATCTGCAGTTCTTTGTTTCTAAGGAAAAGATGTGCTTGATTTGGAGAGAGTGTGACAAATGTTTGCTTGAGTGGTTGTTAGGAATGAGATTGTCTTGAAAAAAGAAATAGAACTTTATTCCTTAGGGTTCTGAAAAATCCACTGTGACCTCATTGGGAACATGACATACTCAATGCATTTGACCAGGCAAATATTGGGAGGAAATTGCCCATTGCTATGAAGTTGACAGCAATGGGTTACAAACTCAATAGAAGGGCTGAGGATGGTGGTGAGAAAACATTTCAAAGGTTTTAGACAAAAGCCAATAGGTGCAGGAGTAGGCCGTTCGGCCCTTCGAGCCAGCACCGCCATTCAATGTGATCATGGCTGATCATTCACAATCAGTATCCCGTTCCTGCCCTCTCCCCATACCCCCTGACTCCGCTATCATTAAGAGCTCTATCTAACTCTCTCTTGAAAGCATCCAGAGATTTGGCCTCCACTGCCTTCTGAGGCAGAAAATTCCACAGATTTACAACTCTGAGTGAAAAAGATTTTCCTCATCTCCGTTCTAAATGGCCTACCCCTTATTCTTAAACTGTGGCCCCTGGTTCTGGACTCCCCCAACATCGGGAACATGTTTCCTGCCTCTAGCGTGTCCAATCCCTTAATAATCTTATGTTTCAATAAGATCCCCTCTCATCCTTCTAAATTCCAGTGTATACAAGCCCAGTCGCTCCAGTCTTTCAACATATCGCCATTCCGGGAATTAATTTTATGATTTTTTTATGGACCTCATCACCCCAAAAGTCCATAATTGTTGGGCAAATTCAAGACAGAAATTAATCAGCAAATTAAGGGATATGCCAAAAGTGCAAAATATTATAAACTGTCAGTTCAATGTCAAAGGTTCAATGGCCTAACGTGTCTAATATGTTCTTAACTCGAGTGGCACAGTAAATCACAGAGATGAGGCAGAGTCAACCTACTTAGCTGTGATGACATTGTACCTGTACGTCACCTTCTTTGTACACATGATAATAAGCACCACTTGACCACTTTAATTTTCACACAGCGGCAAGCCATTTTCTTTCTGAGGTTATTTTGTGAATTATGTCTCCCTCTTCTGGTGCTCTAAGGAAGTGCACCTTTGTTAGACTGTTAATAGATTATTTTGTAATCTGGATAAATACATTTTATGTACAAGAACAAAAGAAATAGATCCTGTGGCTCCACACGCCTACAAAGCCAGTCAAACGATAATGCTTGAAATCCTCTTTGTCTCCTGATCCAAATATCCTAACATCCGAAAACCTTTCAATCTTATCCTTGCATGGTTCAATGATACTTAATTGTCACAAGTACCTAGATGCAGTAAAATCACATTATACATAAGCATAACCATAAATAAGTACAAAAGTGCAATGATTGTAGTGCAAGAACACAGTTTTATCAGACCGAGGGGGGGGTGGGGAAATGGTGTCCATTATTGCCGATTGTCCGCTATAACCGGGTAAGGGATTACCGAATAATAGTTTCATTGTACAAGTAGAAGAAACAAAGAACTGCTAATGCTGGTTAATACACAAATAACCATTTTAACCCTCTTTACCATTCCCATACTGATCTTTCTGTCTTGGACCTCCTCTATTGCCAGAATAAGGCCACATGGAAGTTAAAGGAACTGCACTTCATATTCCGCTTGGGAAGCTGAAGGAATGGTATGAACATTGAATTTCAGGTAACTAATCTACAATCAACCTCCCCACTTTACCTCCTGCCCAACTATTTTCCCTCTCCCTTCTCTTTGCCCCCCACCCTGGATGCACACCCATTCAACCTTTTCCCATTCCTGTCCACCCATATTCCTTCCTCTGGCTTCACATTTCACACGGCTCTTATCCTTACTCCTTATCTCACATATTTTGTCTTTTCAACCCTGACCTTTGTCCAATCATTGGCCAATTGAAAAAAAACTCACATGTATCCACTTATCACTTACCAGGCCTTGTCTCACCCTCCACGTCTCTTCCAACTCAACAGCACCTCCTTAATCAGTCATCTGAAACACTTCCAGCTTTCCCCCCACTACTACAATCAACCCGAAAAAGGGTCCCGACCCGAAAAGTCACCTATTCCCAGAGAGGCTGCCTGACCTGCTGAGTTACTCCAGCACTTTCTCTATTTTTGTAAACCAACATCTGTTGTTCCTTGTGTCTGCAGTACCCCTTATCACTGGTACAAACAAAACTAGCAGTACTGCAGTGATTGAGGTGCAAATCAAGTAGGCCGCTGTTTCCTGGAGAGTATTCCTGTATTGATGCGTACTCATTAAATCACAGAGGAAATTATTCCATCAAATTCCTCACATGTGCCTTGAAAAATCTTGGGAAGTCATTAAGTGAGACATTTGCCACAACAGCTAACTCGTTCTTGTAGCCACATTATTAACACGGTTGCTCCAGTTTCTAACCAATGATAGCCCACAGAATGTTGTTGACAGGAGACTGACAACAACAAGTTCAAGAGGCAATGATGAGACGCTCTCTTATTGAAATGGCCATTGCGGTTATATCTTGAAGCATGGACATGTTGTTCTTCCCGAGTCCATCTGTGTGTTCAGTTTGATCGGAGAGGCTTGTGGTTCCCTCTAAACCTTTCCTATACATGTACCTGTCCAAAGGTCTTTTAAATGTTGTCATGGCACCATGCCAAATGTTGATATAGTACCTATAAGACAGTAACCAAGAGTGCACACAACATTCCAGCTGTGGCCAATCCAATATTTTAATGAATTGCACCAGAAACTCCCTGCTCCTATTTTTTATGCCCTATCTAATGAAATTAAGTATCCCCTAGGCCTTCTTAATCACCTTATCTACCTGTACTGTCACCTTCATGGATCTTTGGACGTACACATCAAGGACCCTCTGATCCTTAGAAATCCTCAGGATCTCGTCACCCATTTTGTATGTCCGAGCCGCGTTTCAAAACGCATCAATCCACCATTTTTTGTGTCATTTAAGAATTTACTATCCATATCTCTTACATTCACATCAAAATTGTTAATGTACAATATAAATAGTAAAGGTATCAGTATCAATCCCTGCAGGATATCACTGGTCACAAGCTTAAAATATCAGAAACAATCCTCCACCATCACACTCTGCCTCCTTTTAGTTTAATTTAATTTATTATTGTCAGGTGTACAGTACAGTAAGGTACAGTGAAAAGCTTTTTTGTTGCGTGCTACCCAGTCAACGAAAAGACGATACATGAATTACAATCAAGCCGTCCATAGTGTACAGATAGAGGATAAAGGGTATAATGTTTAGTGCAAGATAAAGGCCATTAAAGTCCAAATAAAGATAGTTAGAACATCTCCAATTAGATAGATGGGAAGTCAGGACTGCACCCTAGTTGGTGACAGGACGGTTCAGTTGCTTGATAACAGCTGGGATGAAACTGTCCCTTCATCTAGAGGTGTGCGTTTTTTCAAACTTCTGTACCTCTTGTCTGATGGGAGAGGGAAGAAGAGGAAGTGACTGGAGTTGGACCGCTCCTTGGTTAGGCTGGTGGCCTTGCTGAGGCAGCATGAAGTGTAGATGGAGTCAGTGTAAGGGAGGTTGGTTTACTTGATGGATTGGGCAGCGTCCACAGCTCTAGCAATTTATTTTTGGTCTTGGATGGAGCTGTTCTTACTACAAAGCCAATTTAAGATCTGTTATTAAGACGATGAACAGCACAGTGGCACAGGTAAAGTTGCTGCCTTACAGTGCCAGAGACCTGGGTTTGAATTGTGACTCTGTGTGCCATCCATACAGAGTTTTCACATTCTTCCTGTGACTGTGTTTTTTCTCCGGGTGCTCCGGTTTCCTCCCACACTCCAAAGATGTACAGGTTTGTAGGTTAATTGGCTTCCTTAAATTGTGAATTGTCCCTAGTGTGTGGGAAATGCTAGTGTACGGGGGATCGTTGGTCAGTGTGCACTCAGTGGGCGGATGGGTCAGTTTCCATGCTGTATCTCCAAAGTTGAAAGTCCAAAGACAACAATATTAAAGGTTGTCTCTTGTCAGTCTCCTCTCATTCAATGGAAATATGCCTGCTTGTGTCAACATACTGGACATAAAAGACTTGTCATATTGGGAAACAAGGAAAAAAAGGCTACAATTATTCTGTCACAGATCATTTTAGCTTGAGTCATTGTTCTTCAAACATTTCATGTTGGTTACCACAGAGGGAGTGAAAATGTAGAAACCACAGTAATTTGCCTTTGTGAACATCAACAAGCAGTATTCTGCAATCAAAATCCTCTTTACATAGAAGCAAGGATGTGGGAAAGGGACAGAGATAAGTAGGGGCAATAATCTCACTGGTGGGTCATGGAAATTACACCATTTTATTCTAAACTGAATGACCTTTTTCAAGAAGACTGCACCATTAAAGAATGCCACAGGCATTTAGTCATGGAAATTTGTCTGTGTCAGATCTTTGATAGTTATTTTGTTTGTAATTCTTAAAATCATTACTTTTCTTTGAGGAATTGTTATGTGAAATACAAACATTTTTCTTACGACCTGGGCGGTCATGGTGGCGCAGCGGTAGAGTTCCTGCCTTACAGCGCTTGCAGCACCGGAGACCCGGGTTCAATCCTGACAATAAATGCTGTCCGTACGGAGTTTGTACATTCTCCCTGTGACCTGTGTGGGTTTTCTCTGAGATCATCGGTTTCCTCCCACACTCCAAAGACGTACAGTTATGTAGGTAAATTGGCTTGAAATAAGGGTAAATTGTCCCTAGTGTGTGTAGGATTGTGTTAAAGAGCGGGGATCGCTGGTCGGTGCGGACTTGGTAGCCAAAGGGCCTGTTTCCGCACTGTATCTCTAAACAAAACTAAAGTACCACCTCTCTTGAATGTACAGGTGCAATTGAGAGGTTAAATTCAATGCTCAATATCTTAGAATCATATTTCTAGGACAGGACTTCTAATTTCACTGGCATTGGTTGAGAACACACCAGTATATATATATTGACCAGGATGGTTTTGGAGACTAATGGCACAGTTGTTAAGGAGAAGGCATGATATGAAGATTTCAGTGGTAGTATTGGACGCAATCTTACTTAATGGAGTAAATGGCTCCCACTAGTTCTGTAGTACTTAAATAATATTTACAATTTCAGGAGCAGAAATGAACAAAAATGTGTGTGTGTGCACGTGTATATATAATAAACAAAAAAAAGTTGAGTATACATATATATATACTCAACTTTTTTTTGTTTATTACATTGCTTACAAAGTACTCTGTTTACATATTCTGTTGTGCTGCTGCAAGTAAGAATTTCATTGTTCTGTTTGGGACATATGACAATAAAACAATCTTGACTCTTGACATGTTGGCTGGCATGGGCAAGTTGGGCTGAAGGGCCTGTTTCCACACTGCATCATTCTATGACGTTTCATTCCGATTGGAAAAAGCGCTGTCACTCGAGATGTCTGAGTGAGGCCAAACGTAAATTGGAGGAACAGCACCACATATTTCGTTTGGACACCTTATAACCCAGCCATAAACGAACCTGAAAGCTTTGTGCCTTATTGCAAGGAGCATTCGAATAAAGTGGATGAATTGAATGTGCAGTTAGTAGTTAAGGGATATGATATCGTTGGAATTACGGAGACATGGCTCCAGGGTGACCAAGGCTGGGAGCTAAACATGCAGGGGTATTCGATATTCAGGAAGGATAGAGAGAAAGGGAGGTGGGGTGGCATTGCTGGTTAAAGAGGAGAATAATGCAACGGCAAGGAGAGACATTAGCTTGGATGCTGTAGAATCGGTATGGGTAGAACTGCAAAATAGCCAAGGGCAGAAAACACTTGTTAGAGTTGTATATAGACCACCAAACAGCAGTAGGGAGGTTAGGGATAGCATCAAGCAGGAAATTAGGGATGCGTGTAGCAAAGGTACAGCAGTTATCATGGGTGACTTTAATCTACATATAGATTGGGCCAACCAAATTGGTAACAGTGCTGAGGAGGAGGATTTCCTGGAATGTATACACGATGGGTTTTTAAACCAATATGTAGAGGAACTGACTAGAGGGAAGGCCATCCTAGACTGGGTGTTGTGTAATGAGGGAGGATTAGTTTGTGATCTGGTTGTGCAAGGCCCCTTGGGCAACAGTGACCACAATATGGTGGAATTCTGCATTAGGATGGAGACGGTTAATTCTGAGATTCGGGTACTGAACTTGAATAAAGGAGACTTTGAAGGTATGAGACGTGAATTGGCTTGGATAGACTGGCAAATTATACTTAAAGGGTTAACAGTAGAGATAAAATGGCAAAGATTTAAAGACCGCATGGATGAACTCCAGAAATTGTTCATTCCTATCTGGCGAACAAATAAAACTGGGAAGGCTGGACTGACATATGAGGAAAGAATGGGTCGACTGGGCTTGTATTTGCTGAAATTTAGAAGGATGAGAGGGGATCTTATAGAGGCATATAAAATTCTTAGAGGATTACATAGATACATAGACAATAGGTGCAGGAGTAGGCCATTTGGCCCTTCGAGCCAGCACCGCCATTCAATGTGATCATAACTGATCAAACACAATCCTGCCTTCTCCCCATATCCCTTGATTCCACTAGCCCCAAGAGCTCTATCTAACTCTCTTTTGAATGCATCCAGTGAATCGGCCTCCACTGCCTTCTGAGGCAGAGAATTCCATAAATTCACAACCCTCTGGGTGAAAAAGTTTTTCCTCATCTCAGTTCTGAATTGGCCGACCCCTTATTCTTCAACTGGGACCCCTGGTTCTGGACTCCCCCAACATTGGGAACATGTTTCCTGCATCTAGCGTGTCCAATCCCTTAATAATTTTATATGTTTCTATAAGATCCCCTCTCATCCGTCTAAATTCCAGTGAATACAAGCCCAGTCGCTCCATTTTTTCATCATATGACAGTCCCACCTTCGCTCAATAGCGAGAATGTCCTTCCTCAAATTAGGAGACCAAAACTGCACACAGTACTCCAGGTGTGGTCTCACCAGAGCCATGTACAACTGCAGAAGGACCTCTTTGCTCCTATACTTAACTCCTCTCGTTATGAAGGCCAACATGCCATTAGCTTTCTTCACTGCATGCTGTACCTGCATGCTTACTTTCAGTGACTGATGTACAATGACACCCAGATGTGTAGGAAAATAACTGCAGATGCTGGTTCAAATTGAAAGTAGACACAAACTGCTGGAGTAACTGTAGAAGATGGAGGCGCAGGAGTTACTCCAGCAGTTTGTGACTACCTACAAGGACACCCAGGTCTCATTATACTTCCCCTTTTTCTAACCTGACACTATTCAGATAATAATTTGCTTTCCTGTTCTTGCCACTAAAGTGGATAACCTCACATTTATCCACATTAAACTGCATCTGCCATGAATCTGCCCACTCACCCAACCTGTCCAAATCACCCTGCATCCTCATGGCATCCTCTTCACAGTGCCACCCAGCTTTGTGTCATCTGCAAATTTGCTAATGTTACTTTTAATTTCTTCATCTAAATCATTAATGTATATTGTAATTAGCTGTAGTTCCAGCACCGAGCCTTGCGGCACCCCACTAGTCACTGCCTGCCATTCTGAAAGGGGCCAGTTAATCCCTACACTTGGTTTCCTGTCTGCCAACCAAATTTTAGTTACCTTCTGTTGATCTTTAAAAGTTTCCCAATCCTCTGGCTTCCCGCACATCTTTGCTATATTATACTTCTCTTTTATTTTTATACTGTCCTTGACTTCCCTTGTCAGCCATGGTCGCCTCTTATTCCCCTTAGAATCTTTCTTCCTCTTTGGAATGAAATGATCCTGCATCTTCTGGATTATTCCCAGAAATACCTGCCATTGCAGTTCCACCGTCATCCCTGCTAGGGTCCCTTTCCAGTCAACTTTGGCCAGCTCCTCCCTCATGCTGCCATAGTCCCCTTTGATCAACTGCAATACTGACACTTCTGATTTTACCTCCTCCCTCCCAAATTGTAGAGTAAAACATCATATTACAGTCACTACCTCCCAATGGTTCCTTTACCTGGAGTTCCCCTAACAAATCTGGTTCATTAAACAGCACTAAATCCAGAATTGCTTTCTCCCTGGTAGGCTCCAGTACAAGCTGCTCTAAGAATCCATCTCGGAGGCTCTACAAACTCCCTTTCTCGGGGTCCAGTACCAACCTGATTTTCCTAGTCTACCTGCATGTGAAATCGCCCATAACCACCGTAGCATTACTGTTGTTACATGCTAATTTTAACTCCTGATGCAAGTTGCACCCTATCTCCAGGCTACTGTTTGGGGGCCTTTAGTTAACTCCCATTAGGGTCTTTTTACCCGTACAATTTCTCAGTTCTATCCACAATGACTCTACATCTTCTGATTCTATGTTACCCCTCGTAAGGGACTGAATTTCATTCCTTACCAACAGAGCCTCCCCACCCCCTCTACCCATCTGACTGTCTTTTCGATAGGACGTATACCCCTGAATATTCAGTTCCCAGCTCTGATCCTCTTGCAGCCATGCCTCTATAATTTCCACATCATACTTACCAATTTCTAACTGAGCCTCACGTTCACCCACTTCATTTCTTATACTTTGCACATTCATATATAACACTTTTAATTCAGTATTCACCTCCCTTCTCACACCGGTTCCTATTTCACCTGACCTTCCTCTCTTATCCCTTCTTGAACTTTCCCGTCCCATTAATTTGGGTGTCTTTCGTAACTTTTCCTGTACTCTCTTTCCCTTTAACTCCATCCTTATACTCCTAATTAGTCAACACCTCCAACCCCCCCCCCCCCCCCGGCTATTTAGTTTTAACTCACCTGGGTGGCACTAGCAAACCTGCCTGCCAGAATGTTGGTCCCCCTCCAGTTAAGGTATAACCGTCCCTTTTGTACAGGTCACCTCTACCCCAGAAGAGATCCCAGTGGTCTATAAATCGAAATCTCTGCTCCCTGCACCAGCCCCTCAGCCACACATTCAAATCCCTCATCTCCCTGTCTTCACCAGCACAAGGTACTGGAAGCATTCCAGAGATAACCACCCTAGAGGTCCAGCTTTTCAACCTTCTTGCTAACTCTCAAAACTCACGTTGCAGAACCTCCTTCCTCTTATTCCCGACGTTGTTTGTGCCTACATGAACAACCACTTCCTCTCTGCTCACTTTCCTCTCGAGGATGTTCTGAAGTCCGTCCAAGACATCTTGGACCTTGGCACCAGGGAGGCAACACACCATCCTCAAGTCTCACCTGCCGCCACAGAATCTCCTGTCCGCACCTTGGACAATGGAGTTACCCACCATTATGGCTCTGCCTGACGCCGGTCGAGTCTCATCGCTAGGATTGGAGCCACCAACCTGTCCACCACTCGGACTGGAAGCGTCGTCTGCCCCGACAGCTCCCAAGAGGGCATACCTTTTGCATCAGGAACATCCACAGAGGTATCCTGCACCTGCTTCATCCCCTTTCTTTCCATCCTTACTCGTCACACCTCCTGCACTCGTGGAGTGACCATCTGACCGGAGGTTATGTACAGGAATCTTTCGGCTTACCGAATGTAATGCAGGTCATCCAGCTGTTGCTCCAGTTCCCCAACAGTCATTGTGGAGCTGCACCTGGAGACAGTTCCCACAGGTGTAGTGGTCAGTGACACCAGTATCACCTCTGACTTCCCACATCCTGCAGCATAGGCACTGCACTAGCATCCCTGCCATTACGCTTAAATATTTAAATTAAACACACAACAGAATAAGTGTAGCCTCCTTGCCTCACCCACCTCGCTGAAGACTCCTGAGCCAAAGACTCGCACTTTACTCACCAAGGCACTTCTTCCCAATACGCTGCTCCCCCAAGAGCAAGCCCTACTTTTATTTGCTGTTCAATTAAGTTGTTTTACTAATTAACTAATTTATAAATTTGGTGACGGCTTTTTTAAATGACCCGCTCTTGAAAAACTCACCAAGGCTTTAACTTCTGCAGCCAATCCCTGTGCTCGCTCCTTTACCTGCCGCTCCTCTGCCGACCTTGAAGGATTGGACAGGCTAGATGCAGGAAAAATGTTCCCGATGTTGGGGGAGTCCAGAACCAGGGGTCACAGTTTAAGAATAAGGGGTAGGCCGATTAGGACTGAGATGAGGAAAAGCTTTTTTACCCAGAGAGTTGTGAATCTGTGAAATTCTCTGCCACAGAAGGCAGTGGAGGCCAAGAGTTAGATTTAGCTCTTAGGGCTAATGGAATCAAGGGATATGGGAAAAAGCCAGAAGAGGGTGCTGATTTTGGATGATCCGCCATGATCATACTGAATGGTGGTGCTGGCTCAAAGGGCCAAATGGCCCTTTGTATGAAGACGGGTCTCGACTCAAACAATCACCCATTCCTTCTCTCCTAAGATGCTACCTGCTGAGTTACTCCAGCATTTTATGTCTATCTTCAGTATGAATATTGATTTCTCTAACTTCAAGTCACCATTGCTTTCCCTCTCTCCCTCCCTTCCCCACCTTAGTTTCACTGTCCTCCTGATTAATTTTACTATTGGCATGCCTCCTTGTCAGCTTCCCCTCAGCCAACAATGTATCATTCTACATTTCCTTGAACAGTCTGCTTTTTTGTCCTTTTCACGCTTACATGCATTTTGTACCCTGTAGCGACCATGGAGAATGGTCTAGGTCGTCGAACCCTCGGATTGGCCAGCGAGGTCACGTGGGAACGCGACCATGGGGATTGGTCCAGGGAAGGACATCGCTGATTGGTCAGCGATGTCATGGGTGCGTTTGGCGCCCGATTGAGTTAGTTCGTTTGAGTCTTCAAGGAAGACAGTAAGTTTATATTGGTTGTCCTGCGACTTGTTGTTTTGATTCTGTATTCGTGTATTGCGGTTGCAATAAACTTCATCCACAACTACAAGTCTCGGACTCGCCATATTGGTGACCCCGAACGTGATCTGGACGATCACCGACTGAGAAAAACCCGACGCCTCGTTGACGATGACTGAGCAGGGCACACCGGAGTCAAGCACGGCGGACGTTCATCTTCCGTTATTTTGGACGTACGCACCGCAAGCTTGGTTTATACACGCCGAGGCCCATTTCCATATAAAGAAGGTGTCGGATGATTCCACGAAGTATTTCTACCTCGTCAGCGCGCTATCGCCGGACACAACCAAGCGCGTGATGCGGTTCATAATAAATTCACCTGCGGAAGACAAGTATGAAACCATGAAGAAGGTATTACTGCGGACCTTCGGGTTAAAAAAGCATGGTGGTGCGGCAAAACTTCTGCACCTACCGGAGCTTGGAGACAAACTGCCTTCCGTCCTCATGGCCGAAATGATGGTGCTAGCCGGTGAGCATACGGATTGCCCGATGTTTGAGCAGGCATTCCGCGAAAAACTCCCCGAGGATGTCCGATTGCTGCTTACGGATTGTTCTTTTAAGGACCCTGAAGCATATGCAGCGAAAGCGGACGCGCTCATAGCGGGAAAAAACAAGGCAGGGGATTCCATCAACAAAGTCTCGACCTCGGCGACCACGCCACAGCGACGGCAAGATGGCGCCACGTCTCCCGCCAATTCTCCGAAAGCCCGCCAAAAAGATCCGCACAAGCGCGGCTGGTGCTATTATCACCTACGATGGGGTAACGAATCCCGCAACTGCCGCTTGCCTTGTACCTTCGCGGGAAATGCCTCGGCCGATCGTACATAGGGGCAGTTACGATTGGCCAGAACCGGCGCCTCTATGTCCATGATCGATTCACGGACACAGAATTTTTGGTAGACACGGGAGCCATCGTCAGCATAGTGCCGCCGACCGACCTCGAAACCAGATCGGGTAAGACAGGTCCCACCCTCATCGCGGTGAACGGCAGCCCAATTCGCACGTTCGGTACACGGAAAATGTCCCTGGGTTTAGGCCTCCGCACGTACGAATGGCCATTCATCATAGCTGACGTCAAACAAGCGATCCTGGGCGCAGATTTTCTCTGGGCTTTTTCACTGGTTCCTGATGTCCGCGGTAACGACCTCCGACCTTCCGCCGGAGAGGAGCCCGTCGCTCCGACAATCGCCTCCTCGCTCAGCCCTACTGTCCAGGCCGTCGTCGCGGCCCCCGACTCATATGCTGCGATTCTGGCCGAGTTCCCGGAGCTGCTCGTTCAACGTTTCGACGCACCTTCGGCTAAACACGGTGTGGTCCATCACATCCACACCGAAGGCCCTCCCGTTTTCGCTCGGGCCAGGAGACTGCCGCCCGACAAACTGGTGGTGGCAAAGGAAGAGTTCAGGAAGATGGAGGAAATGGGAATTGTCCGTCAGTCTGACAGCCCGTGGGCCTCGCCGTTACACATGGTCTCCAAGGCATCTGGGGGGTGGAGGCCATGTGGAGATTATCGGCGTCTCAATGCTGTCACCACGGCTGATCGCTACCCCATACCGCACCTACAGGACTTTTCATCTGGGCTGGAAGGTGCGGTAGTGTTTTCCAAAATCGATTTGGTGCGAGGATATCATCAGATTCCGGTGCGACCGGAGGACATACAAAAAACTGCAACTATAACTCCGTTCGGGTTGTTTGAATGGTTGCGTATGCCTTTCGGTTTAAAGAACGCGGCACAGGCTTTCCAGCGACTGATGGACCGCGTGGGCCGGGGTTTACCCTTTTTGTTTATCTATCTAGACGACATCCTGGTAGCTAGCCCCTCAGTGCAGGAACACCAGGCCCATTTGCGGACCGTGTTCCAGCGGCTCCAAGACCACGGGCTCATTATTCAACCTTCCAAATGTCAATTTGGCCTCCCTGCTCTCGATTTTCTAGGGCACAGAATTACCTCTGCCGGCGCTGCCCCTTTGCCAGAGAAGGTGGAGGCTATTCGGGCTTTCCCCAGGCCCACCACAGTAAAAGGGCTGCAGGAGTTCGTTGGCATGGTTAATTTCTACCATAGATTCGTTCCGGCAGCGGCGCGAGTCCTGCGCCCGCTTTTCCAATGCCTTGCAGGTAATCCAGTAGAATTGTTGTGGTCCCCGGCCGCAGAGTCGGCTTTTACGGCAGCTAAGGCAGCCTTGGCAGACGCCACCATGTTGGACCATCCGAGCCCCTCAGCCCCCACGGCCCTGACGGTCGACGCCTCTGACGTGGCGGTGGGTGGAGTTCTGGAGTAGCAGGTTGGTGGCCGTTGGCAGCCTTTAGCGTTTTTCAGCCGGCAACTAAATTCGGCCGAGCTGAAATATAGCGCATTTGACCGAGAGCTTCTAGCTCTCCATTTAGCTGTCCGTCATTTCAGGTATTTCCTCGAGGGCCGCCCATTTGTGGCATTTACGGACCACAAGCCATTAACATTGGCTTTTTTGAAATTGTCTGACCCATGGTCGGCCCGCCAGCAGCGGCACCTCACGGCTATCTCAGAATTTACCACAGATGTCCGTCATATCGCGGGTAAGCTGAATGCCGTTGCTGACGCCCTGTCTAGACCTGCTTTTCCCCCTATTTCGGCGGTGGACTGCGAAGTGGATCCCCAGGAGCTTGCGGAGGCACAGCTCCTGGCGGATACCGTTTCGACGTACCAGTCCACCACTTCGGGATTGAAGTTGGCCCAGGTAGCTTGTGGTTCGGAGGGCACGAAAGTCTGGTGCGATGTTTCTCTTCCTCGCCCCAGGCCGGTAGTACCGCCCTCCCTTCAGCGCCGGGTTTTCGATGCCATTCACGGGTTGGCGCACCCGTCCATCCGCTCCACCTCTGCCTTGGTAGCAGCGAGGTTTGTCTGGCATGGCCTGAGGAAACAGGTAGCGGGGTGGGCACGTTCCTGCGTGGCCTGTCAGACCGCTAAAGTCCAGCGCCACGTCCAGCCCCCCGTACAGGATTTCGAGGTCCCGCCCTTTCGTTTTTTTCACATCCACGTGGATTTGGTCGGACCTTTGCCTTCCTCCCGGGGCTACACCCACCTCCTCACGGTGGTGGATCGGTTCACCCGGTGGCCAGAGGCTTTTCCATTGTTTGATATTTCGTCAGCGTCTTGTGCTAGGACTTTGGCCCTCCATTGGGTAGCTCGTTTTGGGGTCCCGGCAGTCATTACCACTGACAGAGGGCCACAGTTCACTTCGTCCCTCTGGGCCGCGCTGGCAGAACTGTACGGGTCCAAGTTACAACCCACAACTGCATATCACCCCCAGGCAAATGGACTCGTAGAGAGGTTCCACCGCCAACTTAAGGCGTCCCTCAGTGCAAGGCTTGAAGGCCCGGACTGGGTGGACCAACTCCCTTGGGTTCTTTTGGGCATCCGGACTGCTCCTAAGCAGGATCTCGGTGCGTCGTCTGCAGAGCTAGTATATGGCTCGACACTTCGAGTACCCGGAGACCTTTTTTCGGACCCTTCAGCCCTGCTCCCTTCGGTCCCATCAGCTTTAGCATCTCTCCGGGAACGGGTGGGCTCCCTGGCTCCAGTGCCGACTTCACGCCATGGGTGTTCCATGGTGCATGAACCGGCTGCCCTGAAAGACTGTGAGTTTGTTTTTCTGCGTAAGGATGCCCATCGCGCCCCGTTGCAGAGGGTCTATCAAGGGCCGTTCCGGGTGTTACGTAAGGGAACGGCTACTTTCACCTTAGACATGGGCGGCAAGAGCGAACTCGTCTCGGTGGCCCGGCTCAAACCTGCCCATTTGGACCCGGATCAACCAGTTTTGGTCGGTCAAACCCCTCGGAGAGGCCGACCTCCGTTAGTTCCGCCCAGTCCAGAAACACCCGTTCTGACAGTTCCTTCAGGACCTCCCGTTTCGGCAGTTCCTCCGGAGCCCCCCGTGCCGGTAGTTCCTCCAGAACCTCTCGTTCCGGCTGTTCCACCAAGTCCGGAACCTCCGGCTCCTGTGGTTCAGGCTGTCCCTCTCCGTACTCGTTGTGGTCGCGAAATCAGGCTCCCAGCTAGGTTCCGCACCTCGGGTTCTGGGGGGGGTCATGTAGCGACCATGGAGAATGGTCTAGGTCGTCGAACCCTCGGATTGGCCAGCGAGGTCACGTGGGAACGCGACCATGGGGATTGGTCCAGGGAAGGACATCGCTGATTGGTCAGCGATGTCATGGGTGCGTTTGGCGCCCGATTGAGTTAGTTCGTTTGAGTCTTCAAGGAAGACAGTAAGTTTATATTGGTTGTCCTGCGACTTGTTGTTTTGATTCTGTATTCGTGTATTGCGGTTGCAATAAACTTCATCCACAACTACAAGTCTCGGACTCGCCATAACCCTTCCATATGTCCAGTTTCGCTCTACTCCGACTCTCAGTCTGAAGACGGGTCTGGATCTGAAAAGTCACCCATTCCTTCTCTCCAGAGAGGCTGCCCAAAGATAATAGAGTAGAACAAGGTAGACCACTCGACACTAGTCACCGTAGTATGTCATGGCGCCATTTTAGTAGGCAGAAACTTGCAGAAACATTCAAAAAGAAAAATAACAAAAATCTGTGAATTGATAGATGAGATATATTCTGCATTTTAATGGTATCATCACACATACTGTTCCCTCCAAAACACTGATTACTGCGAAAGGCATTGCGAACGGCGGGTTTTGCTTACTAAAATGGCGGACGTTCCGCTCCTTCCACTTCAGTGTGGGCTATTCCGACTACGTGTCTCCTCTAGCATCTTTGATGCCGCCTGACCTGCCACGTTACTCCAGCATTTTGTGTCTGTCTCTGGATGATTGACAGGTCTGAGTGTGGGGCGGGACGTCGCCGCCAGTGACAGGCTGTCTGACGTCACCGCGTTGGGCGGGGGGGTGTAACGTTATTGACGTCACCGTGTTGGACGGGGTGTGTGTGTGTGTGACGTGTTTGACGTCACCGCGTCGGGAGGAGGTCTGGCGTAATTGACGTCGCGCGGGTGGTTGTGGGCCGGGACTTGGCCGGGCGGCGGCGAAGCGGGGAGACAGAGCGGTGCGAAGAGAAGAGAAGCAGAACAACCGGCCATCGCCCCTCACCACACCGGTCTGCGGGCCCTGGAAAAGTGAGTGGATGCTTTAGCCCGGCGGCGGTCGGCGAGATGAGTGGGTGGATGGGAGAATCGGCCGGGCGGGCGGCGTGGTGCCGCAGCGAGGGCCGAGGCCCAGGCGTCGGAGGCCGTCCTCCCTCCCGCCCGCCAACTGGGCTCCGGGCTTGGACTCGCCCGCCGCCTGGAACCGGACCCGGCCACTGCCTCCTTCGTGTGAATCAGCGACAGACCCGACTGATCGGTGGCGCAGCGGTAGAGCTGCTGCCTCACAGCGCCACAGACCCGGGTTCAATCCCGACTATGGGTGCTGTCTGTACGGAGTTTGTACGTTCTCCATGTGGGTTTTCCCCGAGATCTTCGGTTTCCTCCCACACTCCAAAGACGTACAGGTTTGTAGGTTAATTGGCTTGGTATAAAATGTAAAACAATTGCCCCTAGCCTAGTGTGTCGTAGGGTAGTGTTCATGTGTGCGGATCGCTGGTCGGCGCGGACTTGGCGGACTGTTTCCGCGCTATATCTCGAAACAACTAAACCAGGGTCCATTGAATGGGGGGGGTGGGGAATAAATGAGGCGGGCAAAGGGGGGGGGGATCCGGACGCTAAAGTTGCATGTGAAGGCTCGGATCGTCCCCTCCAACCTTCGAAGAAAACACGCATCATTTAATCATAAAGATACATTGAGTGTTGACACAAGGAACTGCAGATGGAGTACGGGTAATTTGTGTTGAAGGTTGGCGTGTCTCACAATCTTCACATCATTCTTTTGAATTTCCAAGAGGAAATATTTGTAGAAGGGCGAAATGTGTGTGTGTATATATATGTATGTGCGTGTGTATGTATATATATTTATATATATACATACATACACACATCTGCACATCTCGCTTGCCAGGTTTTGTCCCACCCCTACCTCTCAAGACTACTCCATCAGTCTGAAGTTGGGTGCCAACCTGAAGCGTCCATTCCCAATCTGTTGTATGACCCATACTCTCCAAAGATGCTGCCTGGCCCACTGAATTTCCTTTGTTCTTTGCACTGGCATGTTTGCAAGTATGCTTGGACAATGATCAGCTAAGGTGGGATTGATTTGTTGTCTTATGCTGTATATTTTTCTATTGTGTACTAATGTTGAGTATTTGCTGTAATAACTTATTTATTTATGGATTATCAGAAGTAATATTTTAAATTGAGCATCCAGAATGAGCGATTCTTAATTTGTGGCTAGATAGGTTGATATTTCTCCTTAATTAATTTGTGTTTTCTAGATGTCAGATGAACTGGCAAAACAACTGGCCAGTTACAAGGCTCAACTTCAACAAGTAGAAGCTGCTTTGTCAACTGATGCAGACAATGAAGACCTGCTTAAATTACAAAAAGATCTGCAGGTTGGTGTTCTATTTAATTTTAATACATATTTTCAATTCAAAGATAAAATTTCCCTAGTTGCCTCAGTTTATGAAAGATCATGTTTTACTTTTAAGGAGGTACTGTAAATGGGTCAAACCAATAAGATGGTTAGAGCATACCATTGCTATTAATAAAAAAAGTTGCTGTATCATATCTATTGGGCCGGGATGTTTTTGTGGGATGAGGAGCAAATTGTTTCCAAAGTCTCGCTGAAAATCAGAGCAAACAGATACAAATAAATCAGATGACTCAATTCAGGAAGAATGCTGATTATAGGGCCTTCATATCACAAATAATGAGTGTTTTCTGTCTATGAGGAAAATTGTTTTTGTTGTTCATCCAGTGTTGGACATGACAGGCAAAGTGTGTAGCAGTTGCTGACATTGATTTTAATCATTGTTCTATCCATTTTGAATAAAATATGAATAATTTTTGTCAGTTCAATATTTTACTGCTTTTAAACAGTAAACCACCTGAAATTAAGAACATTTTAATAGTTGAGAGATAGTTGGAGCACAAATTAAAATTCATGAGACCACTTCACTAAAGTAATCACATTTATTGCTTTCAGCAGAAAATTGGACTGCTTCGAAACAGGAAAGTACAATTTGACAAATGTTTAAAACATATATTCTTTGACATGTGGTAACTATCAGAATGGCAGATTCGTTGACATTTTAAGAGATTGTTGGTCAGCTTTTATCATAAGGGGAATAACACATGTGTAAGCGGGGAGCTGGTTCACAAATGCAAATCACTCTCAACATGTAGTTCAGTGTAGAAGTACACCCGAAACGTCACTCATTACATTTCTCCAGAGATGCTGCCTGTCCCCGCTGAGTTCCTCCAGCTTTTTGTGTCTCTAAGCTTTATTCGAGAATGGTTCTTCAAAAGATTCAAGTGTTTAATTATCATACATAACAGCAACAGACAATGTAATTCTTGCTTACAGCAACTTAACTAGCCTGTAAACACAATACAGATAGGTGATATATAAACATTTAAATTCAATTAACTAATAATCATAACACCAATGCAAAAATGCTTGACTTAAAGTCCAAACATTACAGCATAATAAAGTGCAGATACACAGAGACAATTTACATAGAAAATAGGTGCAGGAGGAGGCCATTCGGCACTGTGAGCCATTCAATGTGATCATGGCTGATCATCCACAATCGGTAACCTGTGCCAAACTTCTCCCCAAACCCCCGATTCCAATAGCCCCCAGAGCTCTATCTAACTCTCAGCCCCCAGAGCTCTCTCTAACTCTTTTAGTAGAAATGATTTAGTAGAAATTATCTGTTAAAATTTGACAGGTGTTTTGAAACCTGAGGTACCAGAAAAATATTTAGTCTTTGTGTTTTGATGTCGCTTTTTTGCATGATATATATATATTTTTTAACGATCAATATCATATCAAGCTTAATGATGTTCTGAGATTCGATCATTTCTGCAGTTTTTTCGACAATGGTATTGCAGTTGCGTTAAAGTTAGCAAGTGGAAAAATCTTTCTTGTACATTATTAAGAAGTGGAGCTCGGGACTTGATAAAATTATCCAAGTTTTAAAGTTCCTTTTATTCTGCTGGCAGTGAATGGTAACTCAATTTCTTCATAATTTTAAAAAGAACTAAAAAAGCATCTATAAAGATTTCTTCTTTTTTTAAAAACTTTTTTAACTCAAATAGAGTTATTTGACTCTAACAACATTTATCAATATATTGCTGGAGATTGTTTTGTTTGAGAGGGTGGTGGTGGTTCTCTTTTAAACAGTTTGAAATCAAATTCATCTCGGAGTGCTTGAAAGTCGATTGTGTTACAATGAGATTGGACTTGCATCTAGGCAGGGTAGCAGATTACCATACATAAAGGATGTTCATGAAAAGGAGGGTTTTTTTGAATAGCAATCGAGCAACTTCACTTTTTATTTATTTTAAAATTTAATTTAAACACATGAATTAATGTTCTCAAAACAGCCTTGATGGGATTGGATTTATTCCAAGTCTCAGGATTACTAAACCAGTAATGTATCTACTGCTCAAGTATGCCCAATATTGCAGGAAGTAGATGATATTTGAAAATTCACAGCAGAGATTAAATGACAGGAAAACAGATGGCATATCATAAATCACGATACTAATTTACATTTGATGCTGGAAGTGAATTGTTGGGAACCACTTAATTTTTATCTGTGTTGGGGGAAATGGATACAAAATTCCAGAAAGTAACACTATTGGTGAAATGTAAAAAGAAGATCTTGTCTTAAAAGGAGTAATTCAAGCTGTATTACTCTGCAGCTTATGAGCCTCACAATGGTTGGATGGCTGAATTGTGCAGAATGTCTACAAAGGTAGTCTAGGGATTTCTTTAACAGTTGCATTGTCCAACAGTTCAGAATCTTTTAAGCTGTGCAGGAATAAAACACCTCCGCTGCAGATGTACATTGTACAAGTCTAGGCAGTGTTAAATTAGATCGTCTATACGTCAGACCATTTGCTGGACAAAAATAGAAGTTTTAAAACTTTGTATTTATTGTTTGGCACAACATCCAATATTTCTTAAGGATTTACCAATTCCTCGCCCTTTCTGTGCACATTCCTCACCCCTGCCTGCCTCTGCTTTTTGGTTAAGAGATATTAATTTATAATCGAGATCAGGCCTTTGCAATTCGTCAATCCAAGCTACCATGATGACACGTGCAGGGGAAATCAGACTGTAGTACTTCTATATTTTACATCTTTTTTTCACAGTTGGTACACGCCATGTTTGATTTCAGGTGGAAATGGACTCCTCTTCTTGTTCTGAGTAAGTATTAATCCTTGTCAACAGTTGCACATGGATTTAAATAGATTTATTAATTGGTTAAAATATTGATGGGATTATATTTTATTTCCCACCAAAAAAAGGCAGTGTTTTCCTAATTTCTCGTCTGCTCCAAATCAAAATGAATTGTTTAGCTCTTGGGCTTCCCGCAGTAAACTTGCATCTGCATGTGATTGGATGTATCTTATTAGTTACCAAATGTACTTGTACTTTATGAGGATCAGTTCTGAGTAAAACAATTACTTTCCCAATATATATATTTCTCTGAGACGTAGCTGGTATGAGCAGGTAGCTGGCATATGTAAAATCAGTGTAATAGTGTCTGGAAAATGCAGATATTTAATAACGAAGCTTTCGCTAAGGGCCAGCAAAAGTTGATTTGTGAGGTCAGTAAAGATTCTTTGCTACTTTACCAGTGAACGGATTTCCAACACCACATATTTAGGCAAGTCACTTAACAAATTCTTGAAGCTGAAGTTACAGTTTTACTCAAAAGTATTGCTTTACATTTGTGCAATTCTTAACATCAGTAAACTTGAGGCTACGAACAGAGGCATTGATATAGTTTGTTTTGCCTTGTGAGTATCTGATGTGGGGGAAAAAAGAGTTGTGATGTGGTAACAAACAAGGTGGTATCTAAACCTACATTCAACTTTAGAAAAACCTGTGGAGAGAACAGATTTATTTTGCAGATGTGCACTTTAGCTTTGTCTGTTCTCTACACAAATGCTATCTGACCCATTGATAGTTTCTGGCTTTTTTTCTTTTCTTTTTACTCGACGTCTGCAGTTTTTTTTGCTCTTTTTGTGCGTCCTCGGAAACCATGACTTCTTGGCATGTTCATAAACTCTTTTTTTTCCTGCCATAATGTAAAATACATGATGCAGCCCCTTTGACCATCAGATACCCAGAGTAGATTTAAGGTCTCAGGACATTGAGGGCAGAAAAGTGGGGTTGAGGCCAAAGAATGGCAAAGCGGGCCTGAGAGTGTGTAGCCTCCTTGTCAAAGATGGACAATAAAAGCTGCAGTAACTCAGTGGGACAGGCAGCATCTCTGGAGAGAAAGAATGGGTGAAGGTGGAAGTCTGAGGGGTCTCGACCCGAAACGTCACCCATTCCTTCTCTCCAGAGATGCTGCCTGTCCTGGTGAATTACTCCAGCTTTTTGTGTCTATCTTTGGTTTAAACCAGCATCTGCAGTTCCTTCCTACACATTTAGTATTTTAGCATCCAGTATTTTGCAAAAGATTTGAAGGTTAGTTCATTGTCGTGAATTTTTGATAAACAAAAATACAGCATAGGTGTATTGGGGATAAGGACCCATATTGCCTCCATAGATTTTACTCTTCTTGCGTACCCTCTGCCTTTGAGTTATTTTCCCTGGTCTCTAACTTTTCAGAAGAGGTGGATGGTTAGAATAGCTCTCTCTCCTGGTAGAAAACATCCTTAGCTTTTTGTATAAGAGGAAGGGTCTCGATTCAAAATGTCACCCATTCCTTCTCTCCAGAGATGCTGCCTATCCTGCTGAGTTAGTCCAGCTTTTTGTATATATCCCTTTTTGTCTATTTAATGGATGATAGTGGATCTTGGGAAATAGCCAGTTAACCATTACAATCTTCCCTTTGTTGTGCTTGGATACTGTAAAGCTTTGCTTTATGCCCTGTTAGTGTTCTGGTCTTAAGGTGACTTTAAACACAAATATGCAATTTCCCACCCTAAAGACATTTTCTTTTAAATGTCCTGTGTTCCTTCACAACGCCACCTCCATTTCGCTTTGGAAACTTGCTATTCCAGGTCTCCAACTCACCGGGGAGCTAATACCATCCATGAGAATAGCCAGCAAGTGGCTCCGGCAGTGATGAGAATACAGGACTGAAGAGATTGACAATTGGATATCAGCAGTATTCATTATCAATACCACCCGGTTCCCTGGTAAGCTTGAACCCAGAAATGGCTGGCTGCTAGGAGCTTGTGGAAGAGGAGCAGGATTTTTTTTTTTGTCTTTTTGCTTTATGTGTTTCAGATGTGAATTCACTTCCTCCTCTTTAAATAACACTTTAAAATGTTTTCTCCCTTTAACTTGGGACATTATGGAAATTGCCATGAATAAAGGGCGGGGGTCTAAATGGAAAACACACTCTAAAATACAAAGTTGACCCAGGTGCCTTGTTACAGCCGTAACAAGTATAATCCACCATCAGCCTTTAAGGTTACCAAAACAATTTTTATCTCAGCATTTGGAATGGGATGTCCTTGATTTTATCTTCATCTCAAAAGTCCATCCCATCCATGGATGGTTGATCCTACTGGCTGTTAGGTATTCTTAAAGTTACAGCATATCTAATTGTCCTTTGATATTTTCAACGTGGTGGCTATTTTCTGACTCTGTCAACCTTTGAGTGGGGAAAGCAATGGTTTACAGCCATTCCTTTTACTTATATCGGTGTTCTTACTATTGATTTCTCAATCAAAAAAAGGAATTGCCCATTCCTGTAAGTCTTTCATTATTTGATACACCTGAATTAAATTTTCCCTTTATGTCCTGTGTTCCAAAGAAACTCGCATAATTTATCCAGTCATTCTCAATTCCATGCAAAATCTTTGTAAATCGGAATCCTTTCAGATGCTGCCATATCCCGTTATTATAATTTTGAAACTCCATATTTATTTTCAAATGTGTACAAAACATGTCAACGTACAATTGATAGCATCGTTGAAAACAGGTGGATTAAAAAAGGCAGAAAACATGGGTAGTGTTGGATCACGATGCACACAAAAGGCTCCTTTGTCATGAGAATTTTAGACGCAGATGTTAAAAGAAATTGAGAGAATGATAAACTCTTAAGCGCTTTAGGTATGCTTGCCACAATGACAGTTGAATTTAAGCATGTGTACTGGTATTTGGTTTGGGTTTTTTATTGTCATGTGTACGAGGTAGAGTGAAAAGCTTTGTTTTGCATGTTATGAAACAGATCAGATAAACTATACATACATATTCAAGTACAATAGATAGAACAAAGAGAGGGATACAGAGTGTAGAAAGGAAGACAGTGGGAGATCTGGGGAGGGGAAGAGAGGGACAGAGGAACTATCTAAAGTTGGAGAAGTCAATGTTCATACCGCTGGGCTGCAAGCTGCCCAGGCGAAATGTGAGGTGCTGTTCCTCCAATTTCCGGTGGGCCTCACTGGCACTGGAGGAGGCCCATGACAGAAAGGTCAGACTGGGAGGGGGAGTTGAAGTGCTCAGCCACCGGGAGATCAGGTTGGTTAAGGCGGACTGAGCGAAGGTGTTGAGCGAAGCGATCGCCGATCCTGTGTTTGGTTTCGCTGATGTAAAGAAGTTGACATCTAGAGCAGCGGATGCAATAGATGAGGTTGGAGGAGGTGCAGGTGAACCTCTGTCTCACCTGGAAAGACTGTTTGGATCCTGGGATGGAGTTGAGGGGAGAGGTAAAGGGACAGGTGTTGCATCTCCTGCGGTTGCAGGGGAAAGTGCCCGGGGATGGGGTGGTTTGGGTAGGAAGGGATGAGTGGACCAGGGAGTTACGCAGGGAACGGTCTCTGCAGAATGGGCCTCCTCCAGTGCCATAGTGAGGCCCACCGGAAATTGGAGGAACATCACCTCATATTTCACCTGGGCAGCTTGCAGCCCAGCGGTATGAACATTGACTTCTTCAACTTTAGATAGTTCCTCTGTCCCTCTCTTCCCCTCCCCCTTCCCAGATCTCCCACTGTCTTCCTGTCTCCACTTATATCCTTCCTTTGTCCCGCCCCCCTGACATCAGTCTGAAGAAGGGTCTCGACCCGAAACGTCAACCATTCCTTCTCTCCTGAGATGCTGCCTGACCTGCTGAGTTACTCCAGCATGTTGTGAATAAATACCTTCGATTTGTACCAGCATCTGCAGTTATTTTCTTACACTACAGTGTAGAATATAGTTTTCGTACAGGTATGTAGGTTAATTGGCTGGGTAAATGTAAAAATTTACATCCCTAGTGGGTGTAGGATAGTGTTAATGTACGGGGATCGCTGGGCGGCACGGACTTGGTGGGCCGAAAAGGCCTGTTTCCGGCTGTATATATATGATATGATGATATGATGTTTAACTATGGATGCTAAAGGGAGCAACAGATAATTGACACCAACAAAAGGATGGGACTAAACTAACAGGTGTGACTGAGGGCTTCTAACTGTAACAGATTGGATGGGGATACATTTTCGGACTTGTTATTATTCCCAATTTGTTAACTTCCCGGTGCTAATCTTTCCCACGCCACTCACCTCATGATGTATTATTTAACCATCAAATCCAAGCCTCTCCTTTGCTTTGTTGACTTTAGCACTCTCCTGTATGACACAGTCATTCAGTTTTTCTGCCCTGGTATTGCAATTGGCATTCCTTTCCTACATTTGATCACGCTCCTTATGGCTTTTTTCAAAGGCACTCAAGGCACATATTTTGATCCAGTTCGGTGATAGCCATCTGCTATCATTCATCTGGCATGTGACATAAGGAATTGGTTGAGAATTTTAATGCCTGGATCTGAGTTGGCCCTTTTGTGTGTTATTAATGTGATAAAAGATTGTAATCTTAAGAGCATGCTCACCGTTGTTAGACTATTTTGAAATTTCCCATTCTCCAAGCAGTCTTTAGTTTTATGGTTTATCTCTTGGGTACAAATTAGGTGTACCTCTTCTGGAAATGTTGTTATTCGTTGCAGCCTGCCAAAAAGGGGATTTGAGGCTATAATGAATTGTCAAATATCCTTTACACAGAAGAAGCAAAAGCAACAGGCAGATTGATACCATTTTTGATTGAAATTTTGTTGATACTCAATTTTCACCATGGTTGCAGGTAAATGTCATGTGGTATGGCATAGTGAGGAACATTGTATTTTAAAGTTCAAGATGGTGCCATATTATCAGTGGGTTGTGCTGTAAATCTAGAGGCAGGAGTTTTATTTGGCATTCATCCAATATCATTTGATCTCCACCTTTGGGGCTTTAGTACTGATGCAAATTACATCATTACAAGAGGTATAGCTAGATTACAAGCAGGTCAGTGAGGACAGTGGTAATGATAGAACAGTAGTGTAATGGAAGCATTTTGAGGTGAGCACACTTGAATGAGCCAAGAGAGGATTATAATTGAGTTCGGGGATGTTGAAAGTACAGAAGGCAATACATTGAAGAATTGGCAGTGATTACTCAAGGATGAGAAATGTGCACTTTATGATCACTTTACATGAGTTTGACTGGCCATTGCTTTAAAAGCTGGTTTCCAACCGGCATAGCTTCATCTAATTCTACATCCAGGTTAAGGGAGCTGAAAAACATTTCAGCCAGAATTGGGACTGCCGGTTCAGATATTGTGAATGAAAATAAAACACAAAACACCAGCAGATGCTGAAAATCTGAAATAAAAACAATACTGGAAACATTCACATAGAGCAGCATTAACGCTTCAGGTCTGAGACTGTGGGGAAAAGGAGAAAACAAGTTGGTTTTCAGTAGATGTGAAAGTGGGGGGGGAGGAGGAATGATGAGAACGTGGGAAATATTATAGATATTGTGATTCCTAATATTTGAGGCACAGCAAGCAGGCTGTAACAAATTCCTATTCGATTGTGTTGAGTGGGTGGGGGGGGGGGGAATTGCAACCAGAGCAGTATGAAGCTGAAAGTGGAGAGCAATTTTGAGAGCTAAGTAAAACAGTGCTGATACATACTATGTATTGATTTGGAAACTGACGTTTATGCTCAAACGTTGCTTTCCTTTGACCCTGCCATTCCAGTGAGCAGTCATGAAGGTAGGAGTCAGTGTTATTGGCATACAGATCAAGATTCTTGACTTTAATCTTTGGAGACAAAGAAGAGTGAATGTAGCATAGGGTTTCAATCATTTGGAGGCAGTACAATCGGTTGATAACTTAACCATATCTTTACATTTCCTAATTTTAATAAAGCATTTACTAAACTAGTTTGTTGTTGAAATTGTACCAAACATGTAAGATGGTATTATACTTTACCAAAGGGCAGCACTAAGTCTTATATTTGCTTGAATGTCTTACAGGAAGTTATAGAACTTACCAAGGACTTGCTATCAAATCAGCCTTCTGTTGCCACAGCCAATGCAGACAGCTCAGCAAACTCTGTGTCCAGTCATAAATGGAAGACTGGTGACAAGTGTATGGCCATTTGGAATGAGGATGGACAGTAAGTGTAAAACTCTCTAACAGTACATCAATAGAACAGTAAAAAATGGTAAGAGATTCTTTGAGATTTATTCTGGAATTTGTCACTTAGGATCGGTAATATTTTAGCATACTAATGCAATTAAGATTTATTCTATTTCTGATTGTACCACAAGCTTCGCACATGTGCTTATCAGGCCAATCTGTTATTTATGCTTTGTGGCATTACTGATTTTGTTGTTGTTGCTGTTTTGGTGCAAGTAGACAGTGATCTCAGGAAGGCAGAAGTCATTGCTGTAGACATTTCTGGCGGCAGCATAAAACTGAACTATACTGATTCATCCATGGTGTCCAATTTAACACCAAGGTGAGGATCTGTCTCTGACCACGAAGGTGGCTTATTTCATCCTCCGAGAGCATCATTTGGTCCTGCAGCTGCATCAGCTCAGATCCCCTCAATATCTCTTTACCTCGAGATCTCTCTGCCCCCTCCCCATTAAGGCATTTCTGATCAAACCTTTTTGATTTGTTCTAATGTCTCCTTTTGTGAGTTAGTGAAATGTTAGTGTTCCTTTCGGGCATTTTGCCTTGTATAAATAACACTTTTTATTTCCGTGTATTTGATGATGATTATTGCCGGGTGTCTCCATTATGTGACAGTTGATTGATGACTTAAAGGTCATTGCAGGATTGGCAGATCTCAGAGATGTCTACAGCAAAACCAACTGCCTGGCCCTGCTATTTACAACTAGTGAAGATTTAGTGCACTTAGAGTTACTTGATGACTTTTAAAAAGGATTTACTTTGTACATGTTATTCTGCTATACTATGTACTGTGTTGTAGTACAGAGTATACTGTGAATTGGATATAACAATTATTCAATTATGGAACACTATTTATATTACAGGGGCTAAATTGGTTATAACATGATTTCAATTGGGAACTAGGGACTTCGTTTGTTTGTAAATTAACGAGCAGAAAGCTGTTTCGCAAAAAAATCAGTCTAGGTTATTATGTAACTCCCTGCAGTAAACAGCCACAATGGTCTCTTAGCCAAGGTAGGGCAGGCAGCCATGGAAATTGACCAGCAAATACTTATATTGACACTGGTGCAATAATGGTCAATTAAACAATGTTACAATTACATAAACGTAAAGTTACTTTTTCTAAATCTTGTCGGGTTGTGGAATAATTTGTTGACAAGGGACCAAACCTTTCTAGCCCCTAAGCCCCACTTATTGACTATTTTCTACAACACATTTCTTAGAACTTCAACCACTATGTTATAGCAGAACCACCTGTAACATTCCAAACTCGCTCCAGGAACTTTTCAAAGTTTCATTTATGAACTGTTTTAGCATGTTCTGTCAGACATTTGCCACGCATTTTCTAATACCATTTATGCCTATTTAAAAGATGCACATAATGTTACTGCTGTTTTCCCATGAGTTTCATAGAAGCCTAATTGTATTAGTAAAGCAATTTGATGTTTACTTATTTAAGCCATACTTATACTAAATAGATTTTGTTACATTTCGCAGAATTGCCTGAAATGTCTACAGATAGCAAATTTAAAGTATGCACTTCTTGATTGTTAATAAATTGCATTTGATTTGTAAAACACAGTAAAAACATTAGTTAATGTAGAAATTGATTAAAGCTTTGTAGGGCCTGGTTATCAAACCTCTACTCACATGCTTACAGCCCTAACTTCCTTGCAGATTGTATGAAGCGGAAATTGAAGAGATTGACCAGGAGAATGGTACAGCTGCCATCACCTTTACTGGATACGGAAATGCTGATGTGCTTCCCTTGACCAACCTGAAACCTGTTGAAGAAGGAAACGATAGTGAGGACCTGGGTGGCGACAAACCCAAATCAAAGTGAGTCCTGACAAGTGGATAAATGCATTACTTTTGATTGAAAACTGAAACTTGAGTCTTGTTTTAAATGCGCTGGAAATATAATACCAAGTTAAACCATTTGTTCAGTGGTTTTTGATTTGGACTGTTTGCAGGAAAGAAATGGTTGCCCAGCAGAGGGAGTACAAGAAGAAGAAAGCTTTGAAAAAAGCTCAGAGAATGAAGGAGCTCGAACAGGAGCGAGAGGAACAAAAAGTAAAATGGCAGCAGTTTAACAACAGAGCTTATTCCAAGAACAAAAAGGGACAGGTACATATAAAATTATTCTCTGTATACTTTTCATTCCCTTCTTCTTGCTCTCTTCCTCCCCCCCCCAAAAAAAAACATTAATATACTAATGCGAATAGGTCACCGACATTTTATTTCCTTATCTTTGGCATTATACCCAAGTGCAATATTTTCCTTAATATAACATCCTTGTATTCTTTCCAGCATGGATCAGTGAAGGACCTTAAGGTTCCTTAGATGGAGTATCTTTAAATATTACTTTTCATTAGCTTAGTGGCACTAAACTAATTGTTGTATCTCATCTGTTTCTTAAATTTAGATTGGCTCTGACTTTTGATTATGTCTTTGATTTACAAAAGATGGTGTTGATCCTGTAAAATTTATGTGGCATTGAAATTAAGTTGTGCTTCTGTGACATTTCATCCCAACGAATATTTACATCCGAATTGAATCTCCTTGTTTGTCTCCATCTTTCACGATGCATTGCCACTTTGATAATCTGACATCCTTGGTGTCCTGGATTAGCAGATTTTTGGATTTTGCTCCTGTTAATAAACCAATGCAATTTTAATTCATTTCTTTAGAAGTTACACAGTATAGTAATATTCTAGTGAACCATTGAGTTGAAAGGGAATATTAGAAATGGGGCATGGTGAGTTTAAAAGAGCATGGATAATAGAACCAGGTGAGTTAGATGCCAGATCATCGGGAATTCCCAACAGTAGAAAAGTGGATTATAAGAGCTTCACTGTATTTTGGCTGCCAATTTAGATATAAGAAAAAAGAGGCTTTTTTTAAATCAAAAGGAGTGTGTTTAATGGCCCTCAATTATTCATGTAGAGGTTTTCTTCCCTTCCACCATTATCGCTCCCTACGGCTTTATATTTGACCTCATCTGGCATCCTTTGTCTCCTTTTCACCTCTAGCCACTGTCACTTGCTCCAAGTCAATCGAATTCCCTCACTTGTATCCACCTATCTATTGCCAGGCTTTATCCAGCTTCCACCTCGTCTGATAAATGTCATCTGTCCATTCCCTCCACAGATGAGCGGATCTGAGTTGCTCCTGCATGTTGTTTTGCTCAATATTCTAGCATCTGATATTTCTTGTCTCTCTGATTTTTTTTTCTTCTGGCTATAATCAGGATTTGGATGGCCAAATTCATAAATTTTCCAGTTAACTGCACAATCCTTTAGAGTGCAGCTGGAGAATTTGCATCCAAATTTACCAAGTAGTCTGTTTTTAACAGTAAGAATGTTGTCCAAGAGTCAGTTGTAACCTATTGTATTAGTTTGTGTGCTTTGAAATGCAGACAGATGTAAATGTTTTCTCATTCCTCTCTGTGAATGCTTTACCATGAAATGGTGAGCCTACTTGGTAGTAACTCTATGCCAAATTCTGCACTGGGTTTCTTCAAGCAGTTTATGATGGAATAATTTGCTACTCCGCTGTGATGCATTACAATAACGTTACCAAAACTTTGGATTATTGCACGTCTTTTTGGTTATTGTTTTGAAACTAAATGCCTTGTTGACTTGTGTAAGTGCATTTGATAGTATTTGCAAGGTTGGCTTGGTTCCTTTGAATACTTCAATTCTACTAAACTTCCAAGATAAATAAGTTAAGTACTTATTTAATGTTCAGTTTAGATTCTTTACGTCTTGCTGTGAGAATATAACTGGGTATACATGTCTTTATATTTGTGCTATTTTAGCCTGATATCACATTTTACTGGATCATAGTAAAAAAGAAAATGGAAATGATAGAAAATATAATTATTACCATTGTAATTGCAGTATTTTTTTTAAACTACTTGCAACCAACATGTATTAATTCAGTCTTTATTATTATAAAGGTAAAGAAAAGCATTTTTGCTTCACCGGAAAGCGTGACTGGAAAAGTTGGAGTTGGCACATGTGGCATAGCGGACAGACCAATGACCCAGTACCAAGACACGTCCAAATACAATGTGAGGCATCTTATGCCTCAGTAGCTAGCACCAGTGTAAAGTATTTGCAAGATAACATTGTTTTTTGTCAATGTATTACATTAGTGCACTTTTAATATTTGTTTTTGGTGACTTCATTTGGTGTATTGGCACAAGTTATAGCTGTGTGATGCCAAGTGTATGAGACAGTTAATGTGTATGTTACCATCTATTACTGAGGCAGGTGGAGGATTTGATAACTCAATCTTCCTATTTGAGGAAGAGTAATTTTTACAATTTAGTTTTTTTTTGTAAGTATAATTGGGCGATTTTAACAAATAAAAAATAATCGAAAACTTGTCTTTTGTATTTTCTAATTAATAATTTGAGGGGAACAAATGTTGAATATATATTGTGACGGCCAGTTTAATCTATCATGTTCTATGCCAACTTTTAACCTGATCAGTGTCTTCATGAAAGTCATATCATAGGTACAAATGGAGGAATGTTCATTCCAACCTTGTACTCCCAATGATAAATTAACTGAAAATTCTCATTATTTACTACTCCAGAATTTATCACTTGCCTACATTAATTACAATGTATATGAACAGTCGACAAACTGTTTGTAAAATTTGCAGAGGTACAGGAAAATGTTCTTGTTGTTAATTTCATCCAGCCAGGCATCTGCTGCTCTGATATACCAAGGATGAGATAATTTACCTATTCATTGTAGGTGCTATAACAGCAGAGGCCTTTCTTCAGAAGAATCCTAACAAATACAATATTGCAGATTTCTGCCACTTGATAAACTTAAAACCCCTTCCCTATCATTTGAGTGGAAAGAAATCATGTGGTTTGGCATTTTGAAGATTGATGGGGGTGGGTTTCTAATACTAGGTTTATAAATTCAACAAGTTATAGGAGCAGAATTAGGCCATTTGGCCCATCAAGACTACTCCACTATTAAATCATGGCTGATATATATTTCCCTCGCAACCCTATTTTCCTGCCTTCTCTCCATAACTCTTGACACCTGTACTAATCAAGAATCTGTCAATGACCACCTTAAAAATATCCATTGACTTGGCCTCCGTTAACATCTGTGGCAATGAATTCCACAGATTCACCGCCCGCTGACTAAAGAAATTCCTTATATCCTTTCTAAACGTACATCCTTTTATTTTGAGGCTTCACTCATTATATGTTAACCCAATCATTCCTGGGATTATTCTCATAAACCTGTGGATCCTCTCCAATGTCAGCACATCCTTCCTCAGTACTGCTCACAATACTCCACCAAATGCAGTCTGACCAATGCCTTATTAAACCTCAGCATTACATCCCTGTTTTTGTATTCTAGTCCTCTTGAAATAAATGGTATCTATTTAATTTAACATCTCCCTATTACTGCTGAGGACTATGTTGATTCACTCAGTTTTGAACTATTGATTTTACGCCCAGGAAAATAACTTTGTCTCAGCCTTTGTTCTTGAAATGCCCAAAGAAATAGTGCCTGCTTTTTAATTTATATTTTTGCTGGCGTGTGTAATTGCTCAAAAATCGTATTAATTGTAGGGGGTTACTTTAGCACAGCCAAAGATTAAAATGCACTTCAAATTATCTATTTGCCATGGATACAGATTTGATTTGTTGTGGGAAATTAAATTATGGTTCCTTTTTCAACTAATGCAACCATGTGGAAGAATCCAAGTAATGTATAAAATTTATTCAGTACACTTAAACATCTGTTTTGCAAAATGTTTCTGGTTGATTCTGAAATTGGCAATTGCTATCTAGACAGTTGTGATTGTTCCATTTTATAGTGGCCGTTTTACTTAATTATCCATAGAGGGAATCTGTCCCAAGAACTGTTTGAAACCTGGACTGTTCATAAGTCAGAAAACAAGTGTATGGGAGTGGATCGCAGAAACAGCTGTGATGACATAGTGAGCAGTGATGGGAAGATTGGCCACCAACTGGCCTCTGACTTATTGAGTGAGTCTGCTCGGTTTGATCCGGCCTCTGATTGAACCACGCTTGGTGGGGAGTGAAGGCATGCAGAAATGCCCCATTCCCTTTAGATGGAAGATGGCTGCAGCCACCAGCAAATTCATCCTGTTGGTCTCCCAACCACCCATTCGTACATCAGTGTCCACACGATGGGTGTTTTTCGTAACCCCAAGAGGACCTGTAAGTGATAATTTGTTACTGCTGGAACAATGTCTTATCAGCTTTCAGGTTACCTGAGCGAAGTTGGTATCAGACATCAATCAAATTTACATTCTCTTTGTTTCCACCAAACATGGCTCCATTTTGTAAATCTCCATGTTTTATGACATGGGAGGCAATGCAGCCCATTAAGTCAGTTATATAATGGAGCAATCCCATTTCCCCTCATAATTTTCCATAACCTATTCTTCCCATTTTTCCTACTTCCATCTCCCTGTTTTTACCACTTGTCTACATCAGAGTGAATTTACATGAGCGATTAACCTACCAAATTGTTAAGAACAATTGACTAACTCCATGTTGGAGAAAATTTAGAGATGCCAGAAAATATTCTCAGTTAATAGTAGATGGCACAACTAATGATACATTATTTCACAAAATGAAGTTTTATTTTATGCTTTATACAAGACGTACATAAGAGATTTCTCTACAAACAAAAGTTAAGCAATTTTTAAAACTGGAGTAAGCTTAGGGAACAAGTGTGCTATTTGTTTCAACCAGCATGAACTCTTTACATGTGTATTCACTCTGTAAACAAACAGCCTGCCTTAAAACAATATCCCATTTTTCCTTGCGCTGCCTTCTATTTGAGACTTGCTACAAGCCTTGTTTTGTACACTTTGCAGCGTGTGATTTCGGCAATAAATGAATCAATAATTAACTAATATACATTGATTATGAATAGCACCTACACTATAACAACAGTGCCATTTTGGTTTCTATCACAATGAATATTGCAGTTTTTAAATACTGCTCATTCCAAGTGACTTGAAACAAATCCTGTTATAATCCATGAATATAGCTACTAAAATCTAGAACTGAGCACCCCTTCCTCTGTTCACCAACCAACTTGGGAGGGTCTTGAATTAGTTTTTAATTTAAGGTCATATTGCTGCATTTTGGAATCAACCATGGCCATTTGTTAACAAGATGGAGAAACAAAGCAGTCAAACCATATCTAGATAATTTAAATGTAGAAGAGAATGCGTTGCAGGTGTTGTTGATTTGGGGTGTATTCTACAAAAACAGATTTCCTAACAATTTCTTGTTAAGATAAAGGACGTAGTATTTTATTAACCTAATTTGAAGGAAGAGTATTTCATAAGTAATAGCAAATTGGCAGGTTAATATCATTGTATTTATGTAGTTTAGTGGGGTTGAAGAACATAGTGACCTGAGGTATATTTTTTAATACTTATGTCATCTTTCTGAAATAAAAACAATTTATACAAGATCATGAAATTAATCTATGTGCAAAAATGTATGCTACAACCACTTTAAGATGAAAAATCCTGCATTGTAGATGTGGAAACCACAAAGCATGAGTTAGATCATCATCTCTTGCATGTTCCAAGATACTATCCATTTGGCAGTGTGACACAATTATTATAAAAGTTTAACAAAATTGAGTCAAATTCCCATGTTACAGAGTGATTGATCTAAAGATGTGGAGGAAGGACGTTTATGAAAATCAATTTACTATTAACTGAATCGGCTGTAGTGTAAACTTTGTGGCAGTTAAAAGTCACAAATGCAGGTTTTGTACAAACTAATATGTTAATGTAGTTTATGAGTAGGAAAAGCACAAGATATCACCTAGAGCAGTATATTACATCAAAATATTAGTGTCGGATTGTTCTTTATTTAGTTCAACCAGTTTAAACATTTCTGAAGCTAAACTGTTGAAACCGGTGCAGTAATGGTGTCACATGACAATGATCTTTTGAGGGAAACTAAAGAGCCTAAGTGTTTTTCTCATTTGAGTAACGACGACAACAGTAAGTGCATTTTGATCAAAGAGGCAGCAGTTCATCTGGTCACCTTTTAGATAAAGACCAAAATGTCAGTTAACAGAATTCTGCGGTGAGTTTGAAGCCATGTGGGTTTTAAAAAGAATTTGCTGTACTTGGTGTTTATATATCCCCAGCTTCCACTTAATAACTTGTGTCCTATTTGACTTCATGTACTTGCTTACAGATAACTAATGACCAATGAAAACTAGGTTGGTAAAATGGACTCAATTTCATTTGTAAGTGGCCTAAGTGAAAATTCTACTTTTAAACTGGTCAGGTTAGATTCATGATAAACTGATCAATTTGAGGATCAGAATTGTTTAACTTTAATCATTCACATGGTTTTAAATCAGTATATGTATCTTTGGTTACCAATTTAAAATAGTTTTGACAATGTCTTTAGATATCTTCTGCTCATGTTTTTCCTTGAAATTGAAAATGCAAAATTGTTTATATTGATTGAACAAGGTAGTTGAATTTTGCATTGATAATGGTCACTTGCACCCTCTGGACATTGCAAATGCAGTGTTAGAAAGACACTATTAAGTCAAGCGATCATGTGCTACCAGTTTCCTATGATCACAATTAACCAGATTTCTCGATGGAAGGGAAAGTAAGTAACAGCAGGAAATTGG
Organism: Rhinoraja longicauda; assembly: GCF_053455715.1. Taxonomy (NCBI): domain Eukaryota; kingdom Metazoa; phylum Chordata; class Chondrichthyes; order Rajiformes; family Arhynchobatidae; genus Rhinoraja; species Rhinoraja longicauda. The sequence goes on along the minus strand of NC_135968.1, from coordinate 22,487,153 downwards.
GCATTGGTGATACTCTGTATAACATTGTCAGATGATTAAACACCACTGCACACCTGGGAGGCTTGGACTGAATGGGAGAATGTATTCTTTCCTTGGGATCCAGAAAGGGCCTCTGTATCTAATTTAGTTGAGAGATACATTTAGAACTAATTGTGGACCCTTGAACACTGAATAAGACTAGTATCGATCTCAATTTTTTTTCCAGTTTGGTTTAATTCCAAGTTAAATTTGAGACCAATTCTCAGAGTAGGGCTTTCTGACATCAAAGAAGAAATGGGTGAATTTTTACTAAAACATGAAGCTTTTTCAACAATTCTCTGCAAACATAAATAACATTTATTTTCTAAAGGATTATAAGTGCAAAAAAAATGCTGAAGAAATTGCACTGAAACATTATCTGTGAATGCCACTGGATACTGATATCTCCAGTCAGTATTGTTTGGCAGCTGGCATTAATTGATAAGTTTACCAGTGCAGTGTTGTCCTGAAAGGAAGAAGGGAAATGTCAACACTTTTACATGACACAGAAATGGGAAGGTCATGCATATCAGCCCTGAAAATACACCATTAATGTAATATTAATTAGCAGAGCAACCAACGGCATCAAGAGTATAACAAATTGTATGCTTAAATGCACAAAATTGCATTCGTACTTGGCAAGGACTGATTTATTTTCAAGGAGTTGAACTGGATTATGTATTTTGAATTTAACCAAGCATGGTCATTCTGATCATTAGTTGGGTGCATTATTTGCATAGGTCTAGATTTGGCCAACAATTGCAAGGTTGTTGCAAAACCTACAATACCATTTTTATATCAAAATACACCATCCTATGTATGACATATATTAAGATATGGAAAAGTCGTTCCAAAATAACCATCCAAATTAAAATTGATTTAAAAGAATTATTGGTAATAAATATGAAGATTGTGTTATCAAATGCAAATATTGAACTGCAGTCGGTACTATTAACCAATTAGCAATTTCTCTTTCAGCTTTATAAAAAAAAATAAACCAAAAAAATCCATTGTAGGAGTTAAAAACATACGAAATATCATTGTTGCCATGTATTTTTTCTGGTTATTACTGCATTAAGGAAGGGGAAAGGCATCACACATCTTTATACATTATAGTCAAACTGTAACAGCTTTAATACTAAATACTGCCCAGAAATAGTATTTATTTTACGCTTGTTGAAAAACAAGGCTTTTTTGGTACTATTGTGCCTTTCCTTTAGATTTTATGTTCTCCACTATAATTATGGACATTGATCTTTTTAACAATTCTGTTCATTTTTGAGCGAATCCCATACTGCCTGTATTCCTGTCAATTCTGTATAGTTAAATAAAATTCCTGTTACCCATTATTTCATTGCAACAGTTGTTTATGAGTATTGTGCAGTAACTCAATCTGGTTAAGTGGTCTACTGAGACACTCGTATATACATATTGTTAAAATGTGCCTTGCTGTACTGAAGTGGTTTTTGACAAAACTAAAGGTCTACTGCAGCATTGCTGAATGTTCAACATTCAAATTTGTTAAACCAGAATTCTAGTAATACAAAGTGAATCTGCCAGTCCTAGCCAGATTACCTCCTAATAAGATTAAGATACCGCACAATTCGGAATATAAAACGATAGTTCTAAATTTACCTCAAGATGACCATGTTACGTGAAAGATGCAGATAATTTTTAAAGGGTTTGGTCATAAATGTCATCAGAATCAGGCAATATCTGTAGGATATATCTCATGGTGTAAACGTGTGGAAGTTGCTGGTGAACATTTTATGTTTCTCTAGAATTGGTCAATCAGCACATTCAATCAGTCACAGGATTTTGTAGCTGAGTGTCCTGGAGTAAAGCTGCCTCTTGTTTTACATTCGTGTTCTGCTCACTTCTTAGAAAAGAGGTAAAGCGGGAAAAATAGTGAAGAGACTGAAATATATTACAAAGCTGCCAAATCTGTGCATTGTCCATATGAGCTTAGTAACTAAACCAAACAAGGCTGTTAAGTATAGTAAATTAAATTGTAGCAATTTAAAATGTTGCAATTATTGTGTCCCAAACAGTCATCACCGAATAGCACCAGAATCATATTCTTCCTGTTTTCTATGTTTTAAGTTGTACGAAACAGGTAATTTACATTTTCATGATATGTGAAATTCCTGGGGGCTTTTCTTGACTAGTGTAGAATGCAATGGAAAGCGCATGCAATCTATACATGCCTTTAGTACTATTTGATGCATTTCACCTTTGTTTTTGTACATATTCTTACAAACCCGGTTAAAACTGTAACCTATAAAAAATTCAAACAAATAATCGTGACCAGAATTACTTAAGGTACTACTTTTAAGATTCTAAAATTTATCTGAAACAGGAAAAATGTAATCAGCTTGTTATTTAAATCTGAACTTGGAAATCACAATTTATAGCTCACAACAAACAAATATTCAATTAAAGACACAGAGCTGGAGTAAACCCGATCCATGTACTCCAGAAATTCTGCCTGACTGCTTATTTATCTCCAGCACCTCGAGTGTTTTTTTATAAAACAGCATCTGCAGTTCTTGTATCAAAAGAAATGTTCAGGTTTTTCCAATTATTTGAGCTGCACCTAATGCAATGGCCTAAATCTAGTTCTTGACCTGCAAAACTGCACAGTTGCAGTGTAAATCTGAAGGACTGTTTGATTATAAGGAAATGCTTTTTGATCAACTGAAATGCAAAACTCTACTTTTGAGAGGTGAAGGTTTCCTGGTTGATTTACTGTTTACTGGTTGATTTTAGAAACAGGTGTTTCAAGCTCTAACCCTCTCTCATCAACAACACATATTTGGCAAATCACAGGTGTACTCCCTGTGACATTTTGTCAAATTTTAATGATTACAACATTTAACTGCAATTTCCTGATATGCACTTTATCCAGCATGCAAGAGAGCAGTGATGGACTTTCTGGGGAAGGACATCTCAAGGAGATCGAATGACAACTTGTAGAAAATATAACAGCTAGGTTGTTTCAAATGAAAATGAATTGTTGTTAAAACTAAAGTTGAAATATTACTGAATAAAAATACTAAAGCTCAGCTGCAGGTAAAAGTTAAATTGAAACACAGACAAGCCCTCTGTCTAATAGTCCCTAGTGGTTTTTAAATTTTAGATTTACAACACACATCTCTATATATGCATGCCGTAGTCCTGAATCTACTGCTAATGCTTCTGTAGTTAACACCAACATTAGATTTGACCATAGCAACGATAAAATCTTTCTCTTCTCTCTATAAAAATACCATTAACTGTACTGCAGTGTGCACATATACCAAAAGCTAAAACAGATACTAACGCATATAGGTTTCCATTCTTGCAAAGCTAATTTATTAACTTTATTGTTATGGGGCTTCAAAATTGATGAAGGAGGTGTGGAGGTCAGGTTAAATTTTACAGGAATCAGGCCATTCTAATATGGAACTGAGGTTGAAGGGAAGTGAAGGAAACAAGATTAAAATTGAACTATTTTTAAATCGCTCTGAATACATGCAGGGACAAATAGATAATAGACAGTAACTTCATGACAACACAATGCACGCTTAGAAGGGACAACATCAGCACAAACAAAAAATAAAAAGGAGAAAAAAAGTCCCTAAGATTTAACTTCATAAAACTTGGAGAATCAAAGGGAGCAAGATACATTGTTTTTTGTTTGCCACACCAAATAAAATCAGTCATAAATTACCAATTTTGTAAAGATTTCTTCAGTAACTATTTGGGGTAGTTATATATTTTTTACAGTAAGTGGACTTTACAACAATCTGATTGGCGAGGTTTCCAGAGGTAAAATCTCTGCGGGTTTTCTAAAGGAAACGAAGACCTCCAAGTGCAGGGTAGAAACAATCTATCAGAAAGCCACAAACTTTCTGACATTGTTTAAATTACATTGGAACTCTGGGCGACACATCAAGATGCCCTTCACCTTAAAAAGTGCATTTTTTTAAAAAAGGCTTATATTTTCCAACTGAATTGACACTAATGGGTTATCTGCGAATACACAAAGAAACCATCTGAATAGTGGTATCGCTTTGCACCCACAATCCTATGCACTATTTCTTTCTTCAAAACAATGTAATTTATCTCAGTCCTAGGTGAATGCCTCGTGCATGAGTATTGCAGTACAAACACGTGTTCTTAACCTATTTGTTTTCCTCACAAAAGTCTAAAGCTGAAGTAGCTTGTCATTGTGATCCCTCAGGCTATTTGCAGGTAGTTTCAGGGTCTTTCTTCTAAATGGATGAGGAGAGCTTTATACTGCAGCTTGAGTAACCCTCATCACTACCAACGCTTTGGAGGCTGCTGTGGTCATCAAGGTCGCTGATGCTGGAAGTGCTAATATTGTCCACATCTCCATGGGAGAATTCTGTGCTCTCAACATCCACTTCAATTTCTTCTGGAAATAAACAAAAACAAGACCATTGGAGATGTGTCAGTTAACAGTGCCAGTTAGAAAAATAATTAATTTTCTGATATCTAAGTTACCTAAAGAAATAATTTTATAGTTTTTTTGTTTATTGTTTGAAACCTTTGTCATCCAGAGTAACCTAAATAGCTCTGCTAGTGATAATTTTTTTGATTAAATAGAACATTCCAAAATATTTTAAAAGTTCAATAACAGCAGTAAAGAGCAGCTTCACAAAATTAATCATTAAGTCTAGCCTTGTTTCACCATTTCCTACAATAAACTAGAGGGACAAAAATGTCTTGAGAGCAGCAAACATTATTTTATATTTCAGGTGATGTTACGAAAAGATATGCTAAACTTACAAATCCTCTCAAGGTTAGTGGCTTGGACTTTGCAAAAAGTGGGAAAGTAAGCATGAATAAAGATGCTCACAAAGATCCACTTTTGTGGTGACAAGAATTGCGAAACATTGTGCTTGTCCCTCTTTTCCGATATGAATGGCTGTCAGGATTCAGTTCTATCGGACATGGGCAACACTGATAGCATTAAGTGTAGGAAGGAACAGTGGATGCTGGTTAAAACCGAAGATAGACACAAAATGTTGGAGTAACTCAGTGGGTGAGGTAGCATTTCTGGAGAAAAAGAATATGTGACATTTCGGGTCGGAATCCTTCTTCAAACGTTAAGCTGGTTGAACACCAATCAGTGACAAATTGTCAGGTAAGAAACCAAGATGTTAAAAGCAGTTTTTAAACTAACATTTCAAGCATATTGCAAAGCATAAAATACAAACCAGAATATTGCTAGATGATGATATACCAAAAACATTTTAAAGTAAAATTAAAATTAATTTTAATTGAAATATTTATCATAAGGAATTACAAACCCCCTACCTAATATTACTTGGATGACTAATCAATAGTAAGTGGTGTGGGCAATAGAATTTGTTTATAGAACTTTACCTCGTTCTGAGTCTGAACGATCAGAGAAGACATTGGATCCTACACTATCCATTCGCATTCGTTCATTCTCTGGCAGACCCTGTAGCTGTTCCAGTCTCCTCTTTAAAAAGCGATGCTCTCTTTCCAGGTGCTCAATCTGGTACAGTGACTTCCTATCCAGCTCTTCAAGTTTCTGCCAATATGTAATACAAAAAATGAATGAGCATTTACAGAGCAAGCCAATCAAAGGAATTATTTACTGACCTAGCAAAATTCACTGAGAAGACTTTAGGCAGGTTGTGAACTTAGCATATGTACGTGAATTTAGCACGCACAATCAATTACAATTGATTCCATGACAATTATGAGGAGAGTGCTGTTTACAAACAGCTTATTTCTTCATTCCAAAGTGTTAGAAATTGGGTATGGAAATAATTTTTTTCCTCAAATTTGTCATATCTGCTGAAATAAATTTCAGGTTAATTTAAATTATTAGTGTGGTTGCATCTTAAAGCACCTTCATCTCAAGTTAAAATCACGATTGCAGATGAAAGGCAGAGTTTAGGCAGCCAAGGTGGTTAAACAAAAAGGATCTCAAAGGTGCCATCTGATAGTTAAAATTGAAATAATATGATTGAAGCAGTTGGATGTGTAGCTGGAAAGATGGAGTAGATGACAGGGTCTTAAATTACTGGGCAACAGGGATCATTCTGAGGGAGGTGCAACTTCTGCAAGCCAGATGGGTTGCACCTCAACAGGAACAAAACCAATATTGTTGTGCAGGTAGTGGTGAGGGGTGAGATTGTTGGAGCTTGGGTGCTAGTACTGCTGGGTTTCACAGAGCTTAAACTAAATTTACAGGGGTTGTAAAGCTGAGGTTAGAATCAGAATGGAGAAAAACTTAGTTGAGGGGGGTGATAGAGGTAAAATGACCTGATATCAAGAAGGAGAGAATATACAAGCATAACATTTAATCTGTAAGGATACAAATGAAGACTGGGAAAATGGTATGGAAACAGGTTGAAACAGCTATGATCTCAATTTCTGGTGGGGCAGGCTCCATTCTTGTTATGTTGCTGATGAGCCTGAGATAAAGAATTTAACATCTGACCAAGAGGCATGTAGTTGTATTATTTTGCTTTACCTTAATATGTGCTTTGGCTTTGTTGAGTAAACCAAGAGTAGTGTGCCTGGTACACTCTGATCCCAGTGGTATAAGTTCCTTCAATTGTTCCAAACAGAGACGAAGGTGTGCTCGACTGTAATCAAAAATATAATGTGCTCAATCCAACAGTAAGCCAATAAATATATAATGAACAACTCGAGGATATTTTTAACAATTGAACATTCAGTCAATAATTTAAACAATTCATGGAATGCTCATTGGCATTAAGTGGTAGCAATCTAGCCAAACTAACAGTATTAACTTTTCTGTTCATTTCCATCTAATGAAGATCAGAGCAAAAGAAGTTGATGTTTATTTCTGGTTTTGTTGCTATACTATTTGCCTGGACAATACCATCCATTATTTTGGAGGTCTGAAATACTAGATACACTAATTTTGAAATCTAGGGGGAAATATTCATCACAAGTTTGGAAATAAAATACTGCAGTTAAACGATATTGCCTGGAGTAGAGCAAACTTGTGCCTATTTCTTAGACTCTTAGTGCTCAGTGTGAAATTTGCCCCCTGATTTTCTGGAACGATCTTAATTGATAGTAGAAGCAGTGTTGTATCGTAGAACATCCCTAAATGACATTAACAATAGTCCAACACCAAATATTCTCTCAAACCTTTTCTCTATGGAGTTAAAAATGACATTAGTTTACAGAAAACAAATTAATTTTCAATAAGCTAAAAACGATGTTATTTTTAAAGGACCAACTTTCAAACTGCATTCTTCGAAAGGATGCTCCAGGAGAAATTCTCCACATCCAACTCTTATGGATGGCCTGGATATCGATCATATGCATCAGAGGATCACGGAAGTCACATAGACCACATAAGAGGAGGCATACAAGAACCCTTCACCAGATCTTGTCCACCAAAGATTTACGAAGAGAGTTCATAGCTGGACTGCTTTGAGGTGCAACAATCTCACAGGCTAAACTTCACCAAACCAGTCCAAACATAAAATTAAAAATCTCCAGATGCCTCTATCTGAAATAAAAACAGAAAGTGCCAAAAGCACTGAGATCATGCGGTTTTTCTGTTACTTTGGGCCAAAAAATTTAACTGTTTCTCTTTCTACACATGTTGTTTACCTCACTGAAATGTGTCTTCCGATGTCCTCAAATAAAGGCGACCGTTTTGCCGCAGACATATGCTCTGTCCGCCAAGCCCTGCTGGAGCTCTTGGTTGCTAACTATTCTAACGTCCCTTCCCATACCAGTCTTTTTGTGCTTGGCCTCCTCCAATGCCACAGTGAGGCCACGCTCAAAGAACTGCACCTCATTTCCCACTTGGATAGCCTGCATGAATGTATGAACATTAAATTCTCCAAATTCAATAGACCCTGCCCCCTCTCTTTTTGTCCTGTCACGTGTCTCACCACCACTGCCCCAGTTACTCTTTTCCCTCTTCCAGACACTCATCTCCCATCCCCAAGTCCCATATTTCCCTCTCTCCCATGCCCCTCCACCAATATATCCCACCATCTGTTTAACTATTTTCTTATCTGACACCATTTTGTCTCCTTGACAAAGAAATGGCAGACAAACTGAATGTTTTTTCCATCAGTCTTCACAGTGGAAGACACCAGCAACATGCTAGAAATTCAAGAATGTCAGGGGCAGAAGTGAGTGCAGGCGCCCTCTTTTTTCCAGCTTGCTTCTCCCTACTCCACCCAGTTTGAATGGTCTGGGCCCAAAATGTCATCTGTCCCTTCCCTCCACAGATGCTACCTGATCCAATGACAAACAATACTAACTGAAAAAAAATCACCATGAATTGAACAAAAAGTGAAAGCTGAAGAATTCAAGGCCAATAAATTGTAACTGTTTGAATTGAATGAATTAGCTTGTTAACCCTAGTACTTTATTCCATTGAGGTACAAGTCTGCTGTAAACTACAAATTTTATTAAACAACCATAAATCATTGGGGTTGAGGGAACAAGGGAATTTAAATCAATGACATTTTTCAGCCTTTTGGGCTTGCTTGTACTTATCTCATTTGAGTGCATAGCAGGCAAAAGATAGCTTTTCACTGTACCTAGGTACACGTAACAGTAATACACCTAAATCCAAATGCAGGGCATAATGGTTTCTGGTGAGGGAAATTTAGAAACGTTGTTGTGAAAGGACAAAGCAATAGTGTGGAATACCAAAATGGACAATGAAAACCCTTATCTGCCTGGTATACTAGCAAAAGGATGGACATCGCAATTACAGTTAGACCAGCGAAAGACCGTATTAAGACAAAATTGAAGGTCATTTTTCTGAATGCAATTGCTTAATTAAAACTGAAATTTACTAATTAGATAATAAATAATAATAAAGCTCCAAATCTAACTTTTGGTGATAAAAATATCAGTAAACAACTAGAAGTATGAAACATTGTAGTTTTAATGCTAGTTTTAATAAAATACCAGATTATAAATTATATATAATCACACTGGCTAGGCAGGTTACATTGCAAAATGCTTAATGTGCTGTTTTTATGGCCTCGAGAAGAACGTAATCCATTCAGCCAATTATGCATGAAATTGGCAGCATGTACTGTGCCCCCCATAATGCTTGGGACAAAGACCCATCATTTATTTATTTGCCTCTTACTCCACAATTTGAGATTTGTAATAGAAAAAAAATCACATGTGGTTAAAGTGCATATTGTCAGATTTTATTAAAGGGTATTTTTATACATTTTGGTTTCATCATGTAGAAATTACAGCTGTGTTTATGCATAGTCCCACCATTTGAGGGCACCATAATGTTTGGGATACATGTCTTCATGGGTATTTGTAATTGCTAAGGTGTGTTTAAATGCCTCCTTAATGCAGGTATAAGAGAGCTCTCAGCACCTAGTCTTTCCTCCAGTCTTTCTATCACATTTGGAAACTTTTATTGCTGTTTATCAACACGAGAACCAACATTGTGCCAATGAAAGTCAAAGAAGCCATTATGAGACTGAGAAACAAGAATAAAACTGTTAGAGACATCAGCCAAACCTTAGGCTCACCAAAATCAACTGTTTGGAACATCGTTAAGAAGAGAGCACTGGTGAGCTTACTAATCGCAAAGGGACTGGCAGGCCAAGGAAGACCTCCACAGCTAATGATAGAAGAATTCTCTCTATAATAAAGAAAAATCCCCAAACACCCGTCTGCCAGATCAGAAACGCTCTTCAGGTGTCAGGTGTGGATTTGTCAATGATCACTGTCCGCAGAAGACTTCATGAACAGAAATACAGAGGCTACGCAAAAATAAGATGGCCTGGTTACAATTAGCCAAGAAGTACTTAAAAGAGCAACCACAGTTCTGGAAAAAGGTCTTGTGGACAGATGAGATGAAGATTAACTTATATCAGAGTGATGGCAAAAGCGAAGTATGGAGTAAAGAAGGAACTGCCCAAGATCCAAAGCATACCACCTCATCTGTGAAACACGGTGGTGGGGGTGTTATGGCCTGGGCATGTATGGCTGCTGAAGGTACTGGCTCACTTATCTTCATTGATGATACAACTGCTGATGGTAGTAGCATAATTAATTCTGAAGTGTATAGACACATCCTATCTGCTCAAGTTCAAACAAATGCTTTGAAACATTGGCTGGTGGTTCATTCTACAGCAAGACAACAATGCCAAAACATACTGCTAAATCCACAAAGGAGCGCAGCGGTAGAGTTGCTGCTTTACAGCGAATGCAGCGCCGGAGACTCAGGTTCGATCCTGACTACGGGTGCTGCACTGTAAGGAGTTTGTACGTTCTCCCCGTGACCTGCGTGGGTTTTCTCCGAGATCTTCGGTTTCCTCCCACACTCCAAAGACGTACAGGTATGTAGGTTAATTGGCTGGGTAAATGTAAAAATTGTCCCTAGTGGGTGTAGGATAGTGTTAATGTACGGGGATCGCTGGGCGGCACGGACTTGGTGGGCCGAAAAGCCTGTTTCCGGCTGTATATATATGATATGATAAAGCTAAAGAATAGTCAATTCTTGAGTGGCCAAGTCAATCACCCGATCTGAACCCAATTGAGCATGCCTTTTATTTGCTGAAGAGAAAACTGAAGGGGACTAGCCCCCAAAACAAGCATAAGCTAAAGATGGCTGCAATACAGGCCTGGCAGAGCATCACCAGAGAAGACACCCGGCAACTGATGATGTCCATGAATCGCAGACTTCAAACAGTCATTGCATGCAAAGGATATGCAACAAAATACTAACATTTATATGACATTGCTGTATCCCAAACATTATGGTGCCCTGAAATGGGAGGACTATGTATAAACACTCCTGTCAATTTCTACATGGTGAAACCAAAATGTAAAGAAATGGCCTTTATTAAAATCTGACAATGTGCACTTTAACCGCATGTGATTTTTTCTATTAAAAATCTAAAATTGTGGAGTACATAGGCAAATAAATAAATGATGGGTCTTTGTCCCAAACATGATGGAGGGCACTGGATTTCAAACAGTTGTTCTGACCGACCGAAGTACCCACTTTTAAGATTTTAAAAAGGAAGTGATATGGGATGTGTAGATTGTTATGTTTATACCACAGAAGCCACATCCCGGAAAAAAAAACTATACACACAGAGAGCTGTTTAGTTGTTCCATTCTCCGTGGCTCATCATAACTCCAACAAACAATTATAAAATGGTTGCACAATTACACTAAAAGTCAAATACCATTACATATTTCTCCCACTTGTTTTACTCCTAAATTGTTGCCCTGAATGCAGTAAGTCATTTTAAGGTATAGACTGTTCAAGTACCTTGTCTACTTAGTCATCCACTGTGCACATACTTAATCTATGAGTGTTGTTTTTACATTACACAACTGAGAACATGATTGCTTGCTTTCCAAAATTGATCTCTTCTTCAATATGTGCCCATGAAGCTCATCTCTAGAAAATGCTCATACTTTGTCCCTTGGTCTAAATCTGCATTTTATAATCCATCCTATTGCGAGTTCATACAACTACCAGGTTTTCCAACAATCTTGGCTACCCCCAACAACTATTGTCTCCATTATAATTGAATGTGGCAGTGTTACAATAATGTGGCAACAAGCATACTCAAAAGCTAACAGGAATCTACTTTATTACAGATGGAAGGATTATATCATAAAAGGATGTTTTTTTATTTTAATTAATGTACTGTTAGTCTAGATCACATAGTCCTTTATTGCCAGTGGGTCTAAATCCTGGAATTCCTTTTCCGATAGTCTGATCAGTCTGAAGAAGGGTCTCGACCCGAAACATCACCCATTCCTTCTCTCCAGAAATGCTGCCTGTCCCGCTGACTTACTCCAGCATTTTGTGTCTACCTTCCATTAGCATTTCTATATATGCTCAAACAATGCAAGTTGTTTCACACCTTGGACTATGTTCCCGACCCAAGAAAGATAACTACTGAATGAAAAAATAGTTTATCTATTTGAATCCGATGCTTGCTAAAATCTGTAGTTTGAGTTATTGGCTAAGGGTAAGGAAATTATTTTCACGGATCCCTGAGGTAAGTGTACTGTTCTCAATCAGAGCCAGAAGTATCTGGAGTTCCAACTCTGAACTATTAACCATTAGCTTGGTCTGGAAGCACCTCTGATACTCATCACCCACCTAGCAGGGTCTAGAATATCAGATCGGCTAGGAAATAAAATTATTTCTGTGGACTCCTCAAGGCGATTTTAAGAGAGTCAAATAGAAATGTCTCCAACTTTCAACGATCAGCGTGTAATCATGCAGCTTTTGGTTAGGGTAGTCTGTCCCGCATGGTTGAAGATTACTTGCTCCACTCCAATTCTGTGGGTTCTGAGGTTGCTGATGAACCTAACATGGGATCTAAAGACTCTCTCATAGGTGGAGCAGTAGGAGGGTAACAGGGCACTTAGGTGGATAGCACATGAGGTAGTGCAATCCTTGCACTTTCTTTGCTGGGCTAAAGTGACTTGAGGTTCTCAATGCTATCCATCTGCATATTGAATGGTCATGGGCTAGGGATTTGGTGGGAATGTTATATTTTTTCCAAGTGGCTTTGAGAACATCCTTTGATTGTTTCCTGGGTCTTTGAGATAATGTTTTGGTGAAGCTCAGTGCCTGCTCTGGCATGGGCTAAGTCAACGATATGATATTGCCACTGTTGCCAGCTGAGTAAAATTAGCCTCATTGCTGGAAATATTGGTCAGGAAGAGGGCAATGAAGTTAGATTGTTTATCCTGCCAATAGATTTGGAGGATTTTGTGGAGAATTTGACAGTGCTTTGAGGTGTCTGTTGGTAGTCTACATCTTAAACATATGTAGGACGGTAAGATTCACTGCACACATCTAGCACTCTTTTCCTAGGGTAGCTCAAGTTGGTTCAGGCACACTGAAGGCGATGGTGAATTTCATGTTCAATATCTGCCTTTAGTGAAAGATAGCTCCAAATTTGTGATAATGGCAGAGAAATGGTGCATGCCAAACAATTCCCCTTTGATTGGATTTGTCACTAATTTACACTGGTGGCTAAGGGAAATTTTACAGTTGGGTGGCGCAGCGGTAGAGTCGCTGCCTCAGCGCCAGAGATCCGGGTTTGATTCTGATTAAGGGTGGTGTCTGTGGGGAGTTTGTACATTCTCCTTGTGAATGAGTGGGTTGTCGCTGGGAACTCAGTAAAGAATGTCTTGATGAAGCGTTGCCTGCATAGACATTGCTTCTCAGGGACATATAGCTGTGAACATGGATCCCTGAAAACTCTGGGGATATAAAATCTTGGTAATGGGCCCTTCCATATCGCTTCCGTAACCCATCTACAAAATATTAACTGAAGCCAAATTCCCTTTGGACGTTAAAGCACTGAAAAATCATGAAGATGCAAGGAAGTTTCTAATTTAAATAAGTGTGATATGTAAATATTGGGTTGCAGCATGCTTTGGAGCACCTGGGCAGAAAGGTTTGATTGTCGCTATTTAAAAAACACTCTTTCAGGATAAACAGGATCAATAAAAGCTAGTCAAGTTAACAAACTAGTCAAGTAAACAAACTTCTGTTTTCCAAACCAAAAACAATCAAGAGACAAATAATAGATTAAAATATCTGCAATTAATGGGCACCAAAGAGGACCATAAAATAGTTACAATACTCCAACTAAGCATATTTTCAACTAAACAAAAGTTTTATTTTTTATATACGTATTGCGAGAGTAATTTTTAGGCCATAAACTCAGGTATCCAAAATCTAATCAACACACAAACCATTCTTAAGTAATATCCACGTTATGACACATTAATCATAATAGATTTGTCAATTAATAATTTCAATGATCTTTGTAGGAGAACATTTTTATGTACAAACAACTGCTATGTTTGCTTAAATAATTGCAGTGATTAAAAGCCCTAACACCAGGGAGGTGAAACGTCATGCTAAAGTCCCATTTGCAGACACGAAATCTCCAAGTCTATTCTTCTAACTACTGACTCCAATGATTCTCTCTACCATGTTCATAATGCCCTCCCTGGCCAGTCAAACTTCCATTATCCTCACTGAACTGCTAGTATCTTCCTTCTGATTACCATCTTTACCTGATCTAGCCATTAGGGTCTCCAAATACCATTTATGGTTACTTTTGAAAACCCTTTGAAATGGGCTAGCAAGTCACATCGTTGTATTACTATTGGGGTGGAAGTTAGTAGAGTGACTATCACTAAAGAGAAGGTGCTTGGGATGCTGAAAGGTCTGAAGGTGGATGTCACCTGGATGGACTGCACCCCAGCTCTCATCTTCTTTAGCAGCCTCACATGTGGCATCTTATCAAAGGCCTTCTGAAAGGCCTTCAGGTAGACCACATCCACTGAATCTCCTTTGTCTATCCTGCTATTTACTTCCTCAAAGAATTTCAATAGGTTTGTCAGGCAAGATCTCCCTTTCACAAAACAATGTTGACCTCGGCCTATTTTATCATGTGCTTCTAAGTACATAGAAATCTCGTCTTTTATAATGGATTCTAAAACCTTATCAGCCACTGAATTCAGGCTAACTCTTCTGCCTCGCTCCCTTCTTGAACAGCGTCATATTTGCAATTTTCCAAACATCTGGAACCACCCCTGACTCTAGTGATTTTTGGAAGATCACAACTAATGCCTCCACAAAGTTTCAGAACCCTGGGGAGCAGTCCCTCCAGGTGACATCCACCTTCAGACCTTTCAGCATCCCAAGCACCTTCTCTTTAGTGATAGTCACTCTACTAACTTCCACCCCAATAGTAATACAAATATGTGACTTGCTAGCCCATTTCAGGGGGTTTTCAAAAGTAACCATAAATGGTATTTGGAGACCCTAATGGCTAGATCAGGTAAAGATGGTAATCAGAGGGAAGATACTAGCAGGTTGGCTGCATGGCAGAAGGCAGAGAGTGACAATAAAGTTGTTTTTTTCTGGTTGGCGGCCAGTGACTAGCGATGTTCCGCAGGGGTCGGTGCTGGGGCCGCTATTCTTCACGGTGTATATAAATGATTTGGATGGGGGAAAAGGTGTAGAATACTTTCTAAATGGGGAGAGAATTCAGAAATCGGAGATGCAAAGAGACTTGGGAGTGCTGGTACAGGATTTCCAAAAGGTTGATTTGCAAGTTGAATTGGTAGTAAGGGAGGTGAATGCAATGCTCACATTTATTTGAAGAGGATTACAATATAAAAACAGGGATGTAATGCTGAGGTACTGATCAAACCGCATTCGTAGTATTGTGAGCCGTTTTGGGCCCCTTATCTGAGGAAGGATGTGCTGGCATTGGAGAGGGACCAGAGAAGGTTTACGCAAATGATCCCAGGAATTATTGTTAACGATGAGCTTTAGCAGGCACTGGGTTTGTACTCGCTGGAGTTTAGAAGGATGAGAGGGAACCTCATTGAAATTTACCAAATCGTGAAAGGCCTGGAAAAAGTGAATGTGGAGAGGATGTTTCTACTAGTGGGAGAATCCAGGACCAGATGCCATAGCCTCAGAATAAAAGGACGTACCTTTAGAAAGGAGATGAGAAGGAATTTCTTTAGTCTTTCCTTAGTCACCATCGTCAGTGGTGAATCTGTGGAATTAATTTCCACAGACGGCCAAGTCAATGGATATTTTTAAGGTGGAGATTGACAAATCTTGATTAATAAGGGTGTCAGCGTTTATGGGGTGAAGGAGAATGTTGAGAGGGAAAGATAGATCAGCCATGATTGAATGGTGGAGTCGACTTGATGGGCCAAATGGCCTAATTCTGCTCCTAGAACATGAACTCAGAGGGTCAGGCTGCATCTATGAAGAGAAATGGGCAGACAATGTTTCGGGTCTGGTATACTCCATAGATGTAGCCTGAACTGCTGAGTTCCTCCAGCCGTTTGCTTTTTGCACAAGATTCCAATTCGCTCTTTCTTGCTGTCCATTTCAGAATAGACCAGTTCTGCCTGTCATCGTTTTGGGTCAGTTTTTCTGTTTCCACTTGTAGTTTGGCTTGTATGGCAGGTCCCGAAGCCTTACCAATAGCAACACATTGCACATATTAAAAAAGCATCATCTGATTCTAACTGCTATATTTACTCATTAGTCTCATCCTGTCACAGATATTGCCTTTGTTCTACTCACCACTTCCCACCGTCTCAGCAAATTAAAACTAAATTATTTTATTTCTTTCCCAGTTGGAACCGAAACATTTACGTTTCTCTTTACACAGATACATGTTTCTGAAAAGATATGACCATATAGTTTTTTTCCCACTTCATACGAACTCACCAGCAGTGCTACAGTAACCTGACACCTTAGCAACAACATCACCATGTGACCCAATCAGAGTTCAGCATGTCAGAGAAAAAAAGCAATGAGTACTCTGCATTCAGATTTTCTGCTTCAAGTCTGACATCTACTTGCATTTTGGAAACAAGTTGCTGGTTTGTAAGGGGAGCTTAAAGTTTTACTCCATGAAACATTTGCTAATCACTTCCTTTATTTTAAGAATCAAATTATTTTTCCGTTTTATAATTGGAAATTAAAATTTTCATGCTCATTACCAAATGAGATAACTGTGTGGTATCCTATCTGTCAGTGACTTACCGGTTCTTTTCTAATTCATTGTGTGTAGATCTGCAAAACAGAAATTTAGCAGTTATTTTAAAAGCTTTTGAAAACATCTCTTGGATCAGTAAATTGTCCACATTTGAACTTAATCAAACTGTCTATTTTTGCTGTTCCAATATTCTTCTCTGCAGAAAAGTGATGATTATGCATTTTAGTCTTATATCAAACATTTAAATATCAATAGGCTATATAATTATCACATGTGTCACTGCTGAACCTGATTCTGTCTTCAGTTAATAGTTTTTATTTGTAATTTTCCAACATTGGAAAGCAATTGGAGGCAGAAATTCTGATGTTTTTTTTTAACCTTTTTTAAATCAGGGATGCCGAGGTCAATTAGAGTGCTTTAAATGAGCTCAACATCCTCAGCACTGTCCAAAGATTTAATTTTGGAGCTGGCTGATTAAGAGCTCAACCTCATACCATATGCATAACACAAATAGCTGGTGTAAATTAACGGATCAGGCGGCATCTGTGGAGGGAATCGAAAGGCAACATTTTGGGTCGGGACCCTTCTTCAGACTCTTGAAACATCACCGATCCATTCCCTCCACAGATGCTACCTGACCCACTGAGTTCCTCGTGGCTTCATACCATATAATTGCCAAAGACTAGGATCGGAAGCAAATTACATTATTCGTTCTTTAATAAATGCATGTCACAAAATTTCCAAATAAAATCTTAATGTCAAACCCCTGCTGTGAATCATTGGAGAAAAATACAAATTCCTGGCTGGAAAGCAAATGGCTAATAAGAGGATATTTTGTATATGAATGTGTAGGTTCACATGATTAACAAAGGCTTCCTAAAACAAAAATATTGTTCCATGCCATGAGATTGTATCCCATGAAAAGGGATGAATTTCAGATGGGTGTGACGAGCCTTAACATCAAGACAGTTTATGATTGAACGTGACCTCAAAGAATTCTGGTAAAACTGAAGTTAATTTTTAAAAAACTCCAACTCGTGTCATAACTAGCACAAAGGAAGATCCTCAAGATCACCTTAATAATAATAGAACATCCCTGCAGATTATAGTCAAAGAACACGGAAACATTTCCTTTGGCCCAACTTGTCCACCTGACCAAGATATCTGCCTGAGCAAGTCCCATTTGCCTGCTTTTGGCCCATTGCCCTCTAGATCTTTACTATCAATGTACTTGTCTAAATATCTTTTAAACATTGTAATTGTACCCACCTCAACAGCTTGTTCCATATACCCATCCTGTGTGTAAGAAAGTTGATCCTCGGTCCCTTTTAAATCTATCCAGTCACCGTAAATCTATGCCCTCCAGTTTTACACTCCCCGTCACAGGGGAAGAGACTGTGGCCATTGAATCCTCGGGTACTGTCCTAGCTCAGTTATGTTCAACTCTACTTCAATAATTTCCTTTCTTGGTTGAGGAGGTCAGAACCTATGATAGAACTGTTCAATTCAAATTCACCCAGGCTTTTTCAACAGCATCTCCTAAACTTGTTAACAGTTCACTATTCCTTCATCATTGCTGGGTCAAAATCCTTGAACTCCATGGTGTCGAGGCACCTTCACTAAAGGACTTTGATGGTTCAAGAAGGTAGCTTACTGTTACTTTTACTTGGGCAATTAAAGATGGTTATTAAATGCTGAGTGAATAGAAATATCTCAAGCTGCAGCAAGAGTCCTTGAACTGTACACAAATTCATGTACAAATATTTTCAATTAAATAATATAACTTTCTTTAATGGAGATAAATTTATGACTTGAACTTTAAAAATAGAAAATCAGCTTACCAAAAAAAGGCCATTAAAAATGCATTCTCAAGGAACGGATGCTGGTTTACAAAAAAAAGGACACAAAGTGCTTGAGTAACTCTGTGGACCTGGCTGAGTAACTCAGCAGGGCAGGTAACATCTCTGGAGAAAAAAAGATGGGTGACGTTTTGGGTCAGGACCCTTCTTCAGACTGAAAGTAGGGGGTTGTGAAAAGTTGAAAGCAAGAAAAGACCAGAACCAGGACTAGGGTGGAGGAAGGGGGAAAGGAGGGAGAAGGGAAGGGGAGATTAGTGTAAGATTAAGTTACTTAAAATGAGAGAATTCAATGTTCATACTGCTGGGTTGTAAGCTACCCATGAAATATGAGCTGCTGTTCCTCCAATTTGCATGTGGCTTCACTGGCAACGGAGGAGGCCCAGGACAGAAAGGTCAGTATGGGAATGGGAGATGAAATGGTTGGCAACCGGGAGATCTCATAGGCAAAGCGGACAGAGCATAGGTGTTCAGCAAAATGGACAGAGTCTACGTCAGGTCTCGCCAATTTCTCTAACCAAAAAACGTCTTCAGTCATGTTAAGGTAATCCCTTTCATTGGCAGAAAATAGTCATAAAACGCTGGAGTAACTTAGCGAGGCAGGCAGCATCTCTGGAGAGAAGGAATGGGTGAGGTTTTGGGTCGTGACCCTTCTCCTGTCCCCCATTCCTTCTCTCCAGAGATGCCGCCTGTCCCGCTGTTATTCCAGCATTTTGTGTCTATCTTCTGCATCTGCAGGTCCTTCCTACACTCTTTCATTGGCAATCCCCCGAGGTCAACAGCTTGGTAGTTGAGAAAGTGATGTGTTCCTTCTATTTACTTTGGGTTTCTTTGTGTTCCTGAAGGAACTCAGGCCTCCATTTTGTGTGGTCACAGCCAAGGATTCCCACAAATTGGTGGGGATATTGCATATTTTCAAGGAGACATTTAGAACATGTTAGAACCGTTACCACTGTCTAGCTAGTAATCTTTTGCCTTAATGGAACTTGCATTTGGTGTCTCTTTCAGGCATTCAAACATGGTCAGTGCATCTTTACGAACTGAATGCAATTAGGATCTTGATGCTGGGGATAGTGGTGTGTGTGAGGGTGGGGCACTATTCTCAATCATTTATTATGCCAGTGGATAGTTCTTTCAGGTGCCTTCTGTAAGACATCCACGTCTTGGGAGAAAACAAAAAGGCAGGGATTACTCATTGTTGCCAGGAGGGTCATGATCTTTATGTTGGGTTACAGTTCTTGATCTTCAAATGCTCTTTTTATCAAAGACTGTGTTGTCACACGGACATTGAGCAACACCTTCAGGATATTCTTTTGTCTTCATTGGGAGGTGGCTTCCAAGATATGGGAAATGCTCCACCTTTTCCATCGTTTCGTCATGGACGTTTATTATTGAGGAGCTGAGTTATGCAGTGGAGCAGACCAGTAGAGGTCCTTTACCCTGCAGATGTTAAGTGTAAGGCTCGGTATCTTGTGAATGAACAAATCAGCCATCACTTGGAGCTCAGTCGCTGAACAAATGTTGTCCACGTAATGCAACTTGATGACTGAGGTAAGGGTGACAGTTTCTTCTGGAATGGAAATAATATAGATGGAAAAGCTTTCCATTTCACTTTCAAATTAGCGCCTCTTCAGTGGGCAACTTGTTTTAGGTAAGGTGCAACAGTGCAGCGAGAATGACTGAGCAAAGTGTGGGGCAGAGATACAATCTTGCTTGACACCGAAACCAGTCTGCGTTGAGATTGGTTATGTTGTGATTAAGATTTGAGCTTACAAGTCAATATGTAGCAAATGTAAGATGGAGACAAATATTGAGAGCAATCAAAATTGATAGGGATATTCTACAGTACCTCTTGATTGATGTAGTCAAAGGCTTTTGAGAGGTCAAATGAGCTCATGATGGTTGATGTTGCTTTCTGGACTATTTTGGAGATGATGTGTGGTGAAGATCATGTATATTATGACTTTAAATGCTAGACTTCACTTAGTGATTACATTGTGATGACAATTTCAAGGGCAGCAGTCTGAACCTAACCAATAACCATGTTTTATCTGTAAAGTTTGTGTATGAGGTCGTCAGGAATGTGGACTTAGAGCTGCATTTGGATGCCGGGAATATTCTTTGCAGGAGTTATCAGAGTTTAGCCCGCTAATTTGACATTCAATTTGTAAGTACTATAACACAATTTATGGCTAGCTCATAGAATCAAGTAACTTGGATGACATCTTACTTGGCCTAGCCTGCAGAACCAAGTTCAACTGTTCTCATCTCAATACTATGTCAACTACGGTCACAGAGTAAACAGGGAATATAAACATTTCCTGGTGTGAACAGCTCAGAATCACACTAGTGCACATGCACAGCCGTTAAGGTAGTCCACTGAAATTCTTTACAAGCCCGAGATTTTTTTTTAAAACGTTGCTAATTAGTTAAATCTAACATAAAACATGACATGGCAGTGTGGTCCAACAGCATTTCAATACAGGGATGGCTATCCTAACTTCATTATTCAGCAGCATTATTATAATTCAGACAAACTAGGAGTTTCAAACTTGAACCCATACTTGGTTCACCTTGTACAGCCCCACAGGTAGATGTAGGAGAAGCGACTGACTTGCATCAGAACTGCAGGCAATTGCTGAACCAGGAGGAGCTCCTTTCAAATCATTTATTTTTCAGTAGCACCCGTGGTTTCTTTAACCACTAGTTAGGCTGCTTAAACTAAAAACACTAGTCAAGGCTTCAATTAACGCCACCTTATTTCAGTATTTAGCTAGGCCACTAAATAAAGCCTCACACAATTTAGCAGCAGTCCAAAGGGAGAGATCATGCACAAGCTTCTGCTTTACCAAACTAGTCATAGGCATTTTGGTAACTCGTCACAAATTTGGTAAATCTACTCCAAAACACTCTGGTCATTAACTGACCTGGTGGGTAACACCAGTTTAGCTACTACAATCGTATTCTACAAATGATTTATATTAAAAAATTGTGAATTGGATTTTAATGTTTTGGTTTATTAACTATTAACTGCATTTCATTTAACATAAGAACATAAAAAATCTGAGTAAATCTAAGCCATTTAACAATATCAGGCATGCTTCACCATTCATCAAGATCATGGCAGATCTTTATCTCAATGTTATTTTCCTGCATTATCTCCATATCCCCTGACTCCCTTGATATCCAGAAATCAATCTAGCTGTTTCAAAAGAACTCAATGACTGAGGCTTCACTGCCAAAGATTCACCACCCTCCGAAGATTTTTCTCCTCATCTCAGTACGATGAGCAATAAGAAAACACTCTGCATTTACACATCATCTTCTAAGGCTAACCACAATTAAAATAAAATATGTAAGCAAAGGGATGACCAGAAGCCTAGTCATGCATTCACATAAATAACTGCCCTGGTACCATTGGTTCTGCCTGCTCTTGCCCCGTTGAATTCATCTCAACATACCTCAAAACTGACTAGTCCCTCATTTTCAAGTTCCTTCCCACAAATATCTGGGACACATCACAAGCTCTCCACCAACTTCTAATTCCCTGGTTCCACTACCTCATCTTTACCATGGAGCCAGTTCCTCTGCACTCCATCGGGAACATCGGGAAGACTTCAGGGTGTCCGTTTCTCCTAGAACTAAGGCCAAGGTTCCTTCAGTTAAAACTGTCCTCCTCCTGGCAGAACTTATTATAACCCTCAAGGACTTTTTTGATTTGTCTCACTTTTTCCAATCAAAGGTATAGCCATGGACACTCACAAGAGCCCCAAATATACCAGTTATTGTTGGCTATGTTGAATGCTTTTTGTTCCAAACATACTCTGGCACTACTCCTCAACTCTTTCTCCGCTACATCGATGATAGCATTGGCAGTCACAATCCCATGGCAGGACTCATCAATTTCACCCTGGCCACAAATTCATTTGGACTATCTCTGACACCTCTCTCCCCTTTCCTGATCTGAGATGTCCTCTTTCTTCAGGAAACATGGTTTCCCTTTGGCAGTTGTGGATGGAACCTTCACCCATGTCTCCTCTTTACCCTATAATTCTGCTCTTGCTCGCCCTTCTGGACAGATGGAACAGGAATAGGGTTCCCCTGGTTCTTATCTTTCACCCCATGAGCCTCTACATCTAAAACATAATTCTCCAACAATTCCCCAGAATCATTGCAATCCCTCCACCAGTCACATCTTCCACTCCCCACTCCTTTCACGGAGATCACCCTCTCAGTGAATGCTCTAAACGCTATGCTTTAAGACAGTTTTAACAGAAGAAAGAGGTGGACAGGCAAACATCTTTAAAGATAATTCTAGAAGGCACGGTCTAGATGTCAAAGCTACAGCAGCAAATAGTTTGAAAGGGAAGTTTATTCTGAAGATACGAGTTGAAAGAGGTTACAGAATAAAAAGCGGTGAGGCTGTAAAAAGGTGTGATTATAATGATGAGCATCTTTGTACGGGTGGCATCAGAGCAACAAATGTACAATGCAAGTTAAAAAAACTCGAGATGCAGGAAATCTGAAATAAAACAGAAGATACTGGAAACATTAAGCAGGTCAGCCAGCATCTGAAAAAATATAGTTAAGGTTTTGTGTTTTTAGTTTAGTTTAGAGGTACAGCACGAAAACACGCCCTTCGGCCCACCGAGTCCGCGCCGACCAGTGATCACCCCCGTACACTAGTTCTATCCTACACACCAGGGGCAATTTACAATTTTTACGCGAAGCAAATTAACCTACAAACATGTACTTCTTTGGAGCGTGGGAGGAAACCGGAGCACCTGGAGAAAACCCATACAGTCATGGGGAGAACATACAAACTCTGTACAGACAACCCCCATAGTCACGATCAAACCCGGGTCTCTGGCGCTGTAAGGCACAGCGCTACCATGCCGCCGCAGCCTCTGATGCTGTCGAGGATCAGAACTGAGAAAGAGGGATTTTTTTTAAATTGCAGGGAGGATGGGTGTAAGATGCAAAGGGAATATCTCTGATAGGCCAAACCCAAGGCTGTCCTGGGACATACTGTAAAATAACTCCTTTGGAAAAAAAGTTAATGGGGCAGTTAGGGATGGAAAACATGGTTGTTTGATCATTAAAAGCCAAGAAATTAAGCCAGTTAGAATGAGAACCGTAACAAAATAAATGTACGGATTGCAAAACACAGGGCTGCAGGATCTGCCCAACAAAAACACTGAGCCAATATCAAGATGGATGACATGGCCTGTTCTGATATAGATAGAGAAACCTGTTTAGGCAACAGGAAGCTTAGGCTTGCTTCTGAGTACAGAATACAAGTGCTCCGCAAAGCAGTTGCCTGATCTGCATTTGGTATCTCCAATATAGAGATCGCATTGTGGACACTGAATGCAATACACTAGATTGTGAAAAGTGCAAGTAAATCACTGCTTCAACTGGAAGGATTATTTGGGTCCCTGAGAAGGGAACAGTTGAAAGAACATTTGCCGAATCTCTTGCAGTTACTTGAGAAAGTGTTGATGTCCTACCTATCTATTCCTTAACTTTCCTGTGTTTTGAAATTAACTTTTCACTTCTTCCCAGTTGTGATAAGTGGTCTTGAACCCAAAATGTTAACTCTGTTTCACTTATCACACACACGGCCTAACCTGCTGAGTCCTTCCAGCATTTCCTATTACAATACACAACGCAGATCAGTGAGAACATGGATGAAAAACAGGAACTAGATTTTTCAATCAGCTTGTTTACTGAGGTGCAAAGTGAATTGCAATCAAATGTGCATTGAAATAATACAGTCGATTGATATAGACAAGGAAAGAGGTTTGGGAGGACAATAAACTGTGCTAGGGCAGAGAGTGGATTCAGATGGAATCGGAAGCATTGCTCAGAGGATTAGAATAGATGGCAGAATTTGACAACAATAGCTTAAAAAGACATAATATAGAACATGTTGCCTATCCCTTCCTCAAATAATAGAACATGAAATGGAGACACAATAAACTGCAGAAGCTTGAACCTTGAGCAAAAAAAAAACAGCTGAAGGAACTCAGCAGGTCAGGCAGCATCTGCAGAGGGAATGGGACATTTCACATTTTGGGTCAAGATCCATCTTCAGATTGAAGGAGTAGAGGGGAGATAGTTAAGAGAAAGCAGTCTGGGGAAGGAGTGCGGCAAGAATTAGCGCATGATTGATGGATACAGGTGTGGAAGGGCTGATAGCAGACAAGTCAAACCAGGAAATGATTTTCATAATGAATGAAAGGGTCCTGGTGAATGTTGTAGACCAGAGGAATCTAGGTACATATTTCCCTGAAAGTTGTGTCACTGGTAGATAGGGTGGTCAAGAAGGTTTTTGGTCCATTGACCCTCATCAGTCAAGGTATTGAGTATAAAAGTTGACACATCAAGTTGGGCAATATGTTGGTGAGGCCGCATTTGGAGTTTTATGTTTAGGGTATATAGAACAAATTGCCAGGGTGAGTAGTTGAGACAGGTGCAATAACATTTAAAATAAATTTGGACAGGCACATGGATAGGAAAGATTAAGAGGGAAATAGGCCAAACACAGACTAGCTTAGATGAGGCATCTTGGTCGACATAGACAAGTTAAACATAGGAAAAAATAGAAAACATACAAAAAATAGGTGCAGGAGTAGGCCATTCGGCCCTTCGAGACATCAATATGATCATGGTTGATCATCTAAAATCAGTACCCTGTTCCTGTTTTTTCCCCATATCCCTTGATTCCTTTAGCCCTAAGAGCTAAATCTAACTCTCTCTTGAAAACATTCAGTGAATTGGCCTCCAGTGCCTTCTGTGGCAGAGAATTCCACAGATTCACAACTCTCGGCGAAAAAATGATTTCTCATCTCAGTCCTAAATGGCCTATCCTGTATTCTTAAACTGTGACCCCTGGTTCTGGACTCCCCCAACTCGAGAACAAGTTGGGCCGAGGGGCCTGTTTTTACACAGGCACCTGAAAATGATCACCTGAGATTTATCCTTAGCATAAATGCACTGTATGGCATACTACAGATGAAAGCGTACAGGTGCAAATTCAGTACTGAGGTGTCTGAGCAGATATGGAGAATCCAGGAGGGGAACAAAATGGTTCCTGCTTCTGACTTCTATTCAGTTTTTTAAAATGAAAAACTGTCCTTATCATCTATCTGGAGTACTACCTTTCTCAACTAGACTCCACTATTGCAAGAAATAACACTTTCCTTGAGAGAAGAACCAAAGGGTGGGGTGGATGTAAACTAGAATTCCAATCTGGATGCTACTTGACTATGGAGGCCCTTTACGCATTTTTTTTCCATTTAGATTCAGCAAATTTGGTGAATCAGGAGGACTGCTCATGCTGTTATGCTGAATGTAGGAGGGACTTAGACACCACAAACAGTTTTAGCCTTACATGTCATGACATGTACCGAGTTTGCATTAAACGGCAATTTGAAAAGTAAAACCAATTAAAAAAACACAGCTTATATTTAGTTGCAATCTTATCTTTCAATTCTAGCATGTAGTCAAAACTTTTCTCTTATATACCACACTACAATGAGCAAATAGTCATAAATTGTCCTTCATAATTTTACATTGCACCATCAAAAAAAGAAACAGCTGACATAGAAAGTTAATAAAATAAATACCTATTATAGGTGAGCAATCTGAATAGTTACTTTATATCCAGACCACGACAGAATGAAACAAAGTTGTGGTGAATTGCATAATTTTCCCGTGCAAAGTGAGGCTTTAATGTGCAAAAAACAAAACAAATGAAATAATTCAGGACACTTCGAAATTTTAATCATTGAATGTACTTTAGATGTTCATTGCAACTGAAACTTATTGTACAGTGAAATGCAAGTTCACGGAGAAATTCTGATGAACCAACCGTCCGTGTAAAAATGACAAAGATGAAAATTCTCCGTGAGAAAGATCCATATTTGCGTGCCCCCCCCTTTTCAATTTCACATCAGTGTGTTTTTAAAACTGTAAATCTGACAATCAGCTGATCGCAGATGGCGCTCGAAGCTCCCTTTCCCCCATCCCCCATTAAAATATAATTAGCTTTGCATTTTCTTTTCCCTCCAACACAATACACTATTCACCTAAACGCAAGCAAAAAAATCGTCAGTGAGGAAAAAGCTTCGAATTTTTATTTGGAAAAGTTGCTGTAGGTTTGGCTGATCTGGGTATTGTTTAAAAAAATAAATTACAAAATATATATAAAATGGCGGGTACAGTAACTGCACATAAACAGCGCTCGGTCCGGTTTAAAATTTGCCCTACTTTAATGCACTTGCACTGAAATGCATCACGTTTACGTGCAAGTAAATGAAAAGGACACGGATTTTATTTCATTTTTACCTATTGCTCGAATTCTTTTTGGTTTTCATTTTCCTCCTGGTCGCCTCCACATCGTAGGGTAACGACGATGCATATCCGTGCTCAGCTTCTGAAAGGAAAACAAAAACAAGTTCACGTTCGCCTTCACACATATATGTTAAACATTATAAAGTATTTATCGCTGACAATCGCCAATTGTTTGCCCTTTTTTTTTAAACATATAACGAGAAGCAGGGCGATTGATGTCAGGGTGTTTGCTGAGTCTTCTGCTGCGGTTGATGGCAGTTGGAACTCCTGGCGATTTGAATTCTCTTTTTAAAAAAATGCCAAATAATAATTTATCCGATGTGTTTATTCCAAGAAAAGCTGTGGCGTTTCTTCTTTTCTTTACCTCGATCTCTTCTCTCTAAAAACTCGGCCGCTTCTATCAGTCTCTGGATGTTGATTAATTGCACTGCGTTCATTATTTCGTTTATGTTTTCAATTTGGTCGTGTATTTACAAGGTACAAAAATATTTTTTTTATATAAAAATGGGTGGAATTTTTTTTTACAAAAAAAAAAAGATCTGGATTAAAAAATGAAAGGTTTTTCTTGTTAAAAAAGGGGGGGGAAGCGAGCGATCCGCAAGCAGCCGACCCTCCTCCCTCCTCTCACTCTCTGTCAGTCCAAGTTTGTTTACCTCAGGAAATATCGAGGACGGCTCCGACTGAGCGGCTCCATTGCGCCTGCGTTCACCGCCGCTCTGGGGCTCCCTCTCTCACTCCCTCCCTCCCCCCTCTTCACCTCCCTCCGCGGAGCACGCCGGGAAATGTAGTTCCAACTCAGGGCCTCCCCGCTGCCGCAGACGGCGGCCTAAGACTACAAGTCCCGTGGTGCTCTGGGCTTCGCTGCCCGCATCGAGGGAGGGAGGGATGCAGGGTTGGAGGGGGCGGGGCTCCCAGCCCGCATGCGACGTGTTTCATGTGAAAAGCACATGTCGCGGGGCGCGCGCGCATGCCCGGGGTGGGGTGTGCACGCGCACACACATGCGCGCGCGGGACGGGGCGTGCAGCGAGCAATGCAACTTTGCAAAAGCGCCCTTAACTTGCACTGTGGTTCTTATTATTTGCACGCCAACTTAATCTCTCTCCCTCGTGTGAGTAGTAAATTAAAGATAATGCGTTTATTTATTTATCGATAACGATGTTGGAATAAGTTGGATGGCTCGCTTTTTTTACGACCTGCAAACAAGCATCGTTGGGAATGATTTGGTTTATTTTCATGTTTGCAAAACCAAGCTCGTTTGAAGTGAGACCTTTCTCACCAACAATATTTTCTGCATGGTGGTGGCTCCGAACGTTTTGGGTGCCACTTCATCCAGTTGAAAGTTCAAGATCCATTTATTGCCACGTTTAAGTTAGTGTAGGCACAATTAAATCAGAAAACAACAATGCCGCAGTATAACTATATTTTACATAAAATTAGACACAAAATGCTGGAGATACTCAGCGGGCGAGGCAACATCTTTGGAGAAAATGGATAGGCGACGTTTCGGGTTGGGGCCCTTCTTCAGACTGGTGATTTTTTACGTAAATGTCTTACTGCAATTTTATATGGGGAGGATAATTTCCCTGATTTAGGATTCTCAAACTAGGGAACATCCTCTGAAAGCAAGGGGAGGTTTTTTAAGATTGAAGTTATAAATGTCTTCCCTCGGTACATACGATACGATAGAACTGTATTTATCTCAGGAGGGAAATTCATGACGATTCTTTAGCAATCTCTACCTTGCAAAGAATCAGTTATGATTGCTTTCAGAATTGAGACTGATAGGTTTCTTTTAGTAAAGAAATTAAGAGAGATACAAAGCCTGGAGTAACTCAGCGGGTCAGACAGCATCTCTGAGCAAGGCTCAGACTCTTTTTCAGGCTGAGAGTCAGGGGAGAGGGAAACGAGAGATATGAAAAGTTACAAAGAAACAAATGAATGAAAGGACTCTCAATCTGAAGAAGGGTCTCGACCCAAAACGTCACCATTTATTTTCTCCAGAGATGCTGCCTGACCCACTGCGTTACTCAAGCTTTTTGTGTCTATCTTCAGTGTAAACCAGCATCTGCAGTTTCTTCCTACACAAGGAATTAGGAATTCAGTCTGAAGAAGGGTCTTGACCCGAAACGTCACCCATTCCTTCTCTCCCGAAATGCTGCCTGACCTGCTGAGTTACTCCAGCATTTTGTGAATAAATCGATTTGTACCAGCATCTGCAGTTATTTTCTTATAAGGAATTAGGAGATATGGAAACATGGCAAAAAAATATAGTGGGAAGATCAGCATGATCTTGATAGAGCAGGTTCAAGGGGATGAATGGATTATTCTGCCTCTATTTCTTTATGTTCAAGTAGGAAGATTGTTGCCACAATTACAAAATATGTGCACTAATTTCAGAATATATTATACTCTTTTCCTTGTATCTTTCTATCCAGAAAGGTATTTGTTAAAGATCTTGTGACATTTCCTGGATGTCTGCCAACATTCCGATATCAAACAACACAAAAAACGGTGTAACGAGCCAAGCATCGCACTGCTGTGCTATATTGTGTTTGCGTACATAATATGTGATGTATGAGAGATGTGATGGATATCTACAAAGGAATTCAGACAGTGATCTTGAAAGATCTTTGCAGCCACTAGTTGGTTGAGGCTTTTAGAATTCTTACAATAGTCAAGAGGCAAGCCAACCAGTTTAGAGTAGATATCGTGTAGGTTTGAAAAACATACATTAAGAAATGTTTGAATGTTGAGTCTACTTTTGAAAGAGTGTTTGAGGTCTACAGGCTAATGGTGAGCAAAAATTTCTCAAATGGATATTTATTAATCTACACCAAAACTAATCAACAGTGAGGTTGGACAAAGAAACACATAATTAAATTCTGCTGCCATGCAGAACTCATGTACTTTATTAGCTTAGCCATCTTTTCTCCAGTCGATGCTACCTGACCTGCTGAGTTACTCCAGCGCTTTGTGTCTATCTTTGGTATAAACTAGCATCAGCAGTTCTGAAGCATTATTTTGTTCCATTTGATAGTATTTGTAACCTGTCCAATAAAGGAAATTGCAACGGTCCCATTTTTGTTGTGATTATTCTTGATATAAGACCCATGGAACTTTTTGGTGGCTGGCAATTCGGAAAAAAACTTGCATTTAATGACACCTTTCTTAACTATGGGATGTCCCAAACGATTTAAAGCCACTCTTCTCTTGTGACCGTTGTTGCAAATCGGAAATGCAGCATCCTCTTTAGATCAAAATGGATACACATTTTGTTCAGGCAACTTGTTACATGTCTTCATTCAGGAAGTAAATTAATTAAATACAATGTATACTTAGTTTCTTAATTTTGTTAGAATTCCCTCTGATATATTTGTAGTGTACACACTTAACCACAATGAATATCTGTTTATATATTAATGTAATTGTCAATTGTTATTAATAAAGATATCATTAGTTTGTTGCAGCTCCAAAGTATATTCAGGGTACAATGGGTGTGGGGGGAAGGACAAAAAGGACTAAAAATAGACTAGAACTCTAGACATTGGAGTAAAAGAAAAAGCATATCCTGTAAATCCGAAATAAAATCAGAGAATGCTCGGCAGGTCAAGCAGCAACAGATACTTCAGAGTCGACATTTCAAGTCAAGAACCGGAAGAGTGAATTGTATTTTTTAATTTGCAGAGGGAGGAGAGGGGGGAGTGGGGGGGGGGGGGGGGGGAGAGGACAGGGTGGAAAGAGGACAGGGTGCAGACCAAAATTGTCTAGCTAACAATTACTTTAAAAACTAGCAGCTGAAATAAAAATTACACAGAGACAAGTTGACATAAAGCAACAGCTTTATCTGTGAAATTTAAACCTAGTATAAGCCACAATGGTGGTAACATGTCTGGTCAGAATATTGGCTGCTTTGATTTCCATTTACTTATTTAGAGAAACAGCATCCAAACAGGCCCTTTCACCCACCAAGTCCACGTCGACCATTGATCACCCATTCAAACTAGTTCTATCAGGGGGTATGGAGAGAAGGCAGGTACAGGTTACTGAGCTGGATGATCAGCCATGATCATATTGAATGGCGGTGCAGTCTCGAAGGGCCGAATGGCCTACTGCTGCACCTATTTTCTATGTTTCTATAAGGAAAAACTTTTTCAGTCAGAGAGTTGTGAATCTGTGGAATTCTCTGCCTCAGAAGGCAGTGGAGGCCAATTCTCTGAATGCATTCAAGAGAGAGCTAGATAGAGCTCTTAAGGATAGCGGAGTCAGGGGGTATGGGGAGAAGGCAGGAACGGGGTACTGATTGAGAATGATCAGCCATGATCACATTGAATGGCGGTGCTGGCTCGAAGGGCCGAATGGCCTACTCCTGCACCTATTGTCTATTGTCATATACTCGTTTCATGCTACACACTAGGGACAATTTTACAGAAGCCAATTAACCTACAAACCTGCATGTCTTTAGAATGTGGGAGTAAACCCACACAGTCAGGCAAAATGCACAAACTCCATTTAGACAGCACCCAAGGTCCAGATCGAACCTGGGTCTCTGGTGCTGTAAGGTAGTAACTCTACCGCTGCACTATCGTGCCACCAACAGTGTTTGGCCGGTTTGACCAACACATCCACACGTCTTTGGGATGTTGGAAACCCATGCAGTGGTAGGAAGAATGTGCAAACTCCGCACAGAAAGTACCCCAAGGAGGTTGTTCCTCAAGCTTATGTGAGATAATGTTGGAGCAATGTAAAGGATGAAGGACCGAGAGGTCAGAGTGAGAGACGGATAAGGAGTTAAAATGACAGATGGGATCCCATTGCAGATGGTGGAAATTATGCAGGATGTCTAGAAAACTAGACATGTTGGACTTGTTTTTCTCATCTTTCTAACATGGCGACTGCCTAGGGGCAGGAGCTGAGGCACCATAAGTGATTGTCGATGTTGTGACTTAACTCGAGCAGTTTGCCACGTTCGTTATGGGGTGATTTGGAATGTTAACACCGCTTTAAAGAATACCCTTTCAAATGTTCTGGGCACCTTAAACACCAATGCAAGACGTTTGAAAGCAGTTTACTTGTCTGGGCTACTGAATGGGAGGGAGTACATGTTTAAAAATGAGGATAAATCTGTATTGTTATATAAAAACCTGCTAATACGTGGTTACATTTTAACATAATTATAACATGTCAGGATACCAAAACTGATCTCACTGTTTCTGTGCAGGAGGACAGGTTGAAAAAGGACACAGTAACTACTGCTAACATTTTTTGTAGGTGCACATTTAAAAATTCATTCATGGGTTATGGGGATCTCTGCCAAGCCTAACTTTAACTATCCATCCTATTTCCTTTTGAAGATGGTAGTGAATTGGTTGCTTAAACCACTAACAGTCCATCTGGTAGATTCCCAGACAACATCCCCTGTATTGTGGTGCTGGTAATAACAAGGAACTGTAGATACCTGTTTATACCAAAGAAAGACACAATGTACTGGAAGTAACATGATTACAATCGAGCCATCCACAGTGCACGGGACAACGTGCATTACGTTTAGTGCAAGATAAAGCCAGTAAAATCCGATCAGAGTCTGAAGGTCTCCAATGAGATAGAGAGTAGTTCAGGACTGCTTTCTAGTTGTTTGTAGGATGGTTCAATTGCCTGATAACTTATAAATACTTCACAAGCTGGGAACCACCATCATTTAATGCAAAATGTTCTAGAAGCTACCTCCACCCATTAGTTAATTGTACATCAACATTCATGTTTGGGTATGGCAGAGCTGCTAGGCCATTGATATTGGTTATGAGGCAGATTGTTCTTTCTATTCCATATGGTTTGGGAACAGCTCTGCCCAAGACCACAAGAAACTGCAGAGAGTTGTAGATGTAGCAATGTCCATCACACAGACAAGACTCCCCACCATTGATGCCATCTACACTTCACACCATCCCGGAAGAGAACCCAACAAAATCAAAGACTTGTCCCATCCTGGTAATTCCTTCTTCTCCCTGCTCCCATTGGGCAAAAGGTACAGAATCTTGAAAGCACGCATCACCAGACTCAGGAACAGCTTCATCCCCTCTGTTATCAGGCTTCTGAATGGTCCTTCCATAAGTTAGGGTACGGTCCGATCCACCTCTACCCCATTGTGGACATGAACCTTGTCCATGGAACTGTTGAGCTACAATGCTGTGAATTATATTCTGCACTCTGTCTATTCCCCTATGCTCCACCCATTGTACTTGAGTTTGACTTGATTATAGCTATGTTTAGTATTATCTGATCTGTTAAATGACATGCAATACAAAGCTTCTCACGTAGCTTGGTACACACAACAGTAATACACCTAAACCTTTCTATTTCTATTCTAAGCTGTTTTCAGAGTGCTGTATCGCCGTGCTTCATGATTCCCAGCATTGTCTTGCTCCATCCATTCTACCCCTGCCTCACATATTATTGTGGTGGTAGCATATAACATGAAAGAAGAAATCATCAGTGCAAAGATAAAATCTATGTTGTTATGGACAGATGCATTTACGACATATAGATTAGTAAGGACAAGGTCAAAGAGCCCCTTAAGTCAGACCATGAATTTTGTTGCTCTGACCTGAAGGACTTGGTCCCACATTAG
This sequence comes from Rhinoraja longicauda, assembly GCF_053455715.1. NCBI lineage: Eukaryota > Metazoa > Chordata > Chondrichthyes > Rajiformes > Arhynchobatidae > Rhinoraja > Rhinoraja longicauda. The sequence continues at coordinate 22,453,745 of NC_135968.1, read as the reverse complement.
AGTACTTACTGTGTTTCTTTCAAATGGTGTGCAACATAGAACAGTACATCACAGGAACAGGCCCTTCAGCCCACAATATATGCGCCAAACATGATGTCAAACATGATTCCATAGGCCTCTTCCCTGCATATATGCCTACCCAAAAGCATCTTAAATACCACTATCATATCTGGCATTTAACATGAGGGAATGTGAACTTGTCACCACAAGAGTGGATGTCACCAGGATGTGTTTCTGGCCATATGTATGAATTGGTCATCAATGCTGAGGACTCTCAAGTTCACTCCCTTCCAACCTATCCTTTTTCTCCAGAGATGTTGCCTGTCCCGCTAGGCTATTCCAACACTGTGTGTCTATCTTCACTCCCTTCCAAACATGTGCCACTATAGTGTTAGAAGAAATGTGCAGGGAGTATGGCCCATTGGACTTTTACTGTAAAGTAAGACTTTGTGAGGTATGATTATGCCAAGTTGCTGCTTGACACCATTGCTATTAGATGGGCCCAACCAGTTTAAACAGGTTGCCCTTTAATTAAATTTATTTAAAGTAATCTGTCAGGGTTTCATGGTATCGATTTGATATAACAGTGAGTCATTTTGCGTGCTATATGAAGTTATTTTAGGCAGGACAAGACAATGATAATAATGGAACATTAGACCGTAGAACCAGTAGAGCCTGCTATGCATTTGGTGATAGCTTTACTTATCTACATTGCTAACATAACTTTCATGGGAGTTATGTTTTAAGATAATTCTCTAATGTCTTCGTCACTCTAACTAAATTAGTTTCGGTCGGCAATACTAACGACATTGTCTTCTTATTTATGATTCATTCATTCAACTCATTTTAAATTCCGTGGGTGGGTTTTGAACTCACATCTCTGGATAAGTATTTTAGGCCAGAGAATAATTAGAGCCATTAAATTTACAATTTAGTTTGGGCCTCAAGTGCATCAGCCTCTGTATGATTTGTAAACAGTCAATGGGAGGAAGCTTTCTGAACATCCCCACATAACATACAGTCGTGTTTGCAGTATTTTTCCCAGTTAAATAGCTTGCCAGCATCACCAAGTGAATAATGGTCTCTTGGATGAGATATTGAATGACTGCTGTGAGAAAAGCAATTTAAATAAAATCCAGCTAAATGCCACCCAATCCGTTTATCATCACCAAAGAACTTCCAAGGCTGAGGTGAAACATCATGGTCTCTGGCTAAAAATGGTCAATGGGTCTAAATGCCGGAACTTCCTGGCTAACAGCACTGTGGGAGGATGTTCAGCAGAAGGACTATGCCCATTCAAGAAGGTGGTTCACATCTACCTCTCACGGACAATTAGGAATGAGCAAAAAAATGTTGGCCTTTCCAGCAATGGGACCAAAGAGAAACGTTTAATTTAGTGATACAATGTGGAAACAGGCCCTTCAGCCCATCGAATCCGCACCGACCAATGACTACCCCGTACACTACCACTATCCTACACACCAGGGACAATTTACAGAAGCCAATTAACCTACAAACCTGTACATCTTTGGAATGTGGGAGGAAACCAGAGAACCCACAGGAACCTCACATGGTCACAGGGAGAACATGCAAACTCCGTACAGCACTCGTAGTCAGGATCAAACCCAGGTCTCTGGCTCTGTAAGGCAGCAATTCTTCTGCTGCACCACTGTGCCACCCCCAAAAAAATTTACAGATATTTCTATATGTGGCTGGAAGCTGATAGGTTTATTGATGCTTCTTTTGAGCCTCAATTAAGGAGGACAGAGAATCAAGGAAGTAAAATAGAAGACAAAATCAGTGGTTAATACCAGCTCACTCATAGCATAGCCAGTCACACCTGCGTGCAGGCCTCAGTTCATAGTTTCTAGGACCACTCACCATGAGATCTTTCCAGTATAGTCCAGATTAGATCCTTTTGGCCCATCAAATATTTGGGTGATTTTTAAAAGCATTTAGCTGATTTTCACTCCCATTTATCAATTGCTGTCACAGATGTGTTGTATATAACTGAGAAATTCAAAGTCTTCAAGAATTAATAACAGTTGCTGCCTGACTAGAGAATCACACTGCACTGACAGAACTACACCGCTCGGTTACAGGAATTTTTGACCTAATGAGTCTGTCAAGATTCCAATGACACCAATCTCAATTTCTCCTGTCAACTAACCCCCTTCCCCAGATTTTACCCTTTCACCTCAACACAGCAGGCAATTTACTGGCCAATTAACCTCCCAACCTACATGTTTTTGAGATGTGGGAGAAAACCTAGGCACCGGAGGAAACTATGTGGCAACAAGGAGAACATGCAAACTCCACATAGGCAGAACCAGAGGTCTTGATTGAAACTGGGCCATGAGCTGTGAGGCAGCAGTTTTGCCAGCTGTACCTGCTGAGTGCTTCCAGCGTGTTTTGCTGTCACTTCAGATTTCCAAAATTTAACCTACAAAGTGCATTGTACTTTTGCTTCACCAACATTATGGATAAACTTCATTATGTTTCCATCTTGAGTCCTAGTATTAACTCTGAATTTAAACAGTGTAGGTCTAATGTCTGTAAAATAAAAACCCAGCTCACACTTATGGTGTAAATGCATCTTCAGGAAGTACTAAGGCACTGTGTTAGGCAGCTCAATGATTCAAGAGAGTGTGGTAAATAGACAGATAGAGATCTAAAATGAAATAGTCTGCCCTGTTGTACAGCTGAGTTTTTACAGTGAAGACTGGCTGTCTCCATAGCTTGGATCGATAAAACATGAGAATTAAGAGATGTTCAGAAGACACTGAGTGCTGAAGTAGCAGCATCAGGTTGTTTGGAGCATGCCAGTGTTGAGTTTGGCCAAAGATAGACGGACACCAAATGCTGGAGTAACTCAGCAGGTCAGGCAGCATCTCTGGAGAAAATGGATAGATGACGTTTTAGATCAGCACCCTTCTTCAGTTTGGTTAACTCTCATTCCAGTTGTTAAAAAGCAAACACAAACACCACAAAACCACTTCTATCCTGCCAGCTGCTTTCTCCCGAATATCCCCAAACTGTAGTATTTCTAATTACCAGGCCTTTAGCTGTCCATCTGAAGTGGCATGACATTGTTGTGTGTGGAGTAAGGTGGTAGTGGGTGAAAGTTGGGGATAGAAACGACAACAAATTCATTTCCTGAAAAAAATGTGCTGCCTTATTGCTTCATTTATTTTAATTCTGGCAAAATTAATACCAATTTTTATTCAAATTTACATTTGTAGATTAGGATTACAGCAATCCTTTTGATTACATAAAATTATTGTCTTAACCGGCCAATAATTGAATAATTTATCATTGTGTAACGTGGGAGAGTCTAGGACCAGAGGCTATGGCCTCCAAATAAAATGACGTACTTTTAGAAAGGAGATGAGGAAGAATTTCTTTAGTCAGAGGGTGGTGAATCTGTGGAATTCATTGCCACGGACGGCCAAGTCAATAGATATTTTTAAGGCGGAGATTGACAGATTCTTGATTAGTACAGGTGTCAGGGGCTATGGGGAAAAGGCAGGAGAATGGGGTTGACATGCAAAGATAGATCAGCCATGATTGAATAGTGGAGTTGACTTGATGGGCCGAATGGCCTAATTCTTTTCCTAGAATTTATGAGCGTGCACGGTAGTCATTTTAAAACTGATGGTGCTAAAAAAATAACGGGCCCTTGGTAAGGTGAAGCTGAACATTTGTATCCAATAACTGAATCTTAACTCTGAAGACGCAACTCTTCTCCCCCACTACACATGGCAAGCTTCGCTTTAATATGCTCTTTTCCTCCATCGGAAATTTACTGTAGTGAGAACATTTAATCACTACTCTCTACTCACTCCGGCGAGATAACCACTTATGAGGTGTTTGCGCAGTAATCAACCAGAACCAGAAAGCACTGGTTCTCTCCCTGTCAGTAACTGTTCCGAGCCGTTCAAATTAAATTTTGTCTTCATCAGTAAGCATTTTTGGACAAAGATGTCCCTCCCGGTATCATCTCTAAGCGGTGCCAAAAGCACAACGCGTTATTGTTTCGGCTTGTTGCCAGCGTGACATTTTACTAAAGAGTAATGTCCTGTAAAAAATGGTTTGTTTTGTTTTAAGTAGGGAACTTAAACTTGGGCAGAATGCAGATAAAAGTGATTGTCTACACCCGTGTGCAGAGAGCTGTAGGTATCTGCTGCAGACTACAACGCCATCGAGGCCCGGCTGTCTCTATCACTTGCCAGTGCTTCTCAAAACACGTGGCGATGAAGTATTCATGGGTGGTGCATCGGAAAAAGATACACCTGTCATTTCAAACGTCTCATCGCAATGAACCTTAAAAGGCAAGCATCAAAGGATTCCCTGTAATTTTATTAAGCCCCTCGGTTTGCGAAACTACTTTTTATACAGTGTCTTTATACCAGTTGGTTAATTGTACGTGAAATCGTCCGGGGGTAATGCAGGACAGAAGAATTGCTAAGAACATTTATCTCAGCGTCTTCACACATCCCGGAGATTAAAGAAAGACGTTCTATTACTTGCTGGATTCAAACCGATTTAAAGTCCCATTTTAACTTCTTCTGTGAAAACGATTATTACACTAATTAAACACCGCGGTCAATTTATGAAAATCGTATTATTCCAAATGATCTCTTAGGAAGGTTAAAAGAAGCAACAAGATGATAACTGCATACAACATCTGATTCGCTGCCTCAGGTTGATTTACTGACGTCCATTAACATACATTTTAAATACATATCTTCAAATAATGTCATTTTATATATAGGTCTGTAAATTAGCATGTGCATCTCAGCGTCAGTTAAAACTGCGCTTTCTAATGCTCTCTTTTTAAACATCATGTGATTAGGCCATTCGGCCCATCGTATACTCCACCATTCATTCATGGCTGGTCTATCTCTCCCCCCTAACACCAATCTCCTGCCTTCTCCCCAAAATCTCTGATACCCGTACCAATAAAAAAATATATATATATTCCAGCCGCAATTCAATGCAATATTCCTCAAACACTCTCTAGGATACCTTTAATTTACAGACTTGTGGAACACCTGTTCATTGGATGGAAGTTAAATATCCTTGACATTAATCGTAAGGAAATGTTGCAGCCAGAGCCAAAACAGTGGGGTTTCGCTTTCCTTTGTGTATCTACAGTGACTAATGCAAGTTGTTTATTTCAATACAATACAATACAATATATCTTTATTGTCATTGTACAGGGGTACAACGACATTTGCAGACAGTCGGGAATTGGCTCCGCACTTACTATCCGTTGCTCGCTCGGTCCTTTCAATATGACTGGCCGCTTCCAGAATAACTTGAACGTTCTGCAGAAAAGTATCGACCTGATGTATCGACTCTCCGGCACGAAGGGTGCGGGCGAGAGACAAGCCCGACATTGCTGCAAGTTACACACACAGGCGACTTGCCGCTGGCCGTGCAGGTAAAGTGACAGGCCGATTATTTCCGGGGCCTCCCATCCTCTCTCCCATGTGAGTTTCAGCCTGTCTCCGTCTGATGCCGCCAATGAAGAGAGTTATACAGCATTCAGGATCCGACCCCATAGGCGCGCTTAGCTTTATTCCCGAGAGCCTGGCGCGCCACTTCGTGCTGTTTAAGCGCTCTTGTTTAACCCCACACTGAACTCACTCTGAAGCTTTACCTCGCCCGCAGAAGCTTTAATCTTTAAAAAGAAACATCTTTAATTAAAGCGGGATAGTAGTTATTAAAACATGTTTCCTCCAAATTTAGAGTGCACTTTATTTCAATGAGTTAAAGCGGATTTAAGGCCGTCGGTTTAAGGTCACGTCAGCAAAATATAAATCGGGATTAGAGTTTAATGCAAACTGTTCACTGTCGGTGTAAACACATTTGCGGCATGTTGTCGGGGTTACAACTCTTCACTAACTATACCACATAACTGTCCACATTTCCTTCCCCTCCTTCCTCGCCAGCAAACCCACAGGTTTCCATATTAAACCGGTGTAGTCGCACAAATTACTGGAGCCAAACACAAAGTGCCGAGAAACTCAGCGGGTCAAGCATCATCTGAGGAGGCGACATTTCCGAGAGGGGTCTTTCTTCAGTCTCCGATTCCCTACCACGATGCTGCCTGACCTGCTGAGTTCCTCCAGCACTTTGCCACAATACAATACAACATATCTTTATTGTCCACAAAATGCTGGAGTAACTCAGCAGGTCAGGCAGCATCTCGGGAGAGAAGGAATGGGTGACGTTTCGGGTCGAGACCCTTCTTCAGACCAATGGTCTGAAGAAGGGTCTCGACCCGAAACGTCACCCAATCCTTCTCTCCCGAAATGCTGCCTGACCTGCTGAGTTACTCCAGCATTTTGTGAATAAATCGATTTGTACCAGCATCTGCAGTTATTTTCTTATATCTTTATTGTCATTGTACAGGGTACAACAAGATTTGGGAATGCGACTTCCATTCGATGCAATAAATTAATTAGCTAATCAGCTAATCTTTAGACAGTCCATGGACAGATGCCAACATTTGCCGTTTCTAGTCTACAAGTTGGCATCGAATGCACTAATTAGTTAATATCCCACCATAGTGACTGGGGAACTTAAATGCAAACAATTAAATACATCTGGAATTAAAGGAAGTATAAAACAACAGTTTTTTTGTAAATATCTGTTTTGGTACATGAGGAGAAGGAATCTGCTACCTTGATTAATCTGGCCATTATGTGACTTCAGATCCTCTCCTAATCATTCAGCCCATGGACAGTGATTTCTAGCAAGCACAACTCATAACTGACTGAAAATTATAAATATTCCAGTAGAGCTCCTCACACTCTCTGTGGGAGCATCAGCGTCATTTAGTTTATTATTATTGTCACCTCGAAAATTAGGTGCAGGAGTAGGCCATTCGGCCCTTTGAGCCAGCACTGTCATTCAAAATGATCATTCAAAATGATCATGGCTGATCATCTAAAATCAGTACCCCATTCCTGCTTTTTCCCCATATCTCTTGATTCCTTTAGCCCCTAGACCTAAATCTAACTCCCTCTTGAAAACATCCAACGAATCGGCCTCCACTGCCTTCTGTGGCAGAGAATTCCACAGATTCACAACTCTGGGTGAAAAAGTTTTTCCTCATCTCAGTCCTAAATGACCTACCCCTTATTCTTAAACTGTGACCCCTGGTTCTGGACTCCCCCAACATCGGGAATATTTTTCCTACATCTAGCCTGTCCAATCCTTTAAGAATTGTATGTGTTTCTATAAGGTCTCCTCTCATCCTTCTAAATTCCAGCGAATAGAAACCCAGTCAACTCATTCTTTCATCATATGTCAGTCCCACTATCCCGGAAATTAACCTGGTGAAACTGCACTGCACGCCCTCAATAGCAATAATGTCCTTCCTCAAATTAGGAGATCAAAATTGCACACAATACTCCAGGTGTAGTCTCACCAGGGCCCTGTACAACTGCAGTAGGACGTCCTTGCTCCTAAACTCAAATCCGCTCACAATGAAGGCCAACATGCCATTAGCTTTCTTCACTGCCTGCTGTACCTGCATGCTTACTTTCAGCGACTGATATGCAAGGACACCCTGGTCTCGTTGTACCTCCCCTTTTCCTAATCTGACACCATTCAGATAATAATCTGCCTTCCTGTTCTGGCCACCGAAGTGGATAACCTCACATTTATCCACATTATACTGCATCTGCCATGCATCTGCCCACTCACCTAACCTATCCAAGTCACCCTGCAGCCTCATAGCATCCTCAGCCACCCAGCTTTGTGTCATCTGCAAACTTGGAGATGTCACATTTAATTCCCTCCTCTGAATCATTAATATATATTGTAAATAACTGGGGTCCCTGCACCGAGCCTTACGGCACCCCACTAGTCACTGATGAGGTACAGTAAAAAGCTCATTTTTGTTGCATACTATCCAGTCAGTGAAAAGATGATCATTACAATCATGACCATCATTACAATCAAGCTGTCCACAGTGTACAGATAGATACAAGATAAAGGGAATAACGTTTAGTGTAAGATAAAGTCGAATTAAAAATAGTTCGAAGGTCTGCAATGAGGTAGACGGTAGGTCAGAACTGCTCTCTAGCTGATAATAGCATGTTTCAGTTGCCTGATTTTTAGTTCAGAGATAAAGCATGTCAACATTCGGTCCACCGAGACCATGCAAACCAGTGATCCCCACCCACTAACACTATTCTACACACACTAGAGACAATTTACAGTTTTCCCAAAGCCAATTTGCCCACACACCTGTAAGTCTTTGTAGTGAGGGAGGAAACCGGAGCATCCGGGGAAACCCACGCAGGTCATGGGGACAACGTACAAACTCCGTGCAGACAGCACCGTAGTCAGGATCGAACCTGGATTTCTGGCGCCGCAAGTCAGCAACTCTACCACTGCGCCACTGTGCAGCCCTGTGACAGCCCATCAAGTAGAACTGCTGCCTCAGAGCACCAGAGGTACAGGTCAGGTTCAATCCTGACCTTGGACGCTGTCTGTGCTCCCTGTCACTGTGTGGCTCCCTGTCACCATGTGGGTTTCCTCCAGGCATTCCGGTTACCCTACCCTCCCACCCAACATCTCAAAGACATGGGTAGATAGGTGCATTGTCCACTGTAAATGTCTGCAAAGTGGTAGCCTCTGGAGAGGGGATGGTGGAGTTAATGAGAATTTAAAAGAATAGCCTCATGTAGGTGCGTGGGTTTTCTCCGAGATCTTCGGTTTCCTCCCACACTCCAAAGACGTACAGGTATGTAGGTTAATTGGCTGGGTAAATGTAAAAATTGTCCCTAGTGTGTGTAGGATAGTGTTAGTGTGCGGGGATCACTGGGCGGCGCGGACTTGGTGGGCCGAAAAGGCCTGTTTCCGGCTGTATGTATATGGTATGGTATGGTAGGATCAGTGCACGTGGGTTGTCGATAATTGGGCCAGACTTTGTACCCTGTTTCCATGCTGTTAAGCTGCTGCAGGTAAGAATATCATTATCAGTAATTGTCAGTATGTACAACAATTAAGCACTCTTGACTGTTGAACACTTGTTTGAAAGAACTGGGGCAACCAGTTCCTCTTCTTCAAGGGCACAATTGTGCGTAACAAAATAAATATTATCACCTTTGACTCAAAGGCCGGGGTATTGTCAAGTGTGCCTTAGCTGATACTGTGGCACGCAATGATATCTGTGGTTTCCTTATGTTTCTTAGCACCACCTTACTTTATTACAGGTTGCGATATGAATGCACCTTATTACTGTTGTAGCTCAACCATGCTAGTTGATTGGTTAGATTTGATTGGTTAGGTTTTATGTAACCATGTAACAGTTGGAAGAAATGGCGGCTAGCGCCCCAAAATGACAAAGAAATGATGCTTTTATTGTGTTGTTAAGAACATTTGTACATGGTATAGACAATAGACAATAGGTGCAGGAGTAGGCCATTCAGCCCTTCGAGCCAGCACCGCCATTCAATGCGATCATGGCTGAGCACTCTCAATCAGTACCCCGTTCCTGCCTTCCCCACATACCCCCTCACTCCGCTATCCTTAAGAGTCTTCTGCAATGCATTAAAGGACATAAAGTGCTGGAGTAACTCAGCTCGTCTCAAACAGCAAATCTGGAGATCATCGATAAATGATATTTCGGGTCCTTTCCATGTTTGCCAGAGATAAGTGACATTTCAGGTCCTATCCATGTTCTCTGGAGATCCTGTAACTGACTCGCTGGCTTACTCCGGCATTTTATATCCTCTTGTGTATTCCAGCATCTGTAGTTCCTTGTTTCTACTTTCTGCAATGCATGGTCTTTTAAAGTCTGACATTGTTTAATTCAACCATCTTGATTTATCTACCGTTATTTCAAATTATTCTCTTCTTTGATGAAGTCCTAGTGTTATGAAGTTGAATTTTTCACCTCCCTATTTGGTTACCAGAAATGAGTATTTGTGAGAAGTGATTAGGAAGTGCGGCCAAGTGGATGGTTTTTTAAAGGAACGATGTGTACATTTGCATTGACTTCTCTAACATTAACATACAGCTGCATTTTTCTTGGCACCAGACATTGCTAGTCTCAGGTCTGGTTGCATTTCGCTGCTAACCACACTGTCTTTTTCAGGTCACTGCCCAGACAGTCCCTGCAATTAAATTGTCCACCCAAGACCAATTAGAAGCTGATTACTTCAGTTACTGGAAGCCTCATTAGAATTGCAAACTTATCCCTTCGTCTACGTATCAACTCAACTATCTCCAAGGTCATTTCAAGGTCATAGAGTCATACAGCGTGGACACAGGCCCATCAGCCCAACTTGCCCACACAGGCCAACATGTTCCATCTACACTAATCCACCGGCCTGCGTTTGGCCCATATCCCTCTAAACCTGCCCTATCCTTGTACCTGTCTAAATGTTTCTCAAATGTTGCAATAGTTCCTGCTTCAACTATCTCCTCCATCAGCTCATTCCATACATCCACCACCCTTTGTGTAAAAAAGTTACCCCTCAGGTTCCAATTAAATCTTTCCCCCTTCACCTTAAACTTATGTCCCCTGGTTCTCAATTCCCCTGCTCTGTGCAAGGGACTCTGTACGTCTACAAAACAAAAACAGCAGGAAATAAATGTTTCTTCCTCATTTTTAATGATTCTGTCAAATGTTTGTCTGAAAATGCCTTGGGATATTTTACTACAGACAAGCCAAGTTATAAATAACTTTTTCTTCAGTTTGTATTGGATGAAATCCACTGGATACCCTCCAGAACTGTGTATGCTCAATTACATGTCACCAGTCTGACTGAGAAATATATTTGCTATTCTAGTTACATTTAGAACTTAACAGTAAACTCTATCACCATAAACACAGAGGACAGAGGGGGTATGGGGAGAAGGCAGGAACGGGGTACTGATTGAGAGTGATCAGCCATGATCGCATTGAATGGCGGTGCTGGCTCGAAGGGCTGAATGGCCTACTCCTGCACCTATTGTCTATTGTCTATTGACATTTTTGTTCAAAATAATGTCATTAAAAAGAAATGGCATCATATTCAAAATTACAATTATAAAAATACTTTCCTAATACTTTGCTAACATTCAATGTTTGAGAAGTCTACAGTCTTCCATTCTGATATTCGGCATTTACATCAATCGAGAGAAGGTAAAGCAGGCAAAGATGTAACTTCAGGACAAGAAATCCTGGCCTTGCCAATGTCACTCATATCGGAAGAAAATACAATGGAATCACAGAACGATACAGTGCAGGAGGCCAATTAATCCATTGTACCCAAGTGGACCATAATCAGGGCCTTTAGGGTACTCTTCTTCCTACTTCACAATCCGTAGATTGTTTCGTTTAGAGATACAGCGAAGAAACAGGCCCTTCAGCCCACCAACCACCCACTGACCAGTGATCACCCGTACACTATCAACAGTTTTACAGAAGCCACTGAATCTACAAACCTGTATGTTTTTGGAATGTGAGTGGAATCTGGAGCACCCGGGGAAAATATACGCGGTCACAGGGAGAATGTACAAACTCCGTACAGATAGCACCCGTGGTCAGGATTGAACCCAGGTCTCTGGCGCTGTAAGGCAGCAAATCTACCGCTGTGTCACCGCGCCACCCTTCCAAAGCAATGTTATAACCTGAAAATCAAACAGTGATAATTGTTATACAATCACACAGATCTATAGGTTATGCTTATTAAAACACTCATCCTGGTATCATTTATATGTGTAGAAGTTCTCTGCCTCTCCAGAACCCACCCACCCCCAACACCTTGGGAAAAACTCCCCTTTAAACTTTACATTAATCAACCTCAGTCCATGACACTTGGTTATTGACTTTTTTGAATGGGAAACAGATCCTCCGACTACATTTCCCACCCACATCCCATTCCCACAGATTGGTAGGGCTCTTCCTGTGATTATAATTCTCCAACCTTGGGAATGTCCTTGTACATTTCTCCATCTCTCCAGTGCCATCGCACCTCCTTGTAATGCGATGACCACATCAGTACACTGGCGGCTTCAGTTGACTTCACCTGCACTGTACACAGCTCCTGTTAGTGGTCAACCATTCTCACTCCTCATCTCCTGTACATTAGCTAAAAAATACATGTCCCGTGTGGAGCTTCTGATCCACCTGAGCTGCCTGTCCTGTGTAGGGTGGCTTAGAAGATATATGTATTTAACAAATGATATTAATAAGCATTAATAAGTGGCACGGTGGCGCAGCGGTAGAGTTGCTGCCATACAGCGCCAGAGACCTGGGATTGCTCCTGACTACGGGTGCTGTCTGTACGGATCAGTACGTTCTCCCCGTGACCGCGTGGGTTTACTCCGGATGCTCCAGTTTCCTCACACAGTCCAAATTTGTATAGGTTTGTAGGTTAATTGACTTCGGTAAAATTGGAAATTGTCCCCAGTGTGCAGGATAATGTTAGTCTGTGGGGAACACTGGTTAGCACGGACTTAGTGGGCAGAAGGGCCTGTTTCCGCTCTGTATCTCTAAAGTCTGAGGATATCTTTGATATTGAGTGAGAACTTTCATTTATACAAACCTTCCAATATAGCAATTCATTCTAGGGCACATTACAGGTGCACGGACACACAACGTTCTAACACAGAGCCCGAAAGCTGTTAGGGCAGATGATTAAAACAGTGTTCAAAGAGGCAGGCTTTAAGGAGAGTCTCAGAGAAGGAAATGACTTGTTTAGAGAGGAAATTCCAGAGCTTAGGGCAGAGAGGTGTGATTAAATGTACTCCACTGTAGTGTGTGATGTTGAACGTTGGCTGTTAAATTTTAAACCCAAACACTGCAGCTTTGACAGATTTCCCACACATGCAATGTTATTTTTGCAGGCGGAATCACACAGTTCTTGTGTAAGGAGTAGGCAGGTGCACCAGAGCACAATGCACAGGCCAGATCACCACAAGATTTCCTTTGAACATTGGCAAGTTTCAAGAGCTGGAATTACTGCTTTAAGATCACAGTTAGCCCTTGCTGTTACGGAATGGCATTACTTTACAACGCTTCAACCGAGGTCGCCATGTTTTGCAGCGTCCGAGTGTAAAACGGTTGTAGAACATTGCAAGATGTTATGCAGGATTGGCAGACAATGTTACGCCCTTTCTTTTCTGCTTCTTGACTGTTAACCAGCTTGTTCTACAGCTGTGAAAATAAATTTGAACAGTATGAAACCTAATGGGATAACTGGCAGCTGAACATAAGTAGATCAGCCGTTAATGAGGAGTCCTGTATATTTCCATAAGCCTCGTTGCTATTCCTTTTTCTCCAGGGATACTGCCGCTGTTTCTCCAGCAGTTTGTGTCTCTCTTTGGTATAAACCTGCATCTGCAGTTCCTTCCTACACATTTTGTCTGCTCCACTGTGAAATCAGCTCAAGGTGTGCCTACTTTGACGAAGTTCCCCTTCTCTCTCTCACGGGAATTCTGCGACACCCTCTCTCACTGCTCCCCTCTCCCCTGACTCTCAATCTGAAGAAGGGTCTTGACCTGAAACATCACCTATTCCTTTTCTCCAGAGATGCTGCCTGGCCTGCTGAGTTACTCCAGCACTTTGTGTCTAGCCTAGTTGAGAGCCAGATTGGGGTCTTTACCAAAGTTGAGTAAGCATCCAGTTTAAGTCAGCGACATTGATAGGATGACATGAGATTTTGGTTAATTATTTGCCTTTGGAAAATGTACCAATAAAAATACAAAGTGCTGGAGTAACTAAGCAGGTCAGACAGCATCCCTGGAGAACATGGATAGGTGTCCTTTCAGACCTTGAGCCGAAATGTCACCTAGCAATGTTCTCCATTGATGCTGCCTGACCTGGTGAGTTACTCCAGCACTTTGTGCCCTTTTTTTCCGGACCCATAAAGTAGCCTATCCATGTCCTCCACAGATGCTGCCTGACCTGCTGAGTTACTCCAGCATTTTATGTTATTTTCTACTGTCAGTGTCTCCAAAATGTTCAGCCAGATGGGGCAGCAGAGTGGTGCAGTGGTAGAGATGCTGCGCTTACAGTGCCAGAGACCTGGGTTCAATCCTGACTATGATGGATGGTACATGATGTATGGTATATGATTATGATGTATGGTACATGGGTGCTGGCTGTACGGAATTTTTACGTTCTTCCTGTGACCGCATGGGTTTTCTCTGGGTGCTTCAGTTTCCTTCCATATTCCAAAGGCGTGCAGGTTTGTGGGTTAATTGGCTTCTGAATGAAAAATGTCCCTAATGTGTAAGATACAACAAGTGTATGGGTGATCATTGGTTGGCGCGGATTCGGTGACATACCGTATCTCTACACGAGACAGATTTTAATCAGTCCACGTTTCCTTGCTTCTTACAATTGCTATCACCTGCAGCGTTATCTTACAAGGTGTATTCACAATTTGGTGTAGTGTTTAGCGTGACTGAAAGGTTACATTAGTTGATAAGCTATGGTCTACATTGAACCAAGGAGAATGACTCAAGTTAACATTGTTGACTTTTGCATTGTGTTGGTGCAACTTTGTAAACTTCCCGGATCAGTGAGTTGGAGCAAATTAATATAGACACAGAAACGGAATGGAGAGGAACAAACCGACTTTAGTTCTGTCTCGAGGCCTCGGAAGGCGGAGATATGAAAGCCTGAAGAGATGTAGTGCATGGGGAGTTTGCGCATTGCAGCAATGTTACTGCTTTGCCAGAAGGTGTCAGAGGTGAAAGGTTGAGCAGATCCTGGCTCGAATGCTTCATGAGTGCAGATCAGCGGAGAGAACACCCAGCAGGGACTAAAATGTCCTTCAACCTTTTCTGACGAGGACGAATCTGCAAATTCCAAAAGATGATTTTGCCTGGGTTTGGTTTGGTAAGAGGCAGGCAGGAGTAGCCTCTCAGCACTTTTTCTTTGCATTGTCTGAAGTCTGAGGAAGGGTCTCGAACCGAAATGTCACCTGTTCATGTTCTCCAGAGATGCTGCTTGACCTGCTGAGTTACTCCAGCATTTTGTGTCCTATTATGACCTTTTTTTGATAGTTTGCAGAAAGGTGTAGTGGATGTAGCCCGGTTCTAAGTTATAGGAGCAGAATTGGGCCACCAAGTCTACTCCCCCCCCATTCCATCATGGCTGATCTATCTTTTCCACTCAACCCCATTCTCCTGCCTTCTCCCCATAATCCCTGACACGCTTACCAATCAAGAATCTGTCAATCTCTGCCTTAAAAAGACTTGGCCTTCACAGCCGTCTGTGGTAATGAATACCACAGATATGCCACCCTCTGACTTAAGATATTCCTCCTCATCTCCTTTCTAAAGGTACATCCGTTATTCTGAGGATGTGGCCTCTGGTCCCAGACTCGCCCACTAGTGGAAATATTCTGTCCACTTTCACTCTATCCAGACACTCTATATGGGAGAAAACTGGACACAACCGGGACACAGAGATGGCCAGGCAAGGAGAGGAGAGGGATGTCGGTTCATGCACCGATCCGGTGAAGGGCGACGGAGGGAGGCTCTGCAGGAACCTGGGGCTTACCTGGATCGGGAACTGCTCCGGTAGACCAGGCAAGCGGGCAGACCGAACTTTAGACTCTGGAAATGGCGCAAAAAAACATGGCGGCTGCATGTGTAAATATGTATAAAGAATTTCACTGTGCAGTTGACAAATAAAGCACCATTGAACCATTGACCATTGAATGACTAGATCGAGTTCATTCCAAAGATAATGTTGACTACATTAGACCAAGAGTAAGAGAAATTGCCAGCGTTGCTGTCTTTGAGATTAGACGACTACTCTGTCAGTATAGATTTAAAAAAATATCCTCCAGAGCTATTTATAGAAAGCAAGAAGAAAATTCTTGGAAAACTTTTTTTTGCCAACGCCAGCAGAAGCATTTATTTAATTTGTTATTTTTAGATACTTTGATGTGTTAAAGGTTGACTGGCCTGTCTGCCAACAGTGGCTTTAATTCAAAACAAAAATTTAATCGGTCGAGAAACATTTTGGGACTTCACAGGAGAGGAAATTGCTGTGTAAACGGACCAGAAGCAACGTACGTTGGAAAATTCTTTGCAGGCCAAGGCAGCATCTGTGGGGAGAGAAAAACAGGGACAACCTTTCAAACTTTCGTCAGGAACTGGAGATGAGTTGTTTATCGAAGCAAGGGGAAGTGACGGGTGTCGGACGGATATTATTGGTGGGTGTAGCCTGTGGCAAAGTGGAGAGCAGGAGCACTCCAACACTGAGTTACTCTAGCACGTTGTGCTTTGTTGCTGTCTTGAGTTTCTCCAGCATTTTATATATTTTTTCTGCAGTAACTTATGTGTCCTAAATGTACTAATGTTCAGTCAGATGGGGCGGCAGAGTGGTAGAGTTGCTCTCTTACAGCGCCAGAGACCTGGGTTTGAATCTGACTATGATATTTGGTATGTATGACTATGATGCATGACAGATATAAAAAGCTGGAGTAACTCAGAGGGTCAGGGAGCATCTCTGGAGAAATGGAATAGGTGACGTTTCGGGTCGAGACCCTTCTTTTGTTGCTGTCTGACCACCTGAGTTATTCCAGCACTTTGTTCCTTATGATGCTGCTAGACCCGCTGAGTTACTCCAGCACTTTGTGTTTTTTTGCTCAAGATTCCAGCATCTGCAGTTTCTTGTATCTACACCAAATGCAATGTTGTCCTGAGTCTATTGGACTAAACTTTTTCCAACTCAGCAGACAAAATTCTGCTGAAAGATAAGCTTCCTTGAAACATTTTGCTTATCCTGAGTTTATTTTTGTGCAGGACATTTGCAAACAGCCAATGCCAAAGACCCACAGTCCAGCCTGATGCTTCTTAGTTTGGTTATCTGAGCAATGGCAGATAAAGTTGTTTGGAGCACTGACGGATGGTTTCATGACTCAGAAGCCTCAGTAAACACAGTATCTGCAGTCTCCATGGTTTCTGCACTTGCTGATTCCAGCAGTCTAGCAACCACTGGTGACTAGCCACACGCTGTAATACTGACCCAATTCATATTGAGGCCTGCATCCTATCACTTACACACACTCCCACTGTTGCTAGGGCTCAGTATAATACACTCAGGTCTTCCCATCCAATCAGATTAAGTGAGAGTATCTCAATCTAAAACATACACTGAAGTAAAGGTGACAAAGGTTGGATAGGAGCCCATTTTATTTTTAACTCATTCACGGGACTTGGGTGTTGCTCGCATGACCAGCATTTATAACCCATCCCTTGTTAGCTTGAGAAGATGCTGGTGAGCAGAACATAAGTAACAAAAATAGGGCTCAACTTATAAAGTGCTGTTCCAATTGTTGCAACACTTACCCTCCAATTAGAAAGCTGGCCAATGTGAGTTCCGTTTTTGCCTCTGCATGTTGGTTGCCACTGCAGGTTAGTGCAAACTATCTGAACTTCAACCAGCCATAGTCCCAGGGGTGGTTCAATGGTTTATTTATTATCAAGTGTACCAAGATACAGTGAAATTCTTTTTTTTTGCATACATACAGATCAGAAGATTATTGTCTTACAAAACTACAATAATTATATAATATATGGAAACAGCCCACTGAGTCTAGATGCAATAGTTGCCAGGTTTTGGCACCATTACACAGTCCCAACTGCAGCTATCCATAAAGGCCTGTTACGGCCATCGCCTACATCTGGTCGTCCAAGGAACCATTGTCCCTCTCCTTGCTGGGGCATCTTCAACCCTCGTGCCCCTGGGGCATGTATCACAGCCTTACAGCATTGCAGCACAACAGCCCCTAGGACAAAGTCCGATGTCTGCAATGAGCTAGAAGAGAATTGCACAGTACCCTAGCTCCTGGAAGGAAGGAAAAAGAGAGAGAGATTGTGTTTCTCTCTGCTCCGGCAGCTGAGAAGATTTGAAGCAACCCTTTAAGGTTTTTGTCGAAGGAAGAGGGACAGAGGCAGTGGGAGTTCGAAGTTTGACTGAACGTTGGACTTCTGAAACTTTCCTTTGTTGAAGGATTTCTCCATTTAGTGAGGAATTCGTGCGCTTGTCTGCAGTGCTGTGGGAGCGGCAGTGGCTGGCGGATTGTCAATCGTACCTGGAGACCGGGAGTTGGAAAGATGCGGTGTTTTGTGTCGATTCTAGCACCGTAACCCAGCTTCCATACCGTTTTGCCCGGACCAGGCCCTCGGTCTCAATGAAGAGAAGGTACTTTTCGAATCTGGCAGATTCCGGAGGGGCTCGAAAAGCCTCAGAAAGCCCCCAAAAGCTGCTCTCGGCAGTGAGGATAAGCGTGGGCGTGTTCCCTTGCTCGACTGGAGAGAACTGCTTCTGCTGCTCTTTAGACTGAGACTGACTCTGAGATCGTTCTTGAGCGAAGCCTGCTGATGTCTCTGGTGTTGTTCTGTACCCCTGTCGGGATGGCGGTGGCTTGGGCTCGGGCTCGGAGCTACGCAGCTGTGGCTTCGGCTGCGGCTCCGGAGTCACTCGAGGAGGGGCCCTATGTCGACTTGGGGGGGCTCGAGTACGGGACCACGGTCCAAACCGGGGACTGGTGGTCCAAGGAGGAAATAGCGGAGAGTCTGTTTGATCTTTTCCTGAAGGACGAGATTGCCTCTGCTGAGATTGGAGGGGGTAAATGTCAGTTCATCCTAAAGGATCAGCAGGATGTGGCCCTAGCTTTGGAGAAGGGGCTTATAGTGGGGGGGACCTTTGTACCGGTGGAACCATGAGTGTCCGCCGTGAGACCGGTTCTCCTGCGCAACGTTCCCACTTTCATCTGGGATGCGCTCCTTGGCCCACACCTGGCAGAGATTGGGGAGGTGCGGTCCAGGCTGACTAGTCTTAAGCAGTCCTGGCGCAGCAGCACTCGTCTCCAAAGGAGCTACACTTTTAAGAGGCGGGTGTTCATGGAAGTAGGACTGGGGTTGGGTGCAGAGGGAGGCTTCGTCGTCAAGAATGCGGGGCTCCAATACTGCGTGTATTGGAGTTGGGGGGAAGCACGGTGTCATGCGTGTAAAGAGTTCGGGCACTTCCGCAGGGATTGTCCCAATGGCCGGGGTGCTGCGAGAAATCCCAACGCTGCAGCCCAGGAAAGCACTGCTGGCCCATCCAGGGTTGCCGGTTCCGCCTCGTCCCCCACTGCCCCCCGGCCTCCACGTCCTGTACCTGCGGCGGAGCTTGATGGCGAGGTGCAGGGGGAGGGCGAGGGGGGGTAAAGCAGACACAGAGGGGGAGGAAGGCCAGGAGGAAGAAGAAACATCCTAAAGCGAGTCACCCGCAAGCAGATGGGCCCACGCCCACACCTGAGCCCACCCAAAGGGTGCCTGTTAGGCCGGGAGAGGTCCAGGGGGCACCTGGTGGGGCTCAGCAAGGAGCCGAGGAGTTCCAGTTGGGAGCTGCGGTGGCCGAACAAAGGGATGAACGAGAGGAAGCTGGTAGTGTGGAGGTGGAGGACTCCTCCTTTATGGAGGTCACCGTACCACCGCACATCAGTGGGACAGAGAAGTCGTGGGCCTCTTGAGGAAGATCACGGCCCTGGGCCAAAAGTCAGGGGGCTGCCCACCTCGAGACCCTCCATTCCTGTTGAGGCTGGTGGTCCAGGACTAGTGTCCTCTGGGCCGGAGGTTGTCCCTTCGTCCCAGGGGCCTTCTGAGGGTGTTATCTCACTGGTTGTTGGGGTTGGCTGCCCTGAAAATGTGTCCCCTGGGATGGAGGACGAGCAGAGACAACCAGAAGGGGGAGTCTCGGTTGTAGGGGTGGTTTCCCAGCCTGTGCTCCTCATTAGAGCTACGAGAGTGGCTGAGGGGTGTGCTGCCCCACCGGCTGAGGAAGTGGGGGAAGACTCCAGAAACACTGGCTCCTTCAGTGGGCCACAGTGAGGTTGCTCCCCTGGTGGTGGGGACTCCAGAAACACAGGCTCCTTCTGTGGGCCACAGTGAGGGTGCTCCCCTGGTGGTGGAGGCCCCACCGGCTCCTTCAGTGGGCCACAGTGAGGTTGCTCCCCTGGTGGTGGGAACTCCAGAAACACAGGCTCCTTCTGTGGGCCACAGTGAGGGTGCTCCCCTGGTGGTGGAGGTTGGAGACTCTCTGGGTGATGCTGGGGGAGTGGGTTCCCCGGGTGCGGAGGGGGACGGGGCTGTTGCAGGTCGTGTCCCTCAATTGGATTCCTGGGGTGAATGCGGATTGCGGGCCCTGGGAGAGCCCTGTTTTTGTTCTTCCCCAGGCCCAGTTGTAGGGGGCGGGGAGAGTTTGCAGGAGCCTGGCCATTCACTGGCCAGCTCATCGCTGTCAGAGGCTCGGGACTCTCCCTCGACACTGATCCCGGGGGTGGGATCATGCCGGAGGGGGGGGGGGAGCGTGATGGAGCCAGCTTACGCAGTGAGGAGAGCGAGCTGGCAGCCAGTGGCAGTCTGCCGAACCTGGACCATGACCTTGAGTGCAGTGGGGGGGAAGATGTTGCTTCAGGTGTCGGTGGGTCGGTAGAATGCCCGGATACCAGTGCTGCGTCTCGAGCGGCCAGTATCTGGGAGATTCGAGTGTTTTTGAAGGAACATCAGCGCAGTAGAAGCAAAGTCCGGAGAGCTGCCGAACGGTGGCCAGACCTGGGGTGAACTATCCGGACATTTAGTGCTATCCTTCACAGTAAGGATAGTGGTCTTCTTGAGCCTGAGAGTCGTCAATTCAGGGAATTTTTGAAGCTCCTAAGAGAGAGGGGCTCCACTCCCACAAGGAGTGTGAGGAAAAAGCCGTAGTGTGTCTTCACATTCACAGTAGTTAGCCTAAACATAAACGGCGGAAGGGGGGACCTTCGTAGATTTCACCATCTATCGGTCCTCAGAGAGGGGAAGAATGCAGTGAGTTTTCTGCAAGAGACGCACACTGTTGTTAGTGACGAGCCCACCTGGGTCCTGGAGGGGGGAGGGTCTACATGAGCCACCTCAGCACAAAGTCAAGTGGGGTGGCCTTCCTGTTGGCCCCGACTTTCCAGCCAGAGATTGTGAAGGTGCAGGAAGTTGTGCCGGACCGTTTGCTCTATCTGGCCGTGATCCTGGATGGCGTGCCATTACATTGCATTAACGTGTACGCCCCCAGCACCGGCACGATGCAGGCGCGTTTACTTCAGGAGGTGACTGCTCTGCTGAGCACCATTGATTGCGGAGAGTGCGTCTTCCTTGGGGGGGATTTCAATTGTACCCTTGAGGAGCGAGATCGCTCCGGTACTCAGTGTGCCCCTGCAGTAGCGAAGAAGTTGAGAGGTGTGACTGAATCTTTTGAGCTGGTTGATGCGTGGCGGAATCTCCACCCTGATTCCAACGCGTTTTGGGGGGTGGTTCCCTTATCGATCGTGTGTACATCTCCAGAGCGTATGTCTCCCGGGTCTCGCTGGCCTCTATGCGGCCGGTGGGCTAGTGGGTTTATTTTGGGGAGAGAGGAAGCACTGTGTCTCCGCAGCAGTCCTGAGTCTCCCGCTAGAGGAGGGTGGCCAGTCCTTGGTATGCGTGGGTACCCAGGTGGCGGCTCTCCGTCTCAGGACTCTGCAGAGGTTCGTGTATACGGAGCACCCTCCCAGATGGCACGCTCTGGCCACGTATCTTTTCCGCCAGGGCCATTGCCTAAGGGGGGTTTTGCGACTCCCGGTGGCGGGCATCAGTCGGCCCGCCACACAGGACATGCCAGGTTTTTACCGCGATGTGTTAAGAGTGAGGAATCTGGTCATCTTCAGTCAGCGCGTTGCTCCTCAGGGGGAGGGGGGTGTTGTGGCTGTGAGGGGGGCCGGTCCTCACCCTGTCGGGGAGCGGCGTGTGCTTGGAGTGATTCCGGCCGAGCTTACCCCCACTCCGCTGGAACTGCTCATCGGGCCCAGGCTCCGGAATATTTCCCGGGAGCCGGCCCCACACAACTTGAGCCGCCTCTCCCAGATGCCCAGCGTGCCGTTCCGTGATGCAGGCCGAGGGGGGTCGAGGCTATTGTAAATAGAGATTTCACCATTGTACTGTAATGTTTGATTGATGTATTGTGAACATTTAGTGTCTATTTACTTTTTGGCACACTGTATTATGTGTTTTTTGAATAAAGTCCTTGGAATGGATAAAAAAGAGAGAAAGAGTGAGAAAGAGAGAGTCTTTTATTGTCATATGTCCCATAATGAACAATGAAATGCTTACTTGCAGCAGCACAACACATTATGTACACATTGTACACTAAACAATAAATGAGAGAGAAAAAAACAAGTTCAGTGTGTGTATAAATACACACAAAAACAAACAAAAATAGAGCAATAATAACAATAATAGTCTATGTAGTTCAGAACTATTGGAGGTTGTAGTGTTTAATAGCCGAATGGCTGTAGGGAAGAAGCTGCTCCTGATCCTCGACATTAGTTTTCAGGCTCCTGTACCTCCTTCCCGATGGCAGGAGTGAAATGAGGGAGTGGCCAGGGTGGTGTGGGTCTCTGATGATGCTGGCTGCCTTTTTGAGGCAGTGACTCCGGTAAATCCTTTCGATGGTGGGGAGGTCAGAGCCGCTGATGGAATGGGCAGTGGACCATTCAGAAGTCTGAAAATGAAGGGGAAGAAGAGAGGGAGGGACTTCTGCCTTCCAGGGTGATTTTGGAGCGAGCCATTCTGACAGAGCCAGGCCGGGTCATGTTCAACGCATTTCAGTCAAACTTGTTGAATGGACATGGACCAAAGCACCTGCTCAACCTTATCCATTCAACAGGTTGGACGTTCAGCAAAAATTTCCAAGCGTTGCGGGAGGAAGGGTTTACTTGGGACAAGAGCACTGAAGGTGGTTAGATGATAAAAGTCTGAAAAATTCCAAGAACATAAATTGCTGGAGATACTCAGAAGGTTACGCAGCATATGTGAAGGAGAAACAGAGTTAATATTTCAGGCCCTAGACTTCTCGGTTCTGATGAAGGGCTCCAGATCTAAATTGTTCACCATTTCTCCTTCCAAAGATGCTCTTTGACCAGATGCATTTTCAGCATTTTATAATAATAATAATAATAATAATATATTTATTTTATATAGCGCCTTAACACATGCACAAAGCGCTTTACAAATACAATTAACATAGAAACAAACAGACAAACAGACAAACTATCCTGACGGATTTTGTGCTTTTATTTCCAATATTTTGCATCTCCGGTTTATTGATTTTCTTTAACTGACAAATTACAAGGGTTGATAGATGGAAATAGTGACGGAATCAAGAATGTGGTTGGAGATGGTCCTGGGAGTAGTCGGAGGAGTGGGAAGAGGGGCTACATGAGGTGGTAATGTCATGGGAAAACCTGTCGTTATGGATTGAAGAATTGATAATACATGGAGATGCAGGGAGTGAAAACAGTAATTAAATCAGAGGAGATAGAAATTAAACTCGGGTTAACTGCATGCATTAACTGCATGAAACTACTTACATAGGACAGGTTTGGAGGGTTATGAACCAAATGCAGGCAGGTGGGACTCGTGTGGCTGGGACATGTTGGATGGTGTGGGCAAGTTGGGGTGAAGGGCCTGTTTCCATGCTGTATCACTCTGACTATGACTCTATTAAAAGATGCAGTGTAGTGGCCTCTGGGTGGGTGAGGAGAGTGGGTCTAGCCAGATCTCCACATGTGGACATAGTGAAAGGAAAGGATGGCCGGGGATGAGGATGGGACGGGTAATTGTTCTTCATGCGGAACTTATAACCTGGACTCTTCAGCCTGAGGAACAAAACACAGTTGAGAACTTTCTTGTGATTTGCTTATGTTTTTTGAGGAAAGTTTTACAGCTTCAACATTTATTGCAGTCTTTTTAGTTTAGAGATACAGCACGGAAAAAGGCCTTTTCAGCCCACCGGGTCAGCACCGACCAGCGATCCCCGCACATTAACACTATTCTATACCCACTCGGGTCAATTTTTGTTTTCATTTATCAAGCCAATTAACCTGTACGTCTTTGGAGTGTGGGAGGAAACCGAAGGTCTCGGAGAAAACCCACGCAGTCACAGGGAGAACGTGCAAACTCCATACAGACAGCACCCAGTCAGGATCGAACCCGGGTCTCCAGCGCTGCATGTAAGGCAGCAACTCTACCGCTGCGCCACCGTGCCTTCAGCAATTGTGTTCTGTTGCTTTGCTATTGCTTCTGTTATTGGTCTTCTGCTAATCAGAGAAAATACTAAGGCAGGTTCAGAGAGAATGTAAGTCGGGGCATTTTTGAAAATTGAGATTGGCACAAAGATTTGTGGACAAAGCCTGCTTCAGTTTTACAAATTGGTGCAAAAAACAAAATTGGTGTACTGAATGTAATTTGCACTTAAAACTCCTCGGACCACTTGCCACAGAAACATCAATTTGGGTAAATTGGAGCAAAATAAAACTGGCACAGTTGAACAAGAGCTATAGGCTGTGTTTATTATGAAAAGTTGGACGTAGAAAATAAATCTTTCAGATGCTCAAGTCATTGAAGCGTTTCACGCACAAGCTTATGTGGTCAATCCTGAGTAATCTGCAAAAAGGCTGTAGGTTTTGGTGCAAAACACCAAGGTGAAAGACTTCTTTATTTAGTGATATTTTAAAGGGGGTCAAATATTGACAAGAAATTGGAAGGCCCAGGGCCTTTTTATATGGCGCAGGGCCGCAATGTAACGTCACATCAACAAAAGTTAAGCAGCACTTCAAGATTGCACTGGCATCTCAGTCGTGGTTCTTCACTTGTTAATGCAACAGGCATTTAACTTGCAATCTCTGATTCAGAGATAAATGTGCTGCCGACTGAGCTAATTCTTGCAGGAAAACATCTTTTAATTTAATTAATCTTACCTTTCTCCCTTTTCTTGCTAAGCCAAATACTAAAATTGTCATTTACTACTACAGCTTAATGCTGCCACCTATAGTTCAAAACAGATTCATCTTTGCAGAGAAGTGGTAAAATAATTAATGCTTCTGTTCTATCATGTCCTGGTGGCACTGGAGTAGTGTAGCAATATATGGGAGCTAAATCAGAAGTGTCATGTGCTCAGTTGTGGGACTGTCTGCCAGAGATGCCTTCCTGTGACAAACCTCACCCACAAAGGTGTATAACATGTTGGGGTGGCACAGTGGTAAAGTTGCTGCCTTACAGCGCCAGAAACCCAGCATTGGTTCTGACTCGGGGTGCTCTCTGTACACAGTATGTATGCGCTCCCCATGACTACGTGGGTTTTCTCCAAGTGTTCCGGTTTCCTCCCGCACTCCAAAGAAAATACAGGTTTGTAGGTTAATTGGCTTTGGAAAAATTGTAAATTGTCCCTAGTGTGTAGGATAGTGCTAGTGTACGGGGATCGCTGGTCAGCGTGGATTAGGTGTGGCGAAGGGCCTGTTTCTGTGCTATATCTCTAAAATAAAGGTAATTAGGGAGGTAAATGGAATGTAGTTTTTAATTGCAAGATGGAGTACAATTTCTTTCTAGAGATTTTTAGATAAGCATCTGGATTTGCAGGAAATGGAGGGATAAGGAACACGTGCAGGCAGAGATTAGTTTGACTCGGCTTCATGTTTGGCACGGACATTGTGGACTGAAAGGCCTGTTCCTGTGCTGTACTGTTCCATGTTAATGGTAGGGAAGACTGGTCTTAATTGTAAGGGGGTTGAAACATCACCTATCCATCTTCTCCAGAGGTGCTGCCTGTGCTGCTGAGTTACTCTAGCACTTTGTGTCTTCAATAAAATGATTCCAACGGAGAGTGGAAAGATATAATACTGTGTCTGTATTCTGTACTCTCCGAAGATTAGAAAAATAATCCACTATCTCCGAAGGTCCATTTAATATAATTGTGCATATATTTATTGTAAGATTTTTAAATAAATTGTACGCAAAAAGAAATTTCACTGTACTTGGGTACACATGTCAATAAAGTACTATTGAATATACTGAAATGGAGTTGGATGGGGTGGTGCTGAGAGGTGGCTCCCCCTGCTGGAGAATTCTGGGTCCAGAAGAAAGATAATCCACCATCAGCTAACAAATCCCCTTACATATATCAACCTATTACCTGGCATGCTTTGTCCTGCCCTTCCTCTTTTCCAGCTTTCTTTCCCCCCCCCACCCCTCCACAACGCAATCAGTCAGATGAAGGGTCCAGACCCAAAACATCGCCTCTCCATGTTCTCTAGAGATGCGGCCTGAACGGCTGAGTTACTCCAGCACTTTGTGTCTTTTTTTGTAAACCAGCATCTGCAGTTCCTTGTATCCCAAAAGATAAAATTAAACCCACTTAAGAATGAAGAAAAATATATTCTTTAAAGTTTGCAATCTTTGGCATCCTCATCTGGTCATATCATTCCTCATTTCCCCCCATAACTCAAGTAATTCAAACAGGAGGTTATTCGACTCCAACACTGTTGCTTGTTTGCAAAAACCGTTAAGCTTCCGAATTGATGTATGGTGCGCCTGGGAATTCTGCTGAGCACCCACAGTGCTGGGACGGTCCAGTCCTCCACAGTCATTGTCTCGCTCGATAGAGGATTGGTGTACCTGGCCTGCTGAATGGCAGCAGGTATGCCCGCACCGTGTAAAGGTTTGCAGGAGTGAATACAGGTCTTCAGAATGGTTGGCATCGATCGCGGTTACACATTGGCTCGAAGGTTCAGGTATTAACCAACACCTGCAGTTTATTTGTTTCTGCATAAGGATCTACTCATCCTACCTGACCGACCTCCTCCACAGGCACACTCCCACCTGCACCCTCCGCTCTGCCGCTGCCAATCTCCTATCCCCCCACATCCGGACTAAACTCAGATCCTGGGGGGACAGGGCTTTCTCCATCGCTGCTCCCACCCTATGGAACTCACTACCCCAAACCGTTAGAGACTCCCCCACACTTACCACATTCAAAACATCGCTGAAGTCTCACCTGTTCAGCACTGCCTTCAACCACTGAAGGTCACCTCACCTACTGTCTCCTTTCTCTGTTCATTTATTTATTTACTTATTTATCTATTTATTAATTTCCCTATGTTCTCAAAATCTCTGTAAAGCGTCTTTGAGTATATGAAAAGCGCTATATAAATAAAATGTATTATTATTATTATTATTATAAATTAATTCAAAGGACAAAGAGGGGACATGAAATATCACTGTTGTTCTAAATTAAGGACAAAACCCCAAACCAGTGAAGATATTTTTTTGGAGATAAACGTATTAGAACATAGAACATCACAGCACAGGAATGGGCCCATGGCATCATATCATCATATCATATCATATATATACAGCCGGAAACAGGCCTTTTCGGCCCACCAAGTCCGTGCCGCCCAGCGATCCCCGCACATTAACACTATCCTACACCCACTAGGGACAATTTTTACATTTACTCAGCCAATTAACCTACATACCTGTACGTCTTTGGAGTGTGGGAGGAAACCGAAGATCTCGGAGAAAACCCACGCAGGTCACGGGGAGAACGTACAAACTCCTTACAGTGCAGCACCCGTAGTCAGGATCGAACCTGAGTCTCCGGCGCTGCATTCGCTGTAAAGCAGCAACTCTACCGCTGCGCTACCGTGCCGCCCATAGTTACATGATCCATGCAACTACCTAAAATCCTCTTAAACACCTCTATAATATCTTTCACATCCACCAGCCCTGGTAATGCATTAAGGCCCGCACAACACTGTAAAACACTTTCCTCCACACCTTACAACTATGCCCACTAGTGTTGGACATTTCCACCCAGAGCAAAATATACTGTCCACCCTATCTATGCTTCATAATTCTATTTACTTTTATCATGTCTCCCCTCAACCATCGACATTCCAGAGAAATGATTGATATGAGCATAGTATTGATGTGAGCAACATAGTATTGATGTGAGCAGCATAGTATTGATGTGAGCAGCATAGTATTGATGTGAGCAGCATAGTATTGATGTGAGCAACATAGTAAGATTCTATAGCAAGGCATTTGAACTATTGCAGATTGATCCAAAAGATGAAATCCCATATGATCCAGAACAAGTTGACAAATGGGATTACAAAATTGATTGATAATAGGAGGCAGAGGTTATGTGGAGTGTTATTTTTGGATTGGATGTCTGGGAGCAGTGGTGTCCCACAGGATTCAGTGCTGGTTCACTAACTGTTTCTTACATTTATTAAAAATCTATTGTGACGAGGAAGCTCACAGATGGCACATGATACTGGTGATGTTACAAACAGTAAATCGGGTAGCCTTTGGCTACATTGAGGATTGGTAAAATGGGCAGATGCAATTTCATCCAATTGTGAGATGATGCATTTTGGTAGGAAATACATAATGAAGTGGAGTCCTATAAGAGGCATCTTGATGAACAAGTCCAACAATCCCTGAAGATGGCAGCACAGATAAGGTGGTGAATAAAGCACATGGATACTCGCCTTCATTAGCCAGGGCAGAGAAAATAAGTGCAGAGGGATAATGGTACGACTTCATAAAAGGTTAAGCCATGAATGGAACATAGTGTGCTATTCTGATCACCGCACAATGGAAGGGTATGTTTGCATTGGAGGAGTTGCAGTGGAAATTCACCAGAACATGGAATGTTTCATTTATAGAGACTGGGTAGGCTGGGTTTGTTCTCCTCATATCAGACCTGATAGAGGTACACAAAATTATGAGTGGGTTCGCTCACACTCCCGTTGACTTCCCCTGATCCTACCACTCGCCCTAGTAATAAGAGTACATAAGGAACCTTTAACTTTAGCAGAGTGTCCAACACTAGAAGGCATAGATTAAGAAGGGGTAAAAGATTTTGGCATCCAGTGAAGAATATTTTCAGCCAGAGGTTGGTAGGAATCTGGAACACACATATACACACACACACTATCTGAGGGAGTGGTGGAGACAGAGACTCTCAGAACCTGTGTCGAGGACCACTTTAATTTCCAAAGCATACAGTCATGAACCAAGTGATGGAAAATGAGACTAATACAAATGCTACTCGATGGTTTGCATGGCCATTGTTGGCCAAAGGGCCTGTAAATGTGTTGAATGACAATAATTATTTACATCACAATGATTCTTGCATTGAGCAAAGCCTTTGCTTTTATCACTGGATGTTCAATTAAATTGCTATGACTCCCCCAGTCCCCCATTTATGGTGGGAGAAGGAACTAGTTGCACCAGTCATAGGGAATAGAATCATCTAATAATAAGGAAGTGGTATTAAGAGACGTGTAAAATAAAGGCATTGACCAAAGTCCACATGGATTTTTTTTAAAAAGGAAAATCAAGCTAAATCTTTTAGAGTCCTAAACATTGTAAATCGCAAGATACGTAACAGGAAACCCATGGGCAGTGCATATGGAGATGGGGGCAGGCCATATACTGGGAGATTGTGTGACGAAGCAACCTGGTGATTGTGCTCTGAATATACATAGTCAACATATTAGTCACCAGAACCCATGCCCTTATTTATATTTCAACTAGAGAGATTCATGGACTATGTAGAGGAAAGGTTTCTGTGGCCAACGGAGGCAAGAGAATGATCGAGCGAGATCAAGGAGGTGGCAGGTGGTCTACCACCCCTATTTTTTTTTTAACAGTTTGTTTGTTGACTACAGTGGAAAGTTTGCTGAATGGATCTTCTAATTTCTTTCAACATTGACTTGTTTCCTACGTTGGATCAGGCCTGTGTTTCTTGAGACAAGAACATAGAACAGCACAGCAAAGGAACAGTCCTTCAGCTCACAAAGTCTGTGCCAAACATGCCAAGATAAAACTAATCTCATCTGTCTGCACATGATCCATATCTCTCCATATCCATGTGCCTACCAAAAAGCCACCTACACTCCACTATTGTACCTGCCTCTACCACCACCCCTTGGCAGCACTTTCCAGGCACACACAACCATCTGTGTAAAATATTTGCCCTGCACATCTCATTATAAAAATCCCGCCCCCCCCCCCTCCTTCACCTTAAAGCTATGCTCTCTAGTATTTTACATTTACACCCTAGGAAAAGGTTAATCACAGTACATCCCACAGAACCATTAACATAACCACATAGGCTTTACATGAATGAGTTAACAACATGCCCCACATATATATGCCCCACATATAGATCATTGGCCGAAACTTGCAACAAATACAGTGTGACTGCCAACATATTAATAAAGGAAATCTGACAGAAAATTCTAAAGCAAGCAAATTCATTAGCAATAGCTGCTGTGAGCAACTTTACACTCCGCAGGATACAGTTTCTTTTCCAAGTCTATCAGCGAGGACTTCAATGGTGTGAACTTAATCTGATTGCCCACTAGTTCATAACATTCAGAAATGTTATAAAATAGATTTGTCTGTAAATGGAGTATTGTGCCCAATTCTGGGCACCAAATATTAGGACGGATGTGAAGGCTTTAGAAAAAAATAGAATGCTAAATGAGGGCTGAATGTTGTGGGAAAGGGCATGGGTTTTTATATTATATTTATGAATACATATCAAATTAAAGGTGTATGTATTATATACACACACAGAGGATGGAATGAGATACAATTGACCATTGGTAAACAAACATGACAGTATCGCACAGGAACACACGCTTTAACCCAGTGTCTGTGCAGAACTTGATGTCAGGTTAAACTAATCACCCCTACCTGCACATGATCCATATCCTTGCATATCCATGTGCCCATTTAAAAGCCTCTTAAATACCATTACTGTATCTCTGCCTCCACCACCACCACCCCTGGCAGTGTATTCCAGGCACCCACCACCCTCTGTATCCAAGGAGGACTAGAGATGTAAAGCAGAACACAAAAACACTGGTAACACAACGTAAAAACATCTACCTGCAATGAGTGCTTAGCATCTGGGATGCATCACCTGGCAGGGTGGTGCAGGCAAATTTACTTGGGGTTTTCAAGAAGAAATTGGATTAATATTTGAAGAGAAAAATGATGCAGGGGTATAGGAAAAAGGAAGAGAAGTGGGGCGAGATGCTTTGCTCTTGGAGTGCTGTCAAGCATTCAAATGGCTGAATAGCATTCTGTGTCCCCAATATTACAAATATAGCCAAAATGATGAAGCAGCAATAAATGTTCCAATGGCATCACTGAATTCATGCCACACATGGTTTCATTCTCTCATAAATGAAGTGGGGTTTTTTCCATCTTGGTTTGGTTGATTATCAGGTGTACTGGGATACACCGGAAAACAGTTTGGTGCTATGAAATGACATTATACACACGAGTACAATTAAGCCATAAACATATGCAGCAGGTAATTCAAAGAGGAAAATACCCAGAGTGCAGAATATAGTGCCACAGCATTACAGCTATGTCACTAAGAGCTCAAAAAAAGTACAAGGGCCAGAATGAGGTGGGTTGGGAGATTGAGACTACACCGTAGCTGATGAGTGGTCTGATAACAGTGGGGAAGAGGCTGTTACTAAATCTGGCTTTATGCACCTTTATGATTCTGCCCGATGGGAGGGGAATGACCAGGGTGTATATGGCCCTTGATGTTCCACTGGGTGGTGCTGCGATGGCAGCTTCATCTACAGTCTGTCCTTTTCTTGTTATTTTTGGTAAGTTTTAAAAGTCTGTGTTAATGCTCTCTGGTTTGTTTTATGTGGGGGGTGGGGGAGGGGCTCGGGGAAACTTTCTTTTTAATCTCTTACCTTGCCGGAGATGCGAATGTTTTCCGGATCGTATCTCCAGTCGCTCTGTGGCCTAACATCGTGGAGTTGGAGGTCTTGCCTGGGACTGACTTTGAGCCCCTGCGGGGCCTGGACTTACCATCCGAGCGTGCGATTCCTTGCCTGGATCGACACTCCAACCGTGCCTGCGGACTTTAACATCAACCAGCTCGCAGTCTCGGGTTGAGACCAAAGTCGGGAGCTCCAAGTTGCACGAGGTTCGCCTACCCCCGACCCGGGGTAGATCGCCCGGCACGGGGGAGCTGAGATCTCCCCCGATGCAGGTGCTTGATCGCCCCGACGATGAAGGCCCACCACCGGTTATGGGAGTCAAGATCGTCCCGTCAACGGAAGGTTAGAGGCCCCCGACTGCTGGAGGACAAAGAAGGGCGAGATTGAACTTTTTTTTGCCTTCCATCACAGTGAAGAATGCGGAGGAGTCACTGTGGTGGATGTTCATGCTAAAATGTACTTTGTGTGTCCTGTTGCTTTTTATTGTTATGACTGTATGGCAAATGAAATTCCTCATATGTTGCAAAACATACTTGGCTAATAAAGTATGATTGTGATTTGTGAATGTGGGCTGCTTTAAGCAGCGTGAAGTATAGACGAGGGTCGATTTAGACCGTTTAAACGTTAGACATACAGCATGGAAATAGGCCCTTTGGCCCACCGAACCCACGTCGACCAGCGATCACCCTGTACACCTACACACGAGGGACAATTTATAATTTTTTATTAAAGTCAATTAACCTACAAACCTGTATGTCTTTGGAATGTTGGAGGAAACCAGAGCACCCGAAGAAAACCCACCCGGTCACATGGAGAACGTGCAAACGCTGCAGAGGCAGCACCCTATAGTCAGGATCGAACCCAAGTCTCTGGCACTGCAAGACAGCAACTCTGCCGCTGGGCCACCCCAAAGAACATGCAACATTTTTGTTTCTTTTTGTATTATTTCATACTTTGAATTTCACATGTCACAGCCTGGAACTGCCTCATTCAATTTTGCAACACTGATTA
This sequence comes from Rhinoraja longicauda, assembly GCF_053455715.1. NCBI lineage: Eukaryota > Metazoa > Chordata > Chondrichthyes > Rajiformes > Arhynchobatidae > Rhinoraja > Rhinoraja longicauda. The sequence goes on along the minus strand of NC_135968.1, from coordinate 22,421,103 downwards.
GGAGTGGTGACTGTGAAACCACCAGATTGTTACAAAACCCCTCCTGTTTACTCGTGTGCTTAAGGGGAAGAAACACATTCACTCCACATCTGGCCAAAATGCAAATTCAGACCCATGGCAAAGTCGATTGATTTTTAATTACCCAGCAAACTGTTCACTTTAAGAGTAGTTAGAGCCAGGCAACACATGGATTTACTAACAAAGCTCTCGACCCGAAACGTCACCCATTCCTTCCCTCCAGAGATGCTGCCTGTCCCGCTGAGTTACTCCTGTTTTTTGTGTCTATCTTTTGTCTCATTTCCCAGGAGTTGATTTAAAAATATAACAGCATTTTGGAAATGATTTGAGCATGCAGACCATGATACTACTCTTGTGTGAAGATGGCCTTTTAGCTTGTACTGTATCAGCAAAGACATACATCTTAGCTTTGCATCCTGTGGGTAAAAAAAACCTGATTAAAAACATTCACGTTTTCTTGTAACTCGAGTACATCTTAAATCTTCATTTTAACGATCAGACATCTCTATACAATGCTCAAGAAAATGTTGTCTTTACTATTCTAATGCTTGGAATTCTTTCATGCAGAGGCAACACAAATTTGGTGTTCATATTGGTATTTAATTGTTCATAGAGCAAGTAAGTTGCTATACAGAGTGCCATTTCTTTTACATTCTTCCATAAGCAGATTCCAGATTTTAAAATGCTCCAATAGTTTAGATGGGTTACAGAATTTCAAAAATAAGAAAGTTATGGAATTTTATCAGAATATAATTTAATAAGCACATAATATCAAATAATTAAGATTTCAATCAAAGAGTAAGGTTATTGGAAAATAAGTCTAGTATAAGGTACAAATTATAGATTACTAAAATGAGATGTCTCCTCATTGTAAAATACTGCTTATTAGTGGACTTTACATGGATTAGCAACACATCTAAAAAGCAATTTTGTTAAAGCTTTATGTATTCCACAGGGTTGCTGCACTTATATGTAGTGCCATTAACAAGGTGCAACAAGGTCAGTTAAGTCCATTTAAAGCAATGCACAAAAACTGCAGGAATAATGTAGACAGATAGTTTTAATTTGAAAAAAATCCCAACTTCTCCTCCCCATCCCCTCTCCAAAAAAGTTACCAGTAGGACATGTCCAGATAACTGTCTTAGAGTTAACTAAAATAAGCTGGCATTTAAAAAAAAGTTAATTTTACTTTTCTTTCCAGTACTTAGTGTTGAGATGGTGTTGTTCCCTTTCAGAGATCCATTCCTACAGCCTCGAACCATCTAACAACCCCAATTTCATTCATCAACATTCGGTATTCAGAATCAGACTTTCATTCACATTGCTAATTGGGATTCCAATCACAGACCCCAATGTAGTGGTTTTCTTTATTTTCTCTCAAACTCATTTAGTGGCTCTCTCGAGTTTCTAAACTCAGCTCACGCATTTATTAGGTCCTTCTCCTGACAGAACTACCATGAAAATATTTAGTTGCAGAAGAATTAGTAACAGAAGTCTATTCATCTGGTAAACCCATCTTCGTCAGAGAACAGATAAGGTCGTTATAAATGGAGAAACAATATAGAGATCAACGTTTCAGTCTCTTATGCTTATAAAAATATCATATTGTCATTCTGCAGCAAAAGTTCAAATGTAAAATACAATTACTTATTCCAATGTTGGCATTTTGTTCAGAAGGACATGGATCCATGGAAGTCATCAGTATATAGCAAGTTTAATTGTAATCACAAATCTGGTCACTTTTTAAATGTGCACATCATCGATCGATTTCTCAGTCTTTGAACATGATCTTATCGTTTCCCACTGCATATTTTACACAAGAAAACACTTTGTAGTAAATGCATTACAAGTACTGCACAAGAGAACATATAACGTGAAAGATAATTTTTACATAAAATGTGAAAGATCAATTCTAGAGGATGTTTCCCATGACAATTAGATAGCTATCCCAGTAGAATTTCTTTATATTAAAAAAAAGGGTTTCTTGGGAAAACACTACTTAAATCTCAGTGTGGTCACTAACATTGCAGAATAAATTCACAACTGTAACAAAAATGAACTTAAAATTTGTCATTCACATTAAAAACCAATCGTACACTGGGGAAACTAATCATCTTCCAGGAGAGATAAAGTGTCAACGAACACATGGCACAAGACCAAACCCTGTTGGCTATTCGATTTATTCACAAAATGCTGGAGTAACTCAGCAGGTCAGGCAGCATCTCGGGAGAGAAGGAATGGGTGACGTTTCGGGTCGAGACCCTTCTTCAGTCTGAAGAAGGGTCTCGACCCGAAACGTCACCCATTCCTTCTCTCCCGAGATGCTGCCTGACCTGCTGAGTTACTCCAGCATTTTGTGAATAAATCGATTTGTACCAGCATCTGCAGTTATTTTCTTATACTACCTGTTGGCTATTCGATGGGCAAGTCAGTACAGTCAACTTCATGGCCAACTACTGATTGCCAATCAAGAGCCACATGGATACTTATTCAAGATGTGGACCCAGGCAAACAATGTTTGCAATATTACTTGGCATCTTGAGATTTAAGGGAGGAATGAGAGGAACAAATGGGTCAATTAAAAGTGACATGATTCAAGGAGCAGGCTAGCACCAGGTCGTTGTTGTGTTCTAGCTTAATTCTTCTAGATCATGCATTTAAAACATTATTTTCATGCCTTTTTTTCTTTTATGCTACAAGTTGAACCACACTTTCAAAAACAAAACGTCAATTGCCTATTTACCACTTTCCATTCATCACAACTCAATCCTTTTCCCATAATTACGCCAGCTGCACACATGCCTTTCCCTTTTTGGTAGCATTATTTCACCTTCATTTGGTTACCTCATGGATTCACGCATGTTTTAGTTACTAGTAAATTAAGTATACCAAAAGTGCAGTATCGTTTTTTTTAAAAAGAGAACAAAAGATACTATTGACACGAGTCCAGTTTTGTATAATCTAGCCCATTAATATCAGAACCACAACATGCCCAGACTTTCCCAGGTATACTTGAGTCAGGCAGTTTTAGTCATTTATTTTTCATTAAACCCTTATATAGCATGCTTGTAACATTTATTTCATTGTATTAAAAAATTTAGAAAGTTTTCCGTCATGGATTAAATTATCTGTCTAAATGTATAAAATTTCCACACTTTGGCGGACTTACTGAGATGAGTTTCATTTAAAGATTAAAATCAATTCCACTATATAACTGTTCCAGGTCTAGAATTAACTAGAATGTGATTTCATTTTGGCAAAAGGTTAGTTGCGAAAGAAACTTGCAATAATATTTCAATGCTAGATTTAAACCCCTTTTGTGCCGTTTTCATTCATTCTTGGTCAGTGCAGTCAAAAGATGTTTAGCACATTTAGTTGAACATATCAGCATGTTAAAACCGACATTAATCTGACCAGCATTTTAATTGCAGAACATCCCTGCAAATTCATCATTATGCTTCCACCTTCTCTCTCTTTTTGTTCTTTTTCAGGAATGATGGCGTGCGGAATTTCTTTTTCTTTTTCGATGGAGATTTCGAAGGAGATCCCTCAGGTGAAAGGGCGTCACTGGCATTCAGATCCACTTTTTCAGTTGACTTGATGGTAATCTCCACGCTCTCCACAGTGCCAGTTGTCAACTGGCTAATGCGCTTTGTCACGTCTTCTGCAAAAGCTTGTCCGTCTTCCTTCCCTCCATTCACTACTACTGCTGGCGGAGTATTATCTGAGGCAGAATCATTATTAATGAAAAACAGTTAAGTACACTTTACAAATAAAACATAAATACAATTAAAGTTGTCTTAGAATTCTGAGCAGTTTAATAGAAAATCAAAATTCATAAAAAATAATTTTTAACATGTAGTTGTCATCCAAGGAGCAGGCTGGGCAGCAAACATAATTTTTTGGCTATAATTAAGCAGACTACATGACTGTAGGTAAATCAGAATACTTCTCTCCTTGCATGTCCCCCAATAGTTCATGGTTTTTGTAAGACCTACAATTTATTCTCAACCCTCTAAACCATGACCATTCAACCTCCATATCTGGCAAAGAGATATAGATAAAGTGGGCAGGCAAATCTTTGGCAGATACAGGCAGAGTTTTACACCTGGACTAACTTATCCAAGATGCCTTCCTGAAGCTAGTCCCATTTACCTACATTACCCAGATCTGTCTAAGCCCCTCTTATGCATGAATTTGTCCAAAACGTATTTTCAATGTTGTAACTTTACCTGCCTCTACCACTTCCTCTGGCAGCTTATTCTGTATATCCACCACCATTTGTATGAAAAGCTTGCCCTCAGGGGTCCCCTTTAAAGATTTTCTCTCTCACCCGAAAGCTATGCCCTCTAGTTTTAGGCTCCCTTACAATGACAAAAAATAATATTGTGTAAACAGACAGGATATTGCTGTAAGAGTGCACTGGTTGCTACGTACATAAAACACAAAAGTTGTGTCCAGGTACAAGTATTAGGAAGGCGAGTGAAATGTTTCTCCCCCCCCCCCCCCCCTCACAAATGGTATTTTATACTTTATGTGCTTATGTACAAAATAAAAACAGATTAGATCTCTGACCTGAAATGTTAACCATTTCCCTTTCCACAGGTACATTCTCGGTTTTCATTTAAGATTGCCAGTAACTCTTCATCAACTGACCTTATTACAACTGTTCCTGGCATACTTAATAGTTCTGGCCTCTTTATTTGAAGGATATACTTGTATTGGAGACAATTCATTAAAGTTCATTCGGCTGATTGTGGTTGAAACCCTCTATTATTTGGGCTTCACAAGAATGATCCATTTCTTTATCATTCTTGATCATCTTATGAAACAGAATCTTACTGAAACAGAAAATTCTGAAGACCATGAGGTGTTAAATGTTGAGATGATCTATTCCTCGTAAAGGAATCTAGATCCATGGAACAAAGATCCTCAAGAATCTTTGAAAATTTCCAAGAACTCTGGAAGCCAAGTCATTGGCCAGAAAAGAAAGACGTGATATATGGGAATGTATATGGGAATCAGAGATTATGGGGAGAAGGCAGAAAAGTGGACATACCAAGTTCTGTTTGGCCATCATCGTCAGTGAACGGCAGTGCGGGCTGGAAGGGTACTATGGCCTAATCCTGCTTCTATTTCTTCCTAAATCAGTTTCTTAGCCAAGTCTGCCTTACCCACAACTGTCTGAACTAGAACCAGTCTGCCTGTCACTTTGTTATTTTATCTGAACTCAAGATCAAGTCAAATTACATCTCCATATCAATAAAACTGCCCATTTCCCACCCTCCACATTCAACTTAACTCTACCAATCCTCAGATCACTGGAACGGAAATTCTTAGCCATACCTTTCCGAGCTCCGATTTGATTTCAATGCATGTTAAACCACCTTACCTATTCCATGGATCTCTACATCAAATAAATGATTTCCAAGGTATTTCACTGGTCTGCTCCGTCATTTTATCTGTAACTTGATTGTCCTAAGTGTCTACTGTCTCATTTCCACCTTACACTGTTGCTTGAGCTAAATCTCATGGATAAGCAACATTTCGCATTTAAAATTCCCCATCTTGTTTTCAACTCTCTATGGCCTCAGCCTTTCCTATTGCTGTAACTACCCCTCTCCTATAACCTCTATTTTGGACTCCTGATAATAATTGTTCCATTTGCAGCCTGCCTTCAACTCTCAAGGACCCGAGCTCTAGGAGTTTTCCCCCCAATTAAGGTATACCTTAAGATCTGCCAATTTCCTCCAAAACATCTTAAATACCATCTTTTTGGCCAGTGTTTGGTCATTTAACCAAGCAACTTATTTTCTTTGGCAAGTTGAGTCATTTTATTTGGCAAAGGTCTTCTGAAAGAACTTCAGATAGAAATATAGAAAATAGGTGCTGGAGGAGGCCATTTGGCCCTTCGAGCCAGCACCACCATTCATTGTGATCATGGCTGAAAATCCACAATCAGTAACCTGTGTCTGCCTTCTCCCCATATCCCTTGATTCCACTAGCCCCTAGAGCTCTATCAAACTCTCTTTTAAATTCATCCAGTGAATTGGCCTCCATTGCCTTTTGTGGCAGAGAATTCCAATGTGGGTGAAAAAGTTTCTTCTCACCTCAGTTTTAAATGGCCTCCCCTTTATTCTTATGGCTATTGTCATACAGCTACAGCGAAGAGCCATATTAATAAAGCTTGCTGCATCAGTGGCACAACCACATACATGGTGCATGTTAAACCACCTTACCTATTCCATGGATCTCTACATCAAATAAATGATTTCCAAGGTATTTTCAACAGACACAAAATATGTAATTTCCCCAAAGATTTCTAACTGGTGTATGTTGTAGAAGTGGGACTAGAAATTTGTACAGGCATATCAATATCTGGGAAAGCAAATGACAAAAGAAAAAGAGTTGAAATGTCCCACCTTCCAATTCTGCTGGTAAGGCGTGTGGGGATTGAGTTGGTGATAACGCAGAACCATCATCTGATGTTAATTCATGTTCAGTATCTGTAGGGGAAGAGTTAGTATTTTTTCCCCTTTTAATGTTAAAATTCTACATGCTTTACAAAGATTTCATGCTTTTTAGTACAAACTAAAATAATTTGTTAGCTTTATAACTAAATAACAATAGGATTAATTTCATGTAAAATGAGTGAAGCTGAATCAACTATGAAACATATCTAAAACGGAATGGAGGTAGATTGTCCAGCAGTTTATTACTGACCAACTATTCGGTGTTTCTTCAATCACAAAGCACAGAACATTAAGATGTTAAGAATTTCACACAAAATTAGTAAGAACATTTAGTCCCTGTGATGGTTAACTAATGTTAGTTATTATTCCAGGGGAGCCAGCAGACTTTAATTACAACATCCTTGTGGTTGTTTATCATGCGAGTGAAAATTGTGCATATATCTTTACCTAGTGCTAATTTCTCTGCTTGAGGGTGATGGGTTGCAGAGAGAAATGAGGAAGAGGAGGGGGAGAAAGAGGAGGGGAAGAGACTGTGAGGGGAGGGAGGGAGTGAGTAGGAGCATAACATTAGACATCTGAGAATGCCAAATGTCTATTCACAGATGCTGCCTGCTGAGTTCCACCAACACTTCTTTTGCTCAAGATTCTAGCACCCGCAATTTCTTGTGTCACCATAACATGAGACATACTTATCATGTGAAATATAGACAGAGTACGTCATTGCAAATTACCTTTTTTAATTTAATCATCTACGAAACAACCCTCACCAGCACATGCCTGGGAGATATGACAGAATTCAGAATGAAGGAAATACACCTGAAAAGTAAGATCCTACAACTCAATCACAACATATTAAATTCATAACATCATTTTATGGAAACTCATTTGGTTCAATGAGGAGAGAATCAGCAGTTAAAACACATCACTACCGTCAAGAATACGAGAGGAATCAATGCTGTGAGAAGCAGAACTCCGATGGGGAGTGTGAGCCATTATTGACAAAGCCACTCCTTGGTAAATCTTGAGATTCAGTGCAGAACTTGAGGTGAAATCCTAAAATAAACCAGCACTGTAAATAGTCAAGAATAATAATAGTTGTATGTGGCATTAGACTTATCAACCACAGGTCACCGTTTCTAACACAGCAACATTTTCCTGCCCACACAGATTATGAAGATTAAAATAAAATCATTTACACTGTGCAGTCATAGGTTTCTGGACAAACTTTTAATTTGGATACCATAATGACAAAATTGCCTTACCATCCAATCCTTGCTGTTTTCGTTCTATCATCTTTTTGTATTCCTCTAATTCATTCTCGTTGAGGTAACTGAATGGGTTTGGTGGGCCTGCTGGCATCTGCTCACTCATCCTTTCAATCTCCAGTTGCGTAAGCTGCCACAGAATTACTTTGACATGAATAACTTCAGCTTTCAATCACAGTGGAAGGTTTTAAACTTTTCAGTTCTATCCCTCCAGATAATTCCCAAAATAAATCACAGCATTTCATTTAGAAATTTTAGTTCTTGGTGAATTGTGATAATAATTCACTGCAAATTTCCTTCTTTGAGAAGGCAATTTGCAAATTTAACTATAGAGCTATAGAAAACTGATGTTTCTGACTTACAGAAAGAGAAAAAAACCCTCATGAAATCTGGGCACTGCTTGTGTCCTACATTACCCTCACGAGGAGGAGTTGCACGATACAGCTTTTGCTGTATCCAGTGCTCTTAGCAACAAAAAAAGCTTTTCACAGTACTTCAGTGCACGTGACAATAAACTAAATTAGTAATGTCTAGCTATCATAGATAGAGTCATAGAGTTATACTGCATGGAAACAGGCCCTTCTACTCAACTTGCCCACGCCCTACACGAGTCCCACCTGCTCGAGTTTGGCCCATATCCCTCTAAACCCATCATTTGGAATGATTTTAATTAGCTGAAGACTAGCCTTGGCGATGAAAACAGAGATGGATCATCTAGGTGGCACTTTGGGTAGAACCCGTTTGTGAATAGCATTATAATATTTAAGTTTTTATTACCACAGTCACAGTACATACATCTGCGGGAATATGATTTACTAGGCGTAGTGTCAAAAATTAATAACTTCAAGCACGTTTGTCAGAGGCAGTTGAGTTATAATTAACACCACAACATACAAGGACATCTGAAGCAAAACAATGCTAAAACAACACAGCAGATACCAAAATGAAAAGAGGACTTCCATTTCGTTCAGTCACTCTACACTTCCATCCCCCACCAGAAAGGCCTTAAAGCCCTCAGTTTCTTCCTCTACCGCAGAACCATCCAATTTCCATCTACTACCTCTGTACTCTGCCGAGCAGAGTTGGTCCTTACCCTCAACAACTTCTCTTTTTACTCCTCCCACTTACTCCAAGTCCAAGGCGTAGCTACGGGCACCGGCATGGGCCCCAGCTACCCCAGCCTCTTTGATGGGTACGTTGAACAATCCCTGTTCCAGGCGTACATTGGCCCTATCCCCAAACTCTATCTCCATTACATTGATGACTGCATCAGTGCTACCTCCTGCACCCATGCAGAACTCATGGACTTCATCAACTTCACCAATTTTCATCCTGCACTCAAATTTACTTGGACCATCTCCGACACCTCCCCCCCTTTCTTGATCTCAGTCTTCATTACAAGAAATAGACTATTGACTGACGTCTATTACAAACCAACTGACTCCCACAACTATCTTGACTACATCTGTTCCCACTCTTCTTCCTGCAAAGACTCTACCCCAATTCGTCCATCTACACCGCATCTGCGCCCAAGATGAGGTGTTCCATACTAGAACGTTTGAGATATCCTCATTCTTTAGGGAAGGGGGGTTCCCCTCTCCCATCATAAATGAGGCCCTCACTCGTGTCTCCTCGGTACCCCGCAGCTCCGCCCTTGCTCCCCCTCCCCCTAGTCGCAACAGAGACTGAGCCCCCCTAGTCCTTACCTTCCACCCCATCAGCCGTCGCATACAACATAATCCTCCGAAATTTCTGCCACCTCCAACGGGATCCCACCACTAGCTACATTTCCCCATCTCCACCCCTTTCCGCCTCCCAGAGAGTGTTCCCTTCGCAACTCCCTGGTTAACTCATCCCTTCCCATCCAAACCACCCCCTCCCCAGGTACCTTCAACTGCAACTGGAGAAGATGCAAATGATCATGTGATGGACATAAAATTGGATTCAAACACTTTTAGAACATCTCTGTAGAGCTTCAACATTGACACACAGCACTGGATCTTCCTGTTTGGCCTACCCACATTAAAAAGTGGTGCTTGCTCACATAAAGCAGCTAGAATGCAGGAAGGAAAGAGGGAGAGAATTTCTAAGAACAAGCAGCACTGATGTTACATCTCTACACCCATGTCAACTGTGTTGAAGGAACTTTCAAGCCCACGTAGGTCTAATTGGGAATCTCCATTACACTGCAAAACTATAACTATATGTCAATGGCTTGCTCAAGAACAAGTGCCGAACAACATTCTATATTACCAAGTTTCTTTCAATAGGGATTTAATGTGTTTCATTTGTGATAGTTAACAAGATACAAATTCACTGGACAGTTGAAGTTTTCTCTTTGTTTTGGCTAATCTGCATTAAAATAACAAATGCACTCGGCTTACTGATTTTAATACAAATGGATGCTGGCCATCCCTTTTTGGCTGAACTAAGCTATGGCTCATTTTAAATGTGGATGTTTTAATTAGAAGGGGACTTAATTGGTAACTTTATGAACATGAAAATTACAACTGACAAAACTACAAATTAAACTATATGATGCAACTGTACCGGGATGCCTTTCTTCTCAATATCAATGCCAGCCAGTAATTGCGACTGTGGCCCCGCAGTCTTCATGTCATATCGATTCTGTTCACGAATCTGGAACAAAAGTAATGAGTCAGCCCTTGGTTCAGGCATGCTGTGTACAGCAGGAAACATGACTCTTTTGTAAATGTCATTAAACAGCTTTGATCTGATCAAAGAGTTTCACGTGATTCTTTTTACCTTCAAGTAAAACCATCTGAATCTGAGCAGAACTGTGATGCTATCATAAAAAGTTCAAAGGGTTTCACAAAAACAATTTACCATGAATGATTGGAACTGCACCGAATGTAAGCCTCTCATAGTGCACAATTATCACCCAGTTCCAAAATACAGGAACTTTATCAACTAATAAAACTATATTAGTTGAAATAGTTTTATCAACTAATATTAAATAAATATCAGTTGATAAAATACGTAATTTAAAAAGAATAAAACCAAGATAGATTATTGTGCACGGGAAGGCATTAACTTTAATACACCCCCCATTTTCTCAGTCTTGGCCTATTATGTAGCTAAGCTACTTAAGATCAAATTTCCAGTTACAGCAGCTTTTGACAATCTTAACTGCAAGTCAATTGTGAGGCAAATCAAAACCTGGGTTATTGGATGAGCTAAATTTGATATGGTGAAATCAGTAAGGGTACTGAATCGAAAGTTTAATTTTCCACGAATGGGATATGGACGATTCTGCTTTGTTACCTTTACTCCTAAATACTCTTGGGAAAGTTTGGTGGATAAGGAGCTCTGGGATTTTGATCCAATGACAAAACAGCAGCGGTATTTCAAAATGGGTTAAGACTTGGAAGGAACTTTGCAAATCGTGATGCTTTCACACTTACAAATATTTCATATTAATACTTTCGTTCGGAAAATGATTCGTAATTAATTAGGGAAATTTTTTAACTGATACTCTAATAAAATGATATTCAATCTATAACAAAAATTAATCAATGTTAGACTCCAGTGATTCATATTTTGATGAAAGGATATTAACCCAAAACATCAACTCTTCTCGCCATAGATGCTGTCTAAATAAATCCAGAAAATTCTGTTTCTATTTTAGCAACTTAATACAAGCCTGAATTTATCATAACTTAACACACATGGGAATATCAAACTTAAATATTTCAATGAAGTACTACTCAAAAACAGGGTTTGTGCATTAATTATCTACAAACCTTGTTTCTCTTATCTTGGACCTCTCGTGGATCAGTATTTAGTGGAACAAACTGATTAGGATCCTCTATCTTGATTGGTGTCCCACTGCTATTTGCAGTGTTGTCAGCTTTCATCCACTGCAAAAAAAAACCCAGATATAATCTCTATATGGTGCCTGGAAGAAAAATATGGGGATGAATTTTGCTAATGAGAAAGGACGAGCATAATGTTGCTTGCAGTTATTTAAGTGGAAACTGGACAGTAAATTTTCCTGACTGCAGATGCAAAGTTAAATACAAAAGTTAAACATAAATCCTACAGTTACTGCAAGAGGCGTCCTGCTCCACCAATTGTTCATTGAAAATGGTTACCCCAAGAGATCTATCATTTAGATATAGGGAATGCTGTAAAAATGTGATTCTTACCAGAACTAAATACTCCAGAAAGACTGAGCTAACCTTCCCAGTGCAAGTATCCTTTTAATAGCAAATCTTAAATTACAGTCATTTTTTCACACTGAAAATCACCATTTAAAGCTTTTATGGTTTCTAGTATGCAGGAAATTCCACAATTTATTCACAGTACAAAAACAGTGACATCTTACAGGTCAAGTGCGAGTCTCTATTCTGTAGTGAAAAACCAGTGGCCAAGAAAATACCAGCTTAATATGCAAATCAGAGCACAATGTACTGTGCTGCATATAAAAGCCTTTAGACCTTTAAAATGTGCATATAGTTTAAAAAGAAAATCACACTCTTTGCTTGCCCATTCTTGCTGCCACGATTCTGTGCTGCTGTCAATCTACAGTGTCTCCATAACATTCACACACTCGCTCAAGCAGCATTGTCTGGCGAAGTTCATACCACAAGAGGGAGCACCACAAATCGACACCAACTCTTTATTAATACTTGCCAATAAAACAGCAACTATGGGAGTTTAAATGGCGAGGGAACGTGGTAGTGAGCAGATGTATGCAAAAGGATCAATTCAAAAAATGATAGTAATTGAGTGTGGATGACACATTGGAGAGGAAAGGAAAAGTCAAGATGGTCAAGTTTGGACATTGTGGTAAAGGGAAACACTTGGTGGGGGGGGGGAGGGGAGGAGAGGAAGGAAGAGAATGGAGACAAATTAGGGATGGAATAGAATGATGTACGAAACAAACCAATTTGCATTAAGTGATTGGATTAGGTCTTCCAAAGAAGGGGAAAGTACGTGGAAAACAAAGTCAGCAGCACTTTTTGTCAAGTTATGATATTTCTAGCATTCTGAAAACCAATTGCATATATACTGCAAAATGTACAGAGAAGAAAATCAAACAACTGCAGATTCTCTAAATCAAAAATAAGAACGAAATAAGTAGGAAACACTCAGGTCTGTTTTTAATTAAAGTCTGAGGTTGTGGGGGGGGGGGGAAGTTTAACTTTTATATTTATAATTCAGAATAACTAATAAATTGGAATTGGATTTACATTTTTTGGTCTGGTACATTGCAATGTGACAAGATATTTACAGCAGGAAATAATTACCATTTTGAAGAGAAAACATTGTACATCTGGGTTTTGTATTGGGCAACATTCAACGGAGCCATTATGAGTAATGATTTTTTTTAGTAGACTTATTCTGTCCAGTGTTCTCCTTGAAATTATGTAATCTGGCATTGAAATACTGGAAAACATTGCTTGCAGAAGCTTTGGGGAATTACGTAATGTGCTGACCCACCCTCCAGATGGAAAACTGCATGAAAACAAATAGCTTGAGGGGCAAGCTGAGGGGAATCTGTGGAGAAAGGTTTTAATATACAGGATTGCTCTTCAACACATTTCAAAAGACCATTTAGAACTTAATAGCTTGGAACGTATTAACCCTCACCAACCAACATGCTTTGGGTAGGACTCATAAAACTACGATGAAAAGCATTTTACAACTCCTTCCAAAATCAGTTAACAATCATTCAGCAGTATTTCATTCACTGCAATTAACTGCACAGTAAATTAATAATCTTATCACAAGAGAGAACTTAATATTCCTCCAAGTCCAGAATATCAGAGACCCAATTTGTACAGAGGAAGACTCTAGTGTATTTCTAACATCACAAATGGGCATGCTGAACAATGTAGCTGCATTTTTAGTTATTAAGAACAGGGTGGATCCGTTGTGCCCAAAGCTCTCCTGCATCGGTCTCGCACCCTCCCCTCCCCCCCATCTCACCCACTCCATCCCCACCTCAACCACTCCATCCCCCCTCATCCCCTCCCACCCCATCACTCACCCACTCCATGCCCCCTCAACCCCCCTAAAATATTACTAAAACTCTCACCTTGTTAGTTTATATATATGCCTGTTGTTCCCGAAATACAGCCAAAACGGTACACGATGGCGCAACAATTTTAGGCCCACCTTACTTCAGCATTGTTCATATATATATATATGAATAATTGGCACAAGTATCAAACATGTAACAATAGAATTAGATGCTAGAGTTTGGCAGATAATGTTATGGAAGAATACATTCTCCTGTGAACTGTTCCCATGATCACAAATTCAGTATTTTTGTCAAAAGTTCAACATTAAAAATGGGAGTTATTCACAATATTTTGAGTGCAGTTCTATCTTCATAATTTAATTTCATGTGTAGTCCATATTTGCAATACTGGTTGTTTAATTTTATTTAAAATTGGAATTTAAAGCCAATACTAAGAAAACAAAACAGTGTTTCTGAACTTTGGTGGTGTAAACACGGAGCACTCTACAAAGAAGCTAATCCTCAATTTGTTTTCCAAAAGAACAAAAGGTCTGGTAGAATTGTGTTTGTATCAGTAATCAAGCATAACGCCACTATAACAATACAAGTGCCAATGCAACCATCTTCTATTTGTGCTACTTTGCTACAAATTCAAGGCTAGTAGAAAGTAATTGAGGCAGGAAATGTTCAGTGGTTAGGTTTGGGAAATTGGATATGCAATTAAAATAATCAGAACGTCTCTATTTTAAATTTGTTTTTTGGATATAAGCATCTCTGGTGAAGTTAGAAGTTAATGTCTATAACCAAGATTATGAATTTGGGGGATCAAAGGGGTTTGTGATCCATAAGATGTTTGGTGGAGAGTTTCTAGATGAGCAGGTGACAATGGAGGATGGAGGAGGAAGACATAGTGGGCTCAGATGCCAAGCAATAAGCATGAGGGAAAGTACCTTGCCTACCACGTCTGGACATTGGAACCCTCAGCAAACTATACAGAATTAAACAATATTAAAAAACTCATATTTGCATAGATTCACTGCGTCATTATTTTAATTCGCTTCCACAACTGAAAAGTCAATTTTAACTTAACAATGCTGCCTGTCACTTAACGACCCTCTGTGCCAATAAATGATAAACTGCATAGGTAATTTATAAAAATTGTCAAACTTTAAAACAAATCTATATCTCTTAAACGGATGAATGAGTAAACTGATGTGGAAAGCCAAAATCTAATTAAAATTTTAAATTTCCTTACACAAGACTAACAGAATTATTGTTGACAGTATATTTAACAGAGAGCTTCCTAACAAATGTGAACCGAGCATTGCATGCAAGTGCTGTGATACACTGGCAGATGCCAACAATACTGCCACAACTTAATGGTTAATTTTATTTTTAGGAGGTGCACACGCATACACACACACATACACAATACAAATACTTTGACCAGCAACTAGATCAGTGCCGCTAACAGATGATTAAAGTTCCGAATCCTTTATTAGTCTTGTTTAATACCTACCAAAAACGGCTAAGTTCGCGAATGGGTACAATTCAGGTCTTACAGTAAGACACTGTTGCAGCTTATGGAAATTCAAGACCTTCAAACCCATTTGCAATAAACTCAGATTTTATATCCAGATTACAATTAGAAAACATCAATGACCACTTCAGTATTCTTCCAGATGAGAATTTTTATTAATAAAAATAGGATGGATTAAAAAAAAAACTCAGATATTGTGTCCTTTTTCATTCATTCAGACCGTGTGTTCTTTTTCATTGAAAGGAGTAGAGCTAGTTAGCGTCCAATTAATTTCACATGCGTAAATTTTAGCAAACACATAGCGTATCGGATTTAGATTTTTCATATACCTGTGAATATACATGTTATGAATCTATATACTAAAAGTCTAGTTTGTTTGTTCCTGAAATACAGCCAAAACGGTACATGATAGCATGCCAATTTTAGGCCCACCTTACTCACCGTCGTCCCTTTGGTGCTAATGGAAGAAGTTTCATTGAAATCAGTGTTATATTTTTTAAGTTATTCACATTTTAAAGTTTAAATCTATCTCCTAGGGAGGGAGAGGGTGGAGGGAGGGAGGATAAGGGGGGTTGAGAGGAATGGAGTTGGGGGGGGAGGGGGTTGAGGGGGTGAGGGAGGAGGGAGGGGGGAAGGGAGAGAGGGGAGGTGGGAGGTGAGTGGGGAGGAGAGGGAAGTGGGGAGGAGTGGCGGGGAGGGGGAGGAGTGGCGGGGAGGGGGAGGAGTGGCGGGGAGGGGGAGGAGTGGCGGGGAGGGGGAGGAGTGGCGGGGAGGGGGAGGAGTGGCGGGGAGGGGGAGGAGTGGCGGGGAGGGGGAGGGGATGGGGGGAGAGGGTGCTGCACCAATGCAGGAGAGGTTGGGCCCAATGTTCCACTTGGTCTAGTATGTGTTATTACCTTCACAATGATTTTACAACTCCAATGAAAGACTCTCTCCAGACATATTAGTCGTAATAACTTACCACCATCACAGTTTAAAAATAAAATTTTACAAGCATCCTATTGAAATTATAAGCAGACCACTCAACATTTAATTTTACAGTTTCATAATTTTGATGTCCAAAATTCAGAATCTTACATCAAAATTCATAATATGGTGCGTAATGCAACTTTTCAGCAAAAGAAAGTATGCACGCCAAATGCCCATATGTGTTGCGCTACATTCACGTGTGAAAAACTACTATTATTTCCAACAGTCTGTAGTTCTTGGACTACACGTACAATGTCAGGCCTATCATGAGTATATTCTGCTATTTATAGAAAGGTTATTGAACAGAAATACTTTTTACAACACAACGAAAAAATTGCTTTGTTTTGTTTTTTCTATTTTGCTTTTTCTTACACATCCCAATTCTCTTGGTATTGAATAAAAGAACAATGGTCATAAAATGTATGACTAAGTTATGAAGAAAGAGTTTCATTTAAAACTGCACATACCTAATTTCATTGAAGACATACTTGCTCCAGTGGACTTCAACAGCAAAATATGTCCAAATCCATGTCTCCCCCCTCCTACCCTCCCCCCAACTCTGCCCCCACCCCTCCCCTCCCCCCAACTCTGCCCCCACCCCTCCCCTCAACTCTGCCCCCACCCCTCCCCTCCCCCCTCATCCCCACTCCCATTCACCCCCCTCCCTTCCTCCACTCCCCCTCCCCTGCTACCCTCCTCCCCACCCCATCCCCTGTCAACATCATGCTACGCGGCGAGGCCAGGCCGGGGTGAGCGGTGAGAGGCGAGCCATGTGTTTTAGTGGGAAAATGTGAGGCAAAATCGGAATGGCAGAAATGAAATAAAGCAGAAAGCGGAAACTTTCCGCCAAATTCGGAACGGTTGGGAGGTCTGTGTAAGTATCAGTTAAGCAGATGTCTTAGAATCAAAGATTCGAGGTGACAGCTCCAGGCAGAAGAGAAGTTAAAATCCTGATATCTGCTACCTCAAAGAAGATGCAAGACTGTTTCTGAAACTCGGATGAGAATGCCCCTTGCTGAATTAAAGTCATGAAGCCCAGAGTCTTTCGAATGGTCAATGTGAACACCTGGATCAATTGCCACACTACTCAGCATTGTGGTCTGTTTTATTCTTGGAAAACAAATGCAAGTGGATAGGCAGATTTTTGTCCCAATTTCTCTCCTCCAGCCATTTCCCATCCACCCATTGGAAGGGAACTCAATCGCGAAACCCTGTTCTTGCTGTAGAACAACAGATATATTGTGTTTGGAGATTTTTGTGATGAAGTCTTTGACAACGTCTTAGGGCACAGCAAACAGAAACAATGCAATAGAATGTCTCCGCTTGTAGTTCCTAACGTCTTGCTGGACACTAGCTCCATGGGCTAGCAGAATCAAGGGATATGGGGAGAAAGCAGGCACGGGTTACTGATTGTAGATGATCAGCCAATATCACAATGGATGGCGGTGCTGGCTCGAAGGGCCGAATGGCCTCCCCCTGCACCTATTTTCTATGTTTCTATGTAACGTGCAATGCCACCTGCTTGGCACCAAACCTGGGGCCAAATTAACTCCATCACACAATAAGGCCAATCTTGTTCCTTTATTCAGTTAATGAATACTGACTATCAATAGACCTGTAAGTCCAATGCTGGGTTTTTAACTCCAAGGGACTGTTCTCCAATGGCTATAGAATCTCATGTGATGAATACAGGTGGGTGTCAACTCATCTTTAAAGTGATTTGGGGTTACAAAGCAAAGCTGGCATTAATTTAGCAATTATTTTTTATTGCAGATGGTTTGAGTCCCCCCCCCTCCCGAATACCTAAAATCAACCAAAATCTTTTTATAAGTATTAAAAGCATAAAATACGAGATGGATAGGGTAAATGCACAGAATGTTTTAACCCAGAGTTGGGGAATCAGGAACCAAAGGACATGGGTTTAAGGTGAGGGGGAGAGATTTAGTAAGAATATTAAGGGAAAGTTAAAAAAAAATATAGACAAAGGGAGGTAGGTATATGGAACTAGCTACCAGAGGTGGTAATTGGGGCAGATACTACCACAACATTTTAAATACATTTGGACAGGAACATGGATAGGATAGGTTGAGAGAGATATGGGCCAAACGCAGGCAGGTGGGACTAGTATAGATGGGGCATGTAGGTCGGCATGGGCAAGTTGGGCCAAAAGGCCTGTTTCCACACTATGACTATGAAACATTCAATCTTAAAATATGCAGAAATTTTCATTTAAGTGTAATTTATTTAAGTGATAAGTGATGAAACAAAATACAGAGCGGAGGTGCAGAACCTGGCGGACTGGTGCTCTGATAACAACCTGTCCCTAAATACCACCAAGACCAAGGAGCTGATCATCAACTTCCGTAGGTCACACAACGGGGAATACGTCCCGATCTTTATCAACGGGGACAGTGTGGAGAGAGTGTCCAGCTTCAAGTTTCTGGGCACTCACATTTCGGAGGACCTAACATGGTCCAATAACACTGCTGCGCTGGTCAAGAAGGCACAGCAATGACTGTTCTACCTAAGAACACTGAAGAAGTCTGGTCTACCCCAACAGCTGCTGATGACATTCTACCGCTGCACCATAGAGAGCATCCTAACACATGGCATCCCTGTGTGGTACCTCAGCTGCACGGAGGCAGAGAGGAAAGCCCTTCAGCGGATAGTCCATAGAGCTCAGAGGACCATCGGAAAAACAGCTACGAGCCTTGGAGGGCATCTACAACACACGATGCCTCAGAAAAGCCACCAGCATCCACAAAGACTCTTCACACCCCTGCAACAGTCTGTTCGAGCTTCTACCATCGGGCAGACGATACAAGGCCTTCTACGCCCGCACCTCCAGACTCAGGAACAGCTTCATCCCCAGGGCCATAGCTGCTATGAACCGGTCCTGCTCAGCCGGATGGTCACATCGCACAGTGATCCGGCACAGATCTACTTGGAATGTATTCTGTTTTATAACTGTTAAAATTTGTTTCATTGGGTTGTTTAAATTAATACTGACTAGCTAATTAAATTATTGCATCGTATGGGAGGCGCATTCCCAATCTCGTTGAACCCCTCCCTGTACAATGACAATAAAGATATATTGTATTGTATTGTATTGATGAAATCTGGCATTGGGTAAAGCAATTGGTTACAGTTTCAACAGAGCAGAGATGGGTAAATAGGTTAGTAAGGACATGGTGGGCCAAAGGGTTTGTTTCTGTGCTATACAACTCTGTGACTCTGAGATCATGGTTTATCAAATGTGGCATTCCAATATTGGTGCAAGCAATTCCAAGTCTCAATGACAGAATATTTATAAACGATTACTTACTGTGGTTTTTGACCTAGGACTGCAATCACCTGATGGAGATTCCTCAGGAACATTGACCTTCATGTACGTGTTTGGAGTATTCAGCCATCTTGTCTTTTCCCGCTGCTGTTTTTGTGCCAGGAACTTGAGAGGAGAGTGGGGCAGTACATCATCGTCGAAGGAAAATGCAGTGACGGTTGCAGGTATCTCCACCTCGCTCTTGTGCCTTAGTTTTTCCCTCAGAATTGGGTGTCTGTAAGTGTAGCCTGTTCTGTAGCCCTGCGGAGACCGAGAAAAAAGAAGAAAAAATGTGACCATTTTCTTCAGGTCACTACAAGATCACAAAACAGGTAGTGATCTGCAAGCATATGCAAATGACTGAACTACAGCAGCCTTGTGACAATTAAAACTCAATCAAATTTATGGCATAGATAGCAGAATACAAATCGTACATAAACACACCCATTTGCTGCCTTAACTAGTAGGCCATTTTTTTGTTTCAGGTCTACCGCAAGAGAGTATAATAATAACTCTTTCCTTAAGGACAATTTCTATTGATTATAAATCAGCCAACAGAAGCAGAAAATATGTGAAAGCATTAATTCATATTGACATTTGTTATTAATGTGTGCTTTAAATGCCAATTAGTATATTTAGAAACTGCTCAGAATTTTTCTCGTAATAATATATGGATAAAGCCTGCCAGATCAAAAAAATAGTTAAGTTAGTGTTTAAAATCCCAAATACCAAGCTCTGAAAAAAGCCTTCATGTCTTCAGGATGCCACAACAGCTTTACAGCCAAATGTAGACAATAGGCTGGGATTTAGGCAGTATTTACAAAAGGGCTTTGTGAAGAAGTCGCAGTGGCGCAGAATCATGAATATTCTGTTCAGGCACTCCCATAAGTTCATAACCTAAGACAGGTAGGCAATAGGATTGTCGAGCAGAGGAGGGCGGTGAAATGCCAGGAATAGGTAGTTAACGCCCTCTGTTAGAAAGGAGTTCCAATAAGTGGGGGGTGGTGGGAAGAAGAGAAGGAAGCGACTAGTTAAGACTGGGGTTGCCATAGTCTGTTGGGAGCGAACGTCAAGTCAATCCAGGGGTTTTGACTGTCACTGCTTGTAAGCTAGGTGTGAGGTCATGTGCAGCTGAATTGGGGACTGCTCAGAGGTGTTGGATGTCAGAATGGATTAGATCAGATGATTTGTGGGCGAGGTGGCAGAACGAGAAGATTGAAAACAAATCAGGCACGATTCATGAGCTTGGAGATTTGGGTGGACGGACTAAAGGAGGAGCCGCTCAGGGGTGGTCTCCTTTAGGTCATGCACGCGGGCTTCTCAGGAACACTCCAAGTCTGGTTATGAATGAGTGATCTGCAGGCCACCCTTAAGTAAATGAAAATGCCATAAATGGTATCCGGACATGACCCCACCAAACAATAAAAGTGGGGAAAAAATAAAAACAGAACTACTGGTTTGTTAATCTTGCAGTGGTTAAAGGGAAATTGCTGGAACTTACAATAAAGAATGTGATATCAAGACATTGACAAAATATTGAAACTGAAGATAAAGAAAATCAAAGATAGACACAAAAAGCTGGAGTAATTCAGTGGGTCAGGCAGCATCTCTGGAGAAAAGGAATAGGTGACTTTTCAGGTCGAGATCCTTCTTCAGAGTCAGGGGAAAGAGAAACTAGAGATGTAGACTGTGATGTAGAGATATATAGAGCAAATGAATGCAAGATATGTCAAAAAGTAACTGGTCAAGGAAAGGTGGAGCCCACAATGGCCCATTGTTGCCTCTGGGCTAGGTGACAACGTTATACAGACAATGAAACTCATCAGGTCGACAGTGAAACTATATGAAGACTAGGGTGGGGGAGGGATGGAGAGAGAGGAGATGGAGAGGGAAGGGTTACTTGAAGTTATAGAAATCAATATTCATACCGCTGGGTTGCCAAACACCAACTTTTCTGTCCTGTCCTGTGAAGCCTGATGCAAATTGGAGGAACAGCAACTCATAATTTGCATTAATTGTCTGTGTAACCTGTTATCACCTAGCCCAAGCCAACAATGGACCATTGTGGGCTCCACCTTTCCTTGATCATCGTTACTTTTTTGCATATCTTTCATTCATTTGTTCTATACCTCTCTATATCACATCTTTATCTCTCGTTTCCCTTTCCCCGTCTCAGTCCAAAGAGTCTCGACCTGAAACGTCGTCTATTCCTTTTCTCGAGAGATGGTAGTAAGACATGGTTGTAATTTTAATGCTTTTTGTGTCTCTAAAAATAAAATTATGTTTTACAAATCTATTGGGAGTTTTTAGAAGATTTCACTAAGAGATGAGAAGCTAGGGAATGTGGTGCCTTTTCAAAAGGCCCCACGCAGGGAGTTGGTAAACAAGGTTACAACATGTGGAACTAGGGGTAACATTAGCATGGGTTGAGGTTGACTAAAAAAAAGGAACTGCAATAAACCAGTGTTTCTCATGTTGGTAACTTAGATCAGTGTGTTACTGTGAGGTATAGTGCTTGGGCACTAACTATGCATTATCCAAGTCTACGATTTGGCTGAAGGATCAAATAGTGATGAAGGTGCTGACCATGGATAAGTTAAATGAGTGGGCAACTACATGGTAGCTGGTGTACAAAGTAGGAAAATTTGAGTTTACACTTCACTTTAGAAAAAGCAAATGCTGAGCATTTTTTTAAAAACCTGCTGTTGCGAAATTTTGACATTCAAAGGTACCTGGAAATCCTCGTACACAAGCAGGCCGTTAGGAAGACAACTGGTACATTGACATTTATTTTAAGAAAACGCAAAAAATGAGTAACATTGTCTTACTACCAATGAATGGTGCTCTGGTGAAACCACGCCTCCAACATTGTGTATCATTTTGGCCCCCTTATCCAAAAACGGATCAGAGCTGCCCTTGAGGGAGTGCAGCAAAGATTTACCAACTGGATGGTGGGTCGGCTATAAGAGACTGACTACCTCAGCCTTATTCTTTCAAGTTTACAGTAAGAGGAGACTTCATTAAAATTCTCAAGCAGCCAACAAGGTAGATGCAAGAAGAAATGTTTCCTCTGGCGAAGGAAACTAGAACTAGAGGCACAGGGTCAAAATTAGGAATAGGCCATTAAGGATCAAGTAGTATTTTTTTCACTCCTGTGACAAAAATCTTTAGAATTCTGTACTCTGGACGACTATGAAGGGTGAATCATTGACCATTTAAAACCAAGATCAATAGATTTCTGGGTGGTAAAAACAATAGACAATAGGTGTAGGAGTAGGCCATCCGGCCCTTTGAGCCAGCACCACCATGCAATGTGATCATGGCTGATCATTCTCAATCAGTACCCCGTTCCTGCCTTCTCCCCATACCCCCTGACTCCGCTTTCCTTAAAAGCTCTATTGAGCTCTCTCTTGAATGCATTCTGCCATTTCCTTGTTCTCCATAATAAATTCCCCTGCTTCTGTCTTCAAGGGACCCACATTTGCCTTGACTATTTTTTTCCTCTTCACATACCTAAAAAAGCTTTTACTATCCTTCTTTATATTATTGGCTAGCTTACCCTCGTACCTCATCTTTTCTCCCCGTATTGCCTTTTTAGTTATCTTCTGCTGCTCTTTAAAAGAGTCCCAATCCTCTGGCTTCCCACTCTTCTTTGCTATGTTATACTTATCTTTTATTTTTATGCTGTCTTTGACTTCCCTTGTCAGCCAAGGGTGCCTCTTACTCCCCTTAGAATCTTTCTTCCTCTTTGGGATAAATTGATCCTGCAACTTCTGCATTGTTCCCAGGAATACCTGCCATTGCTGTTCCACGGTCTTCCCTGCTAGGGCCTCCTTCCAGTCAAATCTGGCCAGCTCCTGCCTCATGTCTCTGTAATCCCCTTTGCTATACTGTAATACTGACACTTCCGATTTTCCCTTCTCCCTCTCAATTTGTAGAGTAAAACTTATCATATTATGATCACTGCCTCCTAATGGCTCTTTTACCTTGAGTCCCCATATCAGATCAGGTTCATTACACAACACTAAATCCAGAATTGCCTTCTCCCTGGTAGGCTCCAGTACAAGCTGTTCTAAGAATCCATCCCGGAGGCACTCCACAAACTCTCTTTCCTGGGGTCCATTACCAACCTGATTTTCCCAGTCTACCTGCATGTTGAAATCTCCCATAACCACCGTAGCATTACATTTGCGACATGCCAATTTTACCTCTTGATTCAACTTGCACCCTATGTCGAGGCTACTGTTTGGGGACCTGTAGATAACTACCATTAGGGTCTTTTTACCCTTACAATTCCTCATTTCTATCCATACTGATTCTACATCTCCTGATTCTATGTCAGCTGCACTCGAGTGCAAGAGAGTTACCACCAACGCCATGCCTATCAATGCCCAGCTAACATTCCCGCAAATCCCATCGTTCATCCGGGAAGGAGAGAAACGGAAGAATACCACCTCGCCTCTCAATTCATGCCCACTGAGCGCAGCCAGAGACTGGGAAATGCGGGTTGACCTAGGCCAGAGGCTTTCCTTCCCAGTTGAAATCGCAGCTACCAACCTGCGACCAGATATCGTCCTCTGGTCCAGCTCCTGTCGCCGTGTTTACATCATTGAGCTGACGGTGCCCTGGGAGGAGGCTGTGGACGAGGCATTTGAAAGGAAAAGACTGAGATATTCCAACCTTGCAGTAGAGGCAGAGGAGCGAGGTTGGAGTGTAAGAGTGTGTCCAGTGGAGGTGGGGTGCAGGGGCTTTGTAGCCAGTTCCACTGCAAGGCTCCTGAGGGAAATTGGAGTCAGAGGGCAGGCCCAAAGGAGGGCAATCAAAGAACTTGCAAATGCCGCCGAACGGAGCAGTCACTGGCTGTGGCTGAAAAGAAAAGATACTGTCTGGGCTGCCACGTGACCATTTAGAGGCTAACCATAAGACACACACCCAGGTCTGATCACCCTGCGGTGGGTGTCTTGTGATAAAAGGCCGAAACACCCAGTGACGTTGAGGTACACAATTGAAGATGTGTCTGAATGGTAGCAACATTACCTAGTGGTCACCCCCAAGAACAACACCAGTCAATTGTAGTGCAAACCTTAGGGATTGTAACATCTAGTCCTACTAATCAATACATCTCCTGATTCTATGTCACCCCTTGCAAGGGAGTGAATATCATTCCTTACCAACAGAGCAACCCCACCCCCTCTGCCCACCTGTCTGTCTTTTCTATACGTTGTGTACTCCTGAATTTTCAGTTCCCAGCCCATGTCCTCTTGTAGCCATGTCTCTATAATTCCCACAACATCATACAATGAGGTAGACCAGCCACAATCTTGCTGCATGGTAGAGCAGGTTCAAAGAGCTGGTGTACTCCTGCTTCTATTTCTTCTGTTCTTGTGTTGCACGTGGTCAGGTGGAGATGTGTGCTTGGGATCGTCTCTACATTATGGATCAATGTACGGAAAAGCTAGGAGTGAAACATTGTATTTTTGTTCCTGTTTTTTTTTACAAACTTGATTGCAATTGCATGTTAAAAACATGGCACAGCATAAATTAATGGCTAGGAAACTCTTTTACTGGTAAAATTGCAGCCTGTTTTTACACAAAGCGTACCACATGGGACAATACAATAAATTACTATTTTAACAGTGTGGTAAAGGCATAAATGTTGTTAAGCGCGCAGCAAATTCTCTAGTCAACAACGTGGCATGATATTTTCCATAATGCTGTCTTATAAAAGTCACCTCGGGAAGGCTTTTATTCCACTGATATATAACAGTTAGAAGAGTTAAGGAGCTCAAATCCAGGAATTGGGGTTAAACACAATGGCGTCCAACACAATAATACCACAGTGAAAGACAATACTTTTCATAATACAAACCTAGTTTTAATTGCACCAAGTGAAAATCATTAAAGACTTCATTTAAAAGTTACCTTGTGCTTGGGTGCCGATTTAACGGCGCAATAAATCCTTCTATTATATAATATGCATACATCACTCGACCAGCACATTTATTTCTGCAGTCCACATGCCAAGAACAACAACTCAAGATACTCGAGGCAAAGAAAAATGGAGAACATTGAGCAAGAGGGAAAAGATAAAGATGTCTTTAGAGTCTAGTGATTTCAAAACTGAAATGAAATAAAATAATTTTGCATTGGGATGAATAGAAAGTTACGGTGGGGTGTATGGTTAGAGAGGATCATGGAGATGGGGTGGGGCAGATCCTGGGAAGATATGAAAACAAGCACCAGGATCTTGAATAAGTACATACCAAATTGTCCAACATTCTCATCATTGCTTCAAATTCCTGTTCTCCAACTCTCCACTTTTGTGTGGTTCCCATATTGACTCCTTCACGAGCCACCATGTGCGTGCAAGACTTGAACTTTTCCAGATCCAGCAGCAGTAAGTTATCCACTCCACCTGCACTTGCCAAGGCCCTTACCTTTAAATAAAACCACTTGGTTAGAAGTGCACAGATCATTTCCAACTACTATAAGAATATATGTGCCCAGCGGAATATTGCTTGAAGAAATTCTTATTCCTTGCAACCAAATAAAAACCAAATAGCTGAGGCAAAATGAGTGTAATCTTTATGTACACCTTCACTTCTGTCAAAAAAAAAATCACTACACATCTGATCAAGTTAACAGAATTAAAGTTAATTGAAAATAACCACAAATTACCGGAAAACAAGAATAGAAAATTAGTTTTTATTTATATAATAGCATTGCTGTTAAGACCAGAGTTTATTACCCATGTTTCATTGTCTTTGAAAGGGTGCCACCTTGAACTGCAGCAGTCTGTATGGTAAAGGTGTTCATGCTGCACATGTTTCACTACCCTCTTGCCCCACCCATCTTTCAATAATGTGCAAGGTACAAGACAATGATAATAGAACCTTCCCCATTTGACTGTACGCGCACAGCTCCAACAGCAAACAACTGTTGTTCACTGGCGATTTGAAGATTTAGACCCACAAAAATGAAATCAGCAATTTGTTTCCGAGAGAAATCAGTGTGCAACTTGTTGGGGAACATGCAGGCTTTTGCCCATGTCATTCTTGGTGGTAGAGCTGCAGCTTTGGGAAGTGCTGCCACCATATCATTGACGCGCATCATTGCATTTTCCAGATGGCACACTGAATGCTGGTCGAGAATACGGAAATGCTTAACGTGCTGAAAGAGGTTCCAATCAAGTAGACCGTTTTGGAGTAGAGTTGCTCGAGTGTTTTAGGAATGCACTCATCCAAAAAAGGGGAGAATATTCCATTGCATTTCTCTATTATGCCTTGCGGACTAGAAATGTGATGCGCACAGCAGGATACTCAGTGTTTGAACTCCTGCGAAAACCTAGCATGTGCACAGTTGGTCCAGTTGATCTTCTGGTCAATGTGCTGGTGGCGAGTCTCGGCAATGCAGCCATTGAATGTTAAAGAAAAGTTGTTAAGACTTTCGTTTGGAAGCAATCATTTTCTTACAGCACAAAATTTTACCTGTCTTTTTCTCTGACGTTTGAATGCTGTCAGGGTCTTACAGGAACAGTCTATTTCTGTGTTCTATGGAATTTTGAATGGAATGAAACATTAGGGAATAATCAGTGATTATAAAGGATAAAGGAAGTATAAAGGAAGATCATGAATGAAATCGAAGTTGGTTGGGTCTAGAACACTCCTTAAAGAACACTAACAAAAAGGTCCAGGCAGTGAAGTTGATTGATTTACAACACTGGATTATTCCTGATCCTTGCGGATGGAAAATTGCAGAGTGTGGCAACTGTACTTGTTTTGTTAGTGTGTTTCCTTTCTGTAACCTGCTACAGTACAGCTACACAACTAATTAACAGAGGCTTTACACTCGAGTCTTGGGTTCAGCCATTTTAATTCAGGATCACTCTGGCTACAGCCTCATGGGTAATATATCCCCGGTACTGCACCACCGGGTGCGCTATTCCCATAACATCCCCCTTTATTTACAAAACAGATATGTACAGGAACTTTACATGTATAGCCATAAATTAAATTCTTCCATGGCATCTTAGTTCAGTGCTCGGAATTATCTGAACTTTGAACAACACATGTCTGGTTCCTCATTCCCTTTCCCTTTTTATTTATTCAGTTTTATTAGTCATTACCATTACTTCTACATAAAACAATGCATATCAAACTATAACCAAAAATATAACATTAACTTTTTAAATATAACCTAATATCCTTTACATCTATATTCAACTACATGTACAGGCCCTATCCTTATGTGGGCACATAATCCTGCAGATAGCGTGGTTTTCGAACGCATCTACCAGATCTTGTTGTCAGGGTTTGATGCTCCCTGGGGACCGGTGGTCGGCTCATAGGTCGATTTTCTCGCTCCGGTTCAAGCAACGTCACCAGGTCATCTAAGTCAACATCAACGCGATGAAATGGCTCGTTGGTCTTCCTCAGATGGCGCCGATTCCGACGATAGATGACGCCGTCCTCGGTTCTGACTTCATAAGATCTGGGTTGCGCAACACGGCTTACAACCACAGCCTTCCTCCAGGATTGATGTCGATTATCGGTCGGCTTCACTCAAACTGGATCGCCAGCTTTCAGGGGAATCAGATCTTGAGATCCTCTGTTGTAGTAGTCTGCTTGTCTGTCTCTAGCTGCTCTCAACTCATCTCTTACTTTTTTCGGAATTTCAGGTTTGAGCAGCCTCTGAGTAGTCGGTAGAATGGTCCTGGTATGTCTGTTCATCAATCTTTGAACTGGACTGCTACTCATGCCAGGTGTTGGTGTGTTGCGAAAAGCTAGTAGGCTCAGGTAAGGGCCAGCTCCGGCAGCCTTAGCCTTCCTCAGCAATGACTTTGCAACTTTCACACTGCTCTCCGCCTTTCCATTACTCTGTGGATAATAGGGTGATGTGCTCGTAAGTTCAAACTGCCACTTCTTGGTAAAACTCTTGAACTCCTCAGCTGTGAACTGTGGCCCATTATCTGTGATGAGCTGATCTGGTATTCCATATCTTGCAAATTGGCCTTTCATTTTATGGATGACATTCACTGCCAGTGTTTTCTCTAGATAGTCTATTTCCCAATATCCTGAGAAATAGTCCACCGTGATCAAATAGTTCCTTCCATCCAAGTGGAACAAATCTGCACCCACCTTCGCCCATGGTCTCTCTGGAATTTCATGGGAATGCAGCATTTCTTTTGGTTGCTCTTTCCCTTGAGCTTGACATGTCTCACATTTTTGTATGAAGTCCTTGATTTCTGCACTCATTCCGGGCCAGTGCAGACATTCTCTTGCCCTTCTTAGACAGCCATTCACACCAATGTGGGAATCATGTACTCTTGTGAGCATGTCGCGTCTCCTGGCTTTAGGGATGATTACTCTCTCTCCCCTAAATATGAGACCATCTCCAACACTCAGCTCGTCCCTCACATGGAAATAGGAGATTAGCTCTGGGTCAACATCCTTCATGGTCTTGTCAGTCTTGCCAGTCTGAATATATGCTCTGCTCAGCGTGTCTGCAAGCTGCATCTCCTTCCCTGGTCTGTATCTTATTGTCACATCATAGGTCTGCATCCTCACCAGCATCCTCTGCAATCTCTTTGGTGCCCGATGAAGTGGTTTTGTGGCGATTATCTCCAGTGGCTTATGGTCTGACTGCACATTCACTGGCCTTCCATATGTGTACACATGGAACCTCTCTAGACCAAACATCACTGCCAGCAATTCTTTTTCTATTTGTGCATATCTGGTCTCTGCATCCGTCAGGGCCCTGCTGGCATAGGCAACTGGATGGCCCTCCTGCATCAGCGCCGCACCAAGTCCAGTTTCTGACGCGTCGGCCTGTACTGTCAGCTCCTTGGATGGATCATAGTATCTGAGTACTGGCTCGGCAGTTACTAGCTTCTTTATGTCCATCACCGCCCTGTCATGCACCTGTGCCCACCACCAAACTACATCCTTCTGCGTCAGCTTGCGTAGCGGTTCACATAGACCGCTTAATCCAGGAAGGAATTTGCTCAAGTAGTTAACAAAGCCAATAAATCTCTGAACTCCTTGGACATCCTTTGGGTTAGGCATCTGTAGCACTGCTTCTACCTTCCCTGGATCTGGTTTCAGTCCTGCAGCAGAGACTCTATGTCCTATGAAAGTGACTTCCTTCACCTTCAGCTTTGCCTTCTCTATGTTCAGCTTCATGTGACGGTCACGACATCTCTCCATCAGAGCTTTAACCTTCCTGTCATGGTCTCTTTCTGCTTCCTCTGCCGTTTTTCCTTTCCCAAACACTAGGATGTCGTCAGCAAACAGACCTCACTACTTCCAGGCCCTCCAGCACTTGGTTCTGTCGTCGCTGGAACTCCTCAGGAGCCGTGGACAGACCAAACGACATGCTTCTCCACCTACATCTACCATATGGTGAGTTAAATGTCGTAAGCTGAGGCTCATCATCCAGTTCCACATGCCAAAACCCATTCTTGGCATCAAACGTGCTAAAGACCTTGGCATCATTCAAGTCGGTGAGGACATCTTCGATCGTCGTCATTAGGTAATGACTCCTTTTACGCCCCTTGTTCAGATCCCTCGGGTCTAAACACACTCTCAACTTCCCATTGGGCTTTTCTACACACACAAGGCTGGATACCCATGGTGTGTGGGTCTCTACTGGGGCAATTATTTCCGCTTCTGTCAGTCTGCCTAACTCCTCTTTCAGCTTACTCCGTAAGGCTACAGGGATTCTTCGTGGTGGGTGGATCACCGGCGTTATGCTGTCAGCTACCAGCAGATGGTACTTCCCCTCAAATTTACCTGTCCCTTCAAACACATCAGCATACTCCGCTATCAATCTTTCCTTGGTCAGAGGGATTTCACTGCCATTCAGTGTCATTATGTTCTCTGTACACACTGAGATGAGCCCCATCTGCTGGGCTGCCCTGCTTCCCAGGATTGGAATGCAGTCTTCCTCCAGGACTACAAACTCTACTTTGTATTTCTTTCCATTCTTTGGGTTTACCAGTCTCATTTTGCTTTTCCCAAGAGGCACCACTGTCGTATTGTTGTACATGGACAATACTTGCTTGGTTTCATCCACATCCTTTACATACCTCTTGGGAATTATGTTACATGTGGCTCCACTGTCCACCTGGAATTTTACTTCCTTCCCTTTCAGCATCATGGTCGCAAAGATTTTTTTGGGGAATTGAGTCTCCTCAACCCTGTGCACACTTTCTGCTTTTACTGCTTCTGGTTGCAGTTCCATTGTGTGAATTTCATCAACCTCTTGACTGTCATCATACTCATCACTGGAACTCTCCACTTCCACCACTGCATGCACAGGTTTTTTCCCTTTCTTTTCTTTCTTCTGCTGCCCCTGCTTTTCCATGCATTGTGAGGCGAAATGATCTTTCTGATGGCATTTGAAACACTCCCTGCCATATGCCGGACATTTCTCCTTCTTTCTCTCATGTTTGTATCCACAGTATTTGCACTCTATGGTTGGCTGGTATCGTTTCCCCTCCTGCCTCACTGCACAGACATCTTGTCGCTGGTCCCCTACCAGGACATCAACTCTGGCCTTGGCCAGCACCGAAGCCTGGCATGCCTTCACACACTTTTCTAAGTCAAGTGAGGTTTCTCGGAGAAGTCTTTCCCGCAGCATGTCATCCCTTATTCCGCATATTATTCTATCACGTATCAGTGAATCCTTCAACTCTCTGAAACCGCAATGAGCTGCCAAGAGCTTCAGTTCTATTAAAAACGAATCAAAAGTCTCCCCTCTCTCTTGGCTCCGCATAAAGAATCTATACCTGTCGACGGTCTCGTTCCTCACGGGTTGACAATGCTTTTCGAAAGCATCGAGTGCCTGCGCTAGAGTAACGTCTTATACGTTGCCCTCCAGCGTCCGTGTCTCGAGCGTCTGGTAGAGCTCTCTCCCTTGCGGTCCAACTAGGTACATTAGCAGTTTCCTCATTGTCTTGTCCTCCTTCCCTTCCATGCTCAAATCAACATAGAGCTCAAACTCTTCCCTCCATTGTCTCCACTCCATTGGCAGGTCCCTTGCCTCAAAATTCATTTGCCTAGGGGGCTTCAGCTGCTCCATTTTCCTGATAAATCCGCCCCTCGATCAATGGAAACAATGTAGGCCCCACAGTCGTCTCTCAGCAGTGATTACTCACAAACGTCGTCTGCTGTCGTCCTTTCGATTGATCCTGAAGCAGGCCCTGATGTTTTGTTAGTGTGTTTCCTTTCTGTAACCTGCTACAGTACAGCTACACAACTAATTAACAGAGGCTTTACACTCGAGTCTTGGGTTCAGCCATTTTAATTCAGGATCACTCTGGCTAGCCTCATGGGTAATATATCCCCGGTACTGCACCACCGGGTGCGCTATTCCCATAACAGTACTGGCGCAGTTTGATCGCAGACATTACAGCTCTGATGTGCAGTTCTTCAATACTCCAGCCTGGAAGTCCTCTGATCACATTACCTTGCCTGTATTCAGAACCCTCTGCCATTTCATGATAACATATGGAACTAATCAGATTTACAATTCAGACTGAAAACAGAGATGAATCCACTACTTGGCAGTTCTCGCAAAACTTGTAAATGCTTCAACTTGATCGTTGGCACTCTCTTGTTGGGATCCATCATTTAAGCTGGGGATGTTCTTGGCACCTCCTCCTACTCCTCCCCCCATTAGCTGTTTAATTGTCCACCACCTTTCATAATTGTATGTTGGGCTTTGTGGTTTCGAACCAAGTTGAGGACTGGTCGCGTTATCTGTTCCATCCTTTACTGCTTACGTGGTGGCTCAGTCCTGCACGTAGCACAATATATCCAGGAATTATGGGCCAAGAGTCATCCTAATTGCTGTGGATCTGAATTTGCATGCAAGTCAGGACGGGTAAAGATAACAGATTGCTTTCCCTTCAGGGCATCAGTTAATCAAATGGCTTCAATGATAATCTGATATTTACATAGTCAATGGTACGGAGACATGCTTCTCTTTTTAAATTATAGAGTTAAATTCATCATGCCAAGATCTTTAGGCTTCAGGATTATAAGATAACTTTTCCACTATATCATTGCCCCACAGGTCATTTGTTATTGTAATAATCTCTCTACTGATTTAACATTAATTCAATTAAGATTATACAAGAACCAAATAGTAATTTGTAATGGTAATTAAAGCTTAAATACTAATTATTTTCAAAGGCACTTAATTCGGATTGGTTGCGTTTCTGATAATTATTACTAATTTTAAGGAGTGGGTTGAACTTGAACTCTTGCTGTAGGGCTAAGTTTAATTAATTGACCCTCTTGCTCTAGGGCTGAGATTAATTTACGTAATCAATGGTTTGTAGAAAAGGAAATATGCTTTCAAACCACTCTAAATGTCTAAACGTAGTAAATCCTTGTCAGAAGATAGACACAAAAAGCTGGAGTAACTTAACAGGTCAGGCAGCATCTCTGGAGAAAAGGAATAGGTGACATTGTAAGTCGAGACCCTTCTTCAGACTTATCAGATATAGTTTCATAAATGACAGTCTAATCTGGTAATTAAGAAATTAATTGATTATGAAAGACCGTATAATTGCACTTAATGAACACTTCGCATCAATGGCTTTCAGTTTACAATACCATTCACTCCAGCACAATTCACACCAATACCATCCCCACACCAGGGGTTAAAGACTTTGATTTAATGTATTTGTCTCCAAAGTATGAAAGCGGGGAAAAGTAGTTCAAAGTTTAAGAGTGTCAATATATAGTGCTTTGCTCTTTGTGGCATATAAAGGATACAAAAGTAAACGATGCCACTTGCAATATCGGTCTATGCTTGAATTGCAGGGGGGATCATGGCCGAATGGCCTACTCCTGCACCTATTTTCTCGAAATCCAGTCAACCATGTAATGTTTGTTAAGAATGATTAGCAAGAGGTATAGCAGTGACAGCAGTGGGTGGGATTTTAAAAGACTGAAGAAGTGGCAGTCAGGAAAAATACTGGCGATAGACACAAAATGCTGGAGTAACTCAACGGGCCAGGCAGCATCAATGGAGAAAAAGGATGGGTGTAGACCTATCGCTGGTATAAACCCGCATCTGCAGTTCCTTTCTGCACAAAGTACTGTGGATGTTAAGTTTGGACATCAGAGAAATGATAGTTTCAGAAGACAGGATAGAGGTACAAATGTTGGCAAGCTGCAATATGAACATCAATCTGAAGAAGGGTCGTCGACCCAGAACATCATCTGTCATCCCTTCCCACTAAGTTCCTTCTCCACTGCATTTTGCTCAAGATTATAGCATGTGCAGCTGGATTTGGCAATTGATAGGGTGTTGAGCAATGAAATGTAATAATCAAAACTCAAAGGCTACATATTACCAAGCCACCAAAAGAGCAAATGGAATTAGGGTGCCTGCAGCTGGCATTCATTACTGAATAGCAATCATTAAAATCTCTACTCATTTTTTTCTTGCTTGAAAACACTGAACACGACTCCTCTCAGCTTTGGCTGAAATAAGGTAACTAAATGTAGGCTCGCTTTCACATATAAGACTTCGAATGTGGCTTTCGTTCAACATAACATTACAATATTATATTTCCATTGCAGCCACAAAATCTACTAAAATTAGGTTAAATAAATAAATCATCACGCACAGGCCGCCCACACTTGTTGAACTGCAAAAAGCGGCTACTTATCTCAAGTAGCTTCCCCCATTGGCAACTTATGGACAAGTGCCAGCTTCATCCCTTGCATTGAACCAGCTGTCTACATTGTAAATACAATCACATGAATGGGTGCCAAAACAGGTCCCACCCAGAAAAACTGACAAAAACCTGAAAAGCTCCCAAAAGAAAACTGACAGCCAACTTGACCATGTCTTAGCATTACCGGCATCGTAAATTAAAATCTATTTGAGTTTTAAACAGTAAAAAGTATTGAAAATGTAATAACTGAGAAATAATTATACATATAAGCAATTAAAATTTGAAAAAAATCAATACCAAGTCCCTTATGATTGTTCTCCACTGAAATGAAAGGGGAAGTTTCCTTATACAGACCCAACAAGACAGATTCTTGGAACAGGTCCTTCCCTCACCTTAACTGTGAGAGAACTGCTGAAACTTTGTACTCCCACACTGGACCATACTACCTAGAAATTCAATTTTTGTGTTTTCCCAGCAAAAAGCCACTGAAAATTGATTTTCCAGTAAAGTGAAACAATTACATCTGTGCGGTTTCATATCATTCCATACATTCGATCGGACCTTTCTTGACAAGAACCATCCTGCGCTACTGAAACAATTTCTGCATCAGTTGCACACTAGGTCATTCCTCAGGGGAACATTAATGAAATGGTTTCAAATGCAATAATCAATTGTGTTGAAGGAAATCCTGTTCAGGTATAAAGTGATAGTTGGTTTCCTAAGAAACGCTGTGTTACACAAAACCGTGATATAAAGACAACTGTATCAATGACAACGCTTCAGATTCACAATAACAGATATTTTCTTGCGGGATTTTGAAAAATAAAGGTATTTTCAATAGTAATGTTTTTTGTTACTACAAGCTAAATATACTCGAGTTGTAGGTTACATTGTTTAATAGGTTATCGCTGAACAAGTGTAAATAGAAGCGATTAGTTGTCTCTTTCAATGGCCTCTTGTGATTAAAGTAGCAGCAGTGTTCTTAAGAGACAATGGTGCCTGATTACAGCAGGGAGGTTATGTGGAAACAGGGTAGCTATTTTTTCTGGTCGCCAACATCCAAAGTAACTTTTAAATGGTTCTCTAATACATACTAGATTCAATTCATTCCACTTAATTCAAATAGTGTTCCCTAATTCATCATTTATGTTATATCCAATTTGTCTTATGGCATCCAGTTAAAGCAGAACAACCTGATTTCACCATTAATACATTGAGCTTTCCCTTCCTCTTGCACATAAGCATTACATCAACCTACCCCTTACACTTCGACCTTGCTTCTGACCCAGAACCCTACACCTCAAAATAATCCCACTCCCAAACCACCAACACACACCCTAACCATACCTATTCCCTGAAGCCCTGCTTGGGCTACTGCAATCTTATTCTACTGTCAAGGTCAGTGGCCCCCAGATCCGAACATAGAACAGTACAGCACAGGAATGGGACCATTGGCACACAATGTTCATGCCGAACATGATGCTTAGTTAAAGTGATCTCATTTGCCTGCACATGATTCATATCCCACTATTCCCTGCACTTCCACGAGCCTATCTAAAAGCCTCTTAAATGCAACTGTCATATCCGCCTCCACCACCAGCTCTGGCAATGTGTTCCAGGCCAGCACCACCCTCTAAAAAATACTTGGCATGCACATCTCCATTAAACGCTCACCCTCTCATCTTATAGCTATGCCCACTAGTGTTGGACATTTCCACCCTGGGGAAAAAAGGTTCCGACTGTCTATGCCTCTCATTATTTTATATACTTCCATCAGGTCTCCCCTCCACCTTTTGACGTTCAAGAGAAAACAATCCAATTCCATTTCAATAGAAAACAAAAGTCTATTCAAACTCTCCCTGTAGCCGTAACCCTCTAATCCAGGCAGCATTCTGGTAAACCTCCTCTGCATCCTCTTTTAAGCTTCAGCACTTTTCCTGTAATGGGGCGACCAGAACTGCAATCAATGCTTCAATGGCAGACTAATCAAAGTCCAATAGAGCTGCATCATGAAGCCCTCTGAATTATCTAATCCTCCTGACCTTCCAAGGTGACGCTGAGTAACACACCCCAATTTACCAAGCCCCTCAGATCCTCCTATATGTCATCAAACCCGCCGATTGTCGATGCCCTCTCCAACCAGATCTTGTCATTACCTATAGGTGATGGTGGTGAATCTGTGGAATTCCTTGCCACAGACAGACAGTGGAGGCCAAGTCATTGGGTATTTTTAAAGCAGAGATCGATAGGTTATTGATTAGTAACAACGTCAAAGGTCATGGAGAGAAGGCAGGAAAATGAGAGGAAAAAATAGATCAGCCATTGTCAAATGGCAGAGCAGACTCAATGGGCCAAATGGCCTAATTTGCTCCTATCATATCATATCATATATATACAGCCGGAAACAGGCCTTTTCGGCCCTCCAAGTCCGTGCCGCCCAGCGATCCCCGTACATTAACACTATCCTACACCCACTAGGGACAATTTAAAAAAAAACATTTACCCAGCCAATTAACCTACATACCTGTACGTCTTTGGAGTGTGGGAGGAAACCGAAGATCTCGGAGAAAACCCACGCAGGTCACGGGGAGAACGTACAAACAAACTCCTTACAGTGCAGCACCCGTAGTCAGGATCGAACCTGAGTCTCCGGCGCTGCATTCGCTGTAAAGCAGCAACTCTACCGCTGCGCTACCGTGCCGATGTTTATGATTCTTGCGCATCATTCTTTCCTAATTATGCAGTAATTTTTTTTAACTGAAAACACATTTTAATGAAACAGCCAAATGTTATTACTGACTCATCATTCACAAGTTGGCAGGTATATTAATTTTTGACATTACCTGAATCTCACAGGCTAATTGAACGTTGTAGATGTTGTGAAAAGCTTCCTCGATGGTCCCACCAAGTGCGATCACACCATGGTTTCTAAGAACCAATACCTGAAATCAAGGCAGCAATTAAAAATGGCAACAACGGAATATTTAAGCTGTAGTTTAAATTGTGATCAAATTTAAAAGAAACAGCTTTGCCTTATTTTGTTTACACTGGTTTTTATCCTTTTCACTTGCTTCTTTTTGAAGCAATGGAATACTTATCACAAAGACACCAGCCTTAATGATCCATTTCAAAGTAAACATTGTTTTTAGGCTTTAAAGATTTCGTGCGGAAACAGGCTCTTTAGCCCACTGAGTCCGCGCCAACCAAGATCAACATTCATACACCAACACTATCCTACACACTAGTGACAATTTACAATTTTACTGAAACCAATTAACTCACAAACCAATATGTCTTTCGAGTGTGGAAGGAAACCGGAGCACCTGAAGAAAATCCACACAGCGACAGGGAGAACGTACAAACTCCATACACACAGCACCCGTAGTCAGGATCGAACCCGGGTGTCTGGCGCTGTAAGGCAGCAACTCAACCGCTGCGCCACTGTGCTGCCCACACAATACTGTTGTTCTTGAATATGCATACATAACGATTATTTGCGAGTAGAGAGGGGAAATCAGAGTTAAGCATATTCCAATAATCTTACAGGAGAGGACATGCCCATCTGACATGTTGCCCATGTTGGGTCTTTCAAAAATGCTGTTCAATTTAAACCCGGACCCAACTTTCTCCTCAGTTAATCGTGGTATTCAAGTACACATTTGTTGGCCTTTTGAATGGTTGGTAATAATTGATTAGCCTAGTTGAGTAACTGCACAACTGTTTGTAGATTATCAACAATGCAGTCATGTGCACCAGCAATAGAAGGGTTGAACAGTTAAATAGGTCACCAATCAAACAGGCTATCTTGTCTTGGAGAGCTCAAACTGAAGGGTCTCGACCCGAAGCGTCACCCATTCCTTCTCTCCAAGATGCTGCCTGACCAGCTGAGTTACTCCAGCATTTTGTGATACCTTCTAACTTACTGGAGCCCTACTCATCCAGGGTGTTCCAATATGCTCTTGACCTTAGTGTTGTAGAAAGACTGAGGTTTGAGTGGTCGAGTCACTGTGACTGGCAGTTTGTGGCCACTCACATTTGGTTTTTAACCCTCGCCTCTCAGAATGCTGATGGCTAGTGACTCAGTGTCATAAATGATCGGTAGTTACATTATCTCATTGGAGGGTCATTGCTTGGCACTTTTATAGCACAATATTTCCATTATATCATATCATATCATCATATATATACAGCCGGAAACAGGCCTTTTCGGCCCTCCAAGTCCATGCCGCCCAGTGATCCCCGCACATTAACATTATCCTACACCCATTAGGGACAATTTAAAAAAAAACATTTTACCCAGCCAATTAACCTACATACCTGTATGTCTTTGGAGTGTGGGAGGAAACCGAAGATCTCGGAGAAAACCCACGCAGGTCACGGGGAGAACGTACAAACTCCTTACAGTGCAGCACCCATAGTAAGGATCGAACCTGAGTCTCCGGTGCTGCATTCGCTGTAAAGCAGCAACTCTACCGCTGGGCTACCGTGCCGCATAACATAAATGATGTGAAGATTTAAATGCTACTTACTCTGTTTTATATTCAAAACTTCAATTTGTAAAACCAAGTATCCTTGGGCTTTCTTAGCTTTATTTTTTTTCTCTGCCATCTTCAAAGCTGCACACCCAGCCAACATTATAATTTATATT
The DNA here is from genome assembly GCF_053455715.1 of Rhinoraja longicauda. Classification (NCBI taxonomy): domain Eukaryota; kingdom Metazoa; phylum Chordata; class Chondrichthyes; order Rajiformes; family Arhynchobatidae; genus Rhinoraja; species Rhinoraja longicauda. The sequence continues at coordinate 22,382,184 of NC_135968.1, read as the reverse complement.
ATACTGTCTCTCCATTTTTCCCCTCAGGGAATAATTTTGCATTCCCTGTAATTGAGGCAGTGCAGCGGATGTTCACGAGATTGATCCCTGGGATGGCGGGACTGTTATACGAGGAAAGATTGAAAAGACTGTGCTTGTGTTCACTGGAGTTTAGAAGGATGAGAGGGGATCTTATAGAAACATATAAAATTATAAAAGGACTGGACAAGCTAGATGCAGGAAAAATGTTCCCAATGTTGGGCGAGTCCAGAACCAGGGGCCAGTTTTAAATGGCCTCCCCTTTATTCTAAGACTGAGATGAGAAAAAACTTTTTTACCCAGAAACTTGTGAATTTGTGGAATTCTCTGCCACAGAGGGCAGTGGAAGCCAAATCACTGGATGGATTTAAGAGAGAGTTAGATAGAGCTGTAGGGGCTAGTGGAATAAAGGGATATGGGGAGAAGGCAGGCACAGGTTATTGATTGGGGACGATCAGCCATGGAATGGCGGTACTGGCTCGAAGGGCCAAATGGCCTTCTCCTGCACCTATTTTCTATGTTTCGATGTTTCTATATTAGAGGCACTATATTAGGCATCTGCCAGATACCTGTCCATTTTGTCAGCGCATGCCTGCTACTGCCTAGTAAAGTATTTATTATGCTGTCAACATAAACCAAAAATAACCAAACACAAATATATTTTGTCATGAAGACAAAATGATAGAGCCAAATATCACATGGTTCCAGTAATAACCATTTTAAACTCAAATTTTCAGGCTCGACAAGTAATGTCCTGACCTAGACACAAAATGCTGGAGTAATTCAGCGGGTCTGACAGCATCTCTGGAGAGAGGGAATGGGTGACGTTTCGGGTTGAGACCCTTCTGCAGACCTAATGTCCTGACCTACTGATTCACAGTCAGCAGTGGGTCTCCTTGTGAATTTTACTATAATCCAATGACTGCACATAAAAAGGTAATACTCTTTATGCTAAACCAGCCGAGATCACTTGCTCAGAGATAGAGAGGGGAAAAAAACACCTATTATCTTGTTATCCATTACTCAGCTGCATGAGGCACTGGTATTTTAGCTTTCATCAAACTGCAGGACCAGTATTTAAGCATCTGCATTAATTAATGGAGATGCTCTCCAGTTACATATCACTCTTGCCAATATTAAATTGTTAAGGAAAAAACTGAAGCCAATAAAAATAAAACATTGAAATTAAATGCAGTGCTTCAATTTATTTGCGTTTAGACAGCTGAAAAGTGCAATAAAATTATTTGTGACTGGGATATTTCAAGAAGGTAGGAGGCTTTGAGATAAATCAGATTAACAAAACGGCCTTTTCAGATATCACATTCCAAAATGATCTCAGAACATAGCAGTGTTTTTATAAATTCAGCATTTCTGTATTGAAAAGTATAAAGCATGTACATTCATGTGGATAAAATAATTATCTGTGATCATATTTAAGTTGTACTATATTTTGCACATGTGAAACATTTACTCAAACGAAACACATGGAAAGTTTTATATTGACAGCATTCTTTGAATTTTTTAATTCTTGCTGTTTAGTTTTAAAGAATTTCTTAATCTGTATTCAACTCTAAAAAAACATTTAACACAACCTCACAGTGGACTATTGTTCAAAAGGTTCAGCCAAGCCCCACACTACTCTGCACAAAGAATTGCAAATTCACCATGGCTTGAAAGATAACGACTACACATGTGGTGCCTCTGTTCCCACCACAATTGAGATCAGCAAGCTGAAATAGTTCATGCAATTCTTTTCCGTTATTACCATATTAAAGTTGTCCAACCTTACGGTGGAGATGCAAAGACAGGAATAACAGAAGATGCAAAAAAATATTTATATAACAAAAACCCAGAATGATCTGTGGCTTCCAGTTTTTGAATTCTGTAGGAAATACTGTCATCTTACCTGGCAGGCTGTACCTAAGCACTTCTGTAGCTGAATTCGATCACTTTCTTCATCAAGAGAACCATGATAGTCATAATATGCAACAGTGCCCACAATCAAGGCTTCTTGGGATATAGGCAGGATACCACATTTCATGGTTGAGACCTGTAGATGTTGGTGAAAAAACAATAAAGTACCTTTTATGAACTAGTGCTCAACAAAATGTTGCAATGTTTAAGAAGAAAAATGACACACTTACAGCAGCAGCTGCGGGTGTATGTATATGTATTGCACATCTGACATCTGGGCGTATTGCATAGACCGCTGCATGTGGGCTGAATGATGCCTGGTTGATTCGGAGATTTGTGCTCCCCTGGTCCACTACTTTGCCCAATATGTTAACCTTCACCTATTTATATATGGAAAAAAATACACATGAGGAGGTTAATATTTAAGCCCCTGGCCATACAGGATCAAGATCGATGTGATGCAGAAAAATAACTAGCTGCTTATGCCAAGTATGTACAACAATCTGCACCCTTTAGGAAAATCTAGCAGTAAAATGTTTTTGTTTCAGGCTTTGAACAGTCCCTTCACTCATGATTAAAGTACCAATCCAGACTCAGCAAAATGTGCAAGTCAGTGCATTTGTTTAACATTTCACAATAAGCCAAAATAAATCTTCAGAAAGAATATATATATAATTTTAATATGCAAAAATCTGTAATCACTCCAGAAGTGAAAAGTGAAATAATGAATAGATACCATTTGGGGTCAAAATTAGGGTTCCTTATTCCTATTATTCCAATCATTATTCTTTCTTATTCAACATAGAATAATTTGTGCTTTGAATAAGGTGCTTTCATTTTATATTGCTTTCGCAATCATGAAGACCTCAATTTCCCAAATATTAAAATACTCACAGCCACTGTCAAGTTTTGCTCACAGACACTGTCAAGTTTAACAGACACCTTCCTACTGGTTCAAAGAAATCGGGTTTTTTTAAAAACAGCTTAAACACAGATGTTGAAATAAACATTGATAATGATAAAGCCACTAAGACATCAGCGTTACAGTTTTACAATTTGATATTTTAGAAGAGTGGATTTGGATTGCTTTGAGATGGTGTGAGGACTTCCAAGTATTGGTTTATGACTACGTTGTTTACATTACAGCTAATGTCATTGAGTAATAGTGCCATACAGCATGGAAACAGGCCCTTTGGCCCAACTCGTCCATGCTGACTAAGATGTTCCATCTATGTTCGTCCCATTTATCAGTTTTTGGCTCATATATATCTCTCTAAACCTTTTCTATTATATACAAATCACCAGTTGTCATATCAATGCCCATGAAGATAAATCAGTAAATATTCACGCCAAGGAGCATCTTTGAAGAGATTTTAAAGTTAATATTACAGGTAATGATCTTTAACAAGAATTCTTCTCATTGAGGCTGCCAGACCTGCTGTGTCTTCAGAACATTTCTCGTTTTGTTTCTCCAGTTAATAGGGATTTGATAATACTCTGTCGCAATGATGGTTTACTTACATATAAAAAAATAATTCAAAAGTGATTCGAGAATAGAGCAGGCCAAATTATCTGCAATGGGGGTAGTCACTATTTTGTTGAGAATCCCAAAGGAATCGAGTCAAGAAATCAAAGAGTGCACATCTGAAACATACCTACATTTCTCTCCCCTTTAATTCTGGCATTTTTTGTTTTCATTATAAACTAAAGAATATGCCCTACAGTATTTTCAGCTGTATGGAGTTATGAATAGCAAAATAATGAAGAGTGACTGAAGTATTTCATTGGTTTTAAAGTGCTTTAGGGCATGCAAGGTTGTGAAATGAGTTACAGAAATGCAAGTTGATGATTTGATTTCAGATTTCATTGCTTACTATAACTGATAATGCTCAGGACATTGACTAGTAAAGATAACAAAATCTTGATAATTTCAGCGGCATGATGTGCCAGAGCTATGCCACTTGCATTGATGTACAATAAAAGGCAGCTCATTAAAGTATTAAAGAATCACAATAACACAACGAGTATTCGCCAAATGCATTGCAAGAACTCTTGTCTCTGTCCTCCGTAGTAGATAAATATATGTGGAAATTAGATTACAAAGGTAGCTTCAAACCAAATTCAGTACAACAGTTTTTACTATAGTCACAAAATGTCAATCTTCCAAGTGATTACAAATCACTTTTCAACAGTCAAGATTTTAACCAAAATAGCTATATTTTCATCCTTTCCTGTTGATGCATACAGAAAATATTGCTTGCTTTACAGAGCTGCTATCTGAACAAACAGGGGATGGAATTGGCCAATTATAAAACCAGTTTCAACTGGTTCGCAATTGAGGAAACTTAAAATACAGGACTGTACATCCCTAATTAAATTAATCACCATAATGGCTATAGGAATTATGGTGATTAGTTTCAAAATAACAAAACTTAAGGTTGCTGGACTCAGATTTATGTTGGCATTTCCCTACATTTCTGTCATAAATGCAAAAACATTAGTTTTGAGTCATTGCACCAGTCACTCAGTCTACTAAACCAAGCAGGCAGCAACTGATGTTGGATAAAGATTGTGCCACGATTCAAAATTGCGAGGTGCAAACTCGCAACAAGAATCAAGTCTGGAATCCAGAGACAAATTTTCATTTGTAGACAAATATTTTTGTGCTGCAGTGAAATGAAAGATATAGCCACCAGAAAATCAAAAATGTTTCCATGTTGCCACCAATGTCAACACTTGGGGCAATACTACATAATGTTTCCAGAAAAGTACTCCACATTCTGCCAATATTTCTGTTATCAACTCTAGCCATTTTGGCACATCCAAAGTAACTGGTGTAGACTAAGTAATAAGTCACAGTATTGACTTCAGGGCGGCACAGTGCTGCAGCTGCCTTACAGCGTTTGCAGCGTTGGAAACCCGGGTTCTATCCTGACTACGGGTACAGTCTGTACGGAGTTTGTACGTTCTCCCCTTGACCGCGTGGGTTTTCTCAGAGATCTTTGGTTTCCTTCCACACTCCAAAGACGTACAAGTTTGTAGGTTAATTGGCTTGGTTAAAGCATAGAAAATGCCCTTAGTCTGTTTAGGGTAGTGTTAATGTGCGGGGATCGCTGGTCAGCACGGACTCGGTGGGCCGAAGGGCCAATTTCCACGCTATTCCTCTAAACTAAACTAAATAAGGGCAGCAGAGGAACTCAATAGACTGTCGTCAACAGATGCTGCCACCAAGTTCCTCCAACACTTTGTTTTTTTGGTCCTGCATCTGCAATTTCTGTGTCAACAAACTTGGTGTCTGCTAAAGAAAAAATACCTGGCCATTTAATATTGTTAAGGAATAAATATTGGCCTGGTTACCTGTGATACTCATCTTTCATATAGTTCCTTGGAGATCTTTTGCACATACTCATTGGGCTGACAGGGTTCTAATTTATCTCATTACAAAGATAGTCGAAGATAGTATAGTACACGACCCTCGAAATTGGATAAAATCACATTTCCCCACCGTATGCTCATTAGTGAATGTCCTGCTCACTCATTTCACCCATTTATATTCTTTCACGTACTTTATATCCTTCTCACCATTTGTTTTCCCACTTTTATTATCAGCCAATTTGGCCACAATGCCCTCTAATCCACATTAGGCAGGAAATGGTTTTGGGTAGACTGATGGGACTGAAGGCTGATAAATCCCCAGGGCCTGATGGTCTGCATCCCAGAGTACTTAAGGAGGTGGCTCTAGAAATAGTGGAAGCATTGGAGATCATTTTTCAATGTTCTATAGATTCAGGATCAGTTCCTGTGGATTGGAGAATAGCAAATGTTATCCCACTTTTTAAGAAAGGAGGGAGAGAGAAAACGGGTAATTATAGACCAGTTAGTCTGACATCAGTGGTGGGGAAAATGCTGGAGTCAATTATAAAAGACGAAATTGCTGAGCATTTGGATAGCAGTAACGGGATCGTTCCGAGTCAGCATGGATTTACGAAGGGGAAATCATGCTTGACAAATCTACTGGAATTTTTTGAGGATGTAACTAGGAAAATTGACAAGGGAGAGTCAGTGGATGTGGTGTACCTCGACTTTCAGAAAGCCTTCGACAAGGTCCCACATAGGAGATTAGTGGGCAAAATTAGGGCACATGGTATTGGGGGTAGGGTACTGACATGGATAGAAAATTGGTTAACAGACAGAAAGCAAAGAGTGGGGATAAATGGGTCCCTTTCGGAATGGCAGGCAGTGACCAGTGGGGTACCGCAAGGTTCGGTGCTGGGACCCCAGCTATTTACGATATACATTAATGACTTAGACGAAGGGATTAAAAGTACCATTAGCAAATTTGCAGATGATACTAAGTTGGGGGGTAGTGTGAATTGTGAGGAAGATGCAATAAGGCTGCAGGGTGACCTGGACAGGTTGTGTGAGTGGGCGGATACATGGCAGATGCAGTTTAATGTAGATAAGTGTGAGGTTATTCACTTTGGAAGTAAGAATAGAAAGGCAGATTATTATCTGAATGGTGTCAAGTTAGGAGGAGGGGGAGTTCAACGAGATCTGGGTGTCCTAGTGCATCAGTCAATGAAAGGAAGCATGCAGGTTCAGCAGGCAGTGAAGAAAGCCAATGGAATGTTGGCCTTCGTAACAAGAGGAGTTGAGTATAGGAGCGAAGAGGTCCTTCTACAGTTGTACCGGGCCCTGGTGAGACCGCACCTGGAGTACTGTGTGCAGTTTTGGTCTCCAAATTTGAGGAAGGATATTCTTGCTATGGAGGGCGTGCAGCGTAGGTTCACTAGATTAATTCCCGGAATGGCGGGACTGTCGTATGTTGAAAGGCTGGAGCGATTGGGCTTGTATACACTGGAATTTAGAAGGATGAGGGGGGGATCTTATTGAAACATATAAGATAATTAGGGGATTGGACACATTAGAGGCAGATAACATGTTCCCAATGTTGGGGGAGTCCAGAACAAGGGGCCACAGTTTGAGAATAAGGGGTAGGCCATTTAGAACGGAGATGAGGAAGAACTTTTTCAGTCAGAGGGTGGTGAAGGTGTGGAATTCTCTGCCTCAGAAGGCAGTGGAGGCCAGTTCGTTGGATGCTTTCAAGAGAGAGCTGGATAGAGCTCTTAAGGATAGCGGAGTGAGGGGGTATGGGGAGAAGGCAGGAACGGGGTACTGATTGATAGTGATCAGCCATGATCGCATTGAATGGCGGTGCTGGCTCGAAGGGCTGAATGGCCTACTCCTGCACCTATTGTCTATTGTCTATTGTCTATTGTCTAATCCTCTAATTTATGTCCTTAATATGGATGGTAAATAATAAATGTGCCCATTGGCAAGGATTCACAAGTTTGATTTTTCATCCTATTCAAAGTGAAATTTATATATATAGAGTTAAACAAACCAACCTCCCTGCTATTGACTCCATTTATAGCTCACGTTGCCTAGGCTAGGCCAGCAGCATAATGAAGGACATGTCGCATCTTGGCCACTCCCTTTTCTCCCCTCTCCCATCATGCAAAAGGTGTAGGTGTGAAAACGCATACCACCGGATTCAGGGACAGTTTCTTCTCAGCTGTTATTAGGCATCTGAATCCTACCACAACCAGAGAGCAGTGCTGAACTACTATGTACCTCTTTGGTGACCCTCAGACTATCCTTGATCGGACTTTGCTGCCATTACCTTGCACTAAACGTTATTCCCTTTTCAATTGTAGTCATGTATTGTTATTCTGCTGACTGGTTAGCACATGACAATAATTTAAACTGATCTGAACAGCATGGAAAAAGGCCCTCCGGCTAAATCCCTCCATGCCGACCAAATGGTCTATTAAAGCTGCTTCCAGTTGTTTGCATTTAGCCTAAATCCCTTTAATATAATAATGTTGACAAAAAACAATTCAACTACTGAGGTTACCAGAGTGATGTCAGAACCTCTGCAGATATCTAAACATCCTGGGCTTCAATGATGGTTAGTGGCAAACCACCAGGAGTAAGATGGTTTTGTTTTGCATGATGCTTCAGTCCAGCAATTACCCTACAGATATTTTCTGTTCCTGCCAACTTATTGCAGCAATAACTTTGAACGGGTTCATTAAATAAACAATGCAAACAAACTTACAAGATTTGAAGCTGTGGCCTCAGAATATGAAAGGCCCTTGGGAATAATAAGGAAGTGTTCCTGTTCTTTGCTTACTCTGACCTGAAGAGAATAGAAGTAAAAAGCAATTTAAGTTTAAATCCACCAACAAATGACTGTAGAAAACCAAATCACACAAATATCCAATGATATAGTTAATTGTCAAATGTAACCTTGTACCATGACTGTAATTAGTACACAAGTTCAGTAGCGTATTATCTTTTAGTGCCATCACTTGTTTTCACAGGTTTGAACAATAATGACAGTTAAGAGGAAAATCTTGTTTTTTTTGGAAAGAAAAATACTCATTACCTTCTGTGTTAAAAGTGACAAATAAATCCTACAACATAATCGTCACAGAGTTTCGATGAGCTAATCTCATTCTCAACAATATAGGCCTTGTGCTGTTTGATCGTTCTTCATAGAACAATCCCCATCCCAAGCATCAATCTGGTGAGTTTTTGTTGTGCGTTCATTTTGCAGGTAAATTCTAGGGTGAGCATACAGGTATATAATGTTTCAGATGAGTGCTCACCAACATGCCATTTAATTGTTGTTCTTGCACTCAAAGCCTCCTGCATTAAAGGACCATATGGTTCACCTTTTTTTATTGCCTTCTGTACCTGCAAAAGTTTTTACTTTGCGATTCATACACAAGGACATCAAGATCCACCTGAACTTCAATGTTTCCAATTATTCATCATTCAAGCATACTGAATAAGCATAAGGATCCTCACATTGGGCCACATTATATTCCCTCTGCTATGCGCTTGGCATTCATGTGGCTTGCCTACCTCTCTCTGATGGGTCTCTGCATTCCACTCACAATCCATATTGGCACCCAGCTTTCTATCAGCATACTCTGTTATATCATAATTAAGTCATAGAGTGATACCATGTGGAAACAGGCTCTTCGGCCCAACTTGTCCACACCGGCCAACAATGACCCAGCTATACCAGTCTCACTTGCCTGCGCTTGGTCCATGTCCCTCCAAACCTGTCCTATCCATATACCTGTCTAACTGTTTCTTAAACGATGGGATAGTCCCAGCCTCAACTACCTCCTCAGCTTGTTTCATACACCCACCACCCTTTGTGTGAAAAAGTTACCCCTCTGATTCCTATTAAATCTTTTCCTACCTCACCTTGAACCTATGTTCTCTGGTCCTCGATTCCCCTACTCTGGGCAAGAGACTCTGTGCATCTACCCAATCTATTCTTCTCATGATTTTGTACACTCATCCAAGTCTCTCATCAAATCAATCACATTGATTGGAAACAACCGAGGACACAGCACGGCCCCTTAATTCAAAAATTGCTCAGTTAATCCAACTGTTTTCTATCTGTTAAACAACTCTCAACCCACGCCAGATATGGGCCTGCAATCCTATGTATTTGTGTGATACCTACAAGTTAAGTCCTTCAGAATTTATCAGATTCGTTGCATGATTTTCCTTTAATAAATTCCTCTGACTTTCCCCATTTCTATTATCATTACCTCAGCACCCACAATCTCAATAACAGATTTTACCATTTTAGGTTCCAAAAATACTGCAAATCTAAATGGAATATTTAAATGCATACTTACTGTTATGTAGGTATTGGTTAAATGAGCCCATCCAAAGAGGTCCACCATTCTATAAAGACTTGCAACTTTACAGCGGATCAACTTCTCTCCTTTTGCAAAGTTAGTTGATTCAATGGCATGCAGATCATTGATGGGTGTGGCTATTCCTAGGCCTAAAGAAATGTATAACTTGTCAGAATTTGCGACAACATTTCTAAGTACTATAAGCAAATATATATTTATTTTTTTACAGCCACTTACCAAGTTGTGTTGTGGGTAAAGCTGCAACAGAACTTGCCATTACAAAATCTGCTATTTGGCGCAGGGCAAGCAGACCAATAGGATTATTACCCTTTCCCATCTGTTCTTGAATAAGGGTCTCAAGCTCATCTCTGAAGGCCTATAATCAAATGGATTTGGATTAAAATTTGGACATGAAACCAGAAGGACAGCTATGTAATGTCTCACTATAGAATAGTTAACATTTCACAAGTTGGACTGTTTACATGTGATACCTCAAATGTCCGAACCCTACAAACACAACCATGTTCACACAGCAGTTGCATAATGAGACCCTTGAAGCCACTACAATGGATTCACCACAAAACCCAATGCATCAACAATCTCAGTATCATTTTATTCCCAGTTATTTATCATATGTAACATTTTAATAAAGGAATTGTCAAAATGATTATAAATACCTATGCAGTAATAGAATAGAGAACTGCTGATAAAGTACGCGATGAATCAAAAAATAAATCAATTTCAGTACCGGAATAAAGAATTAAAGGTACTGCAGGTCCACCACTGATCCAGACAAAATTGAGAGCGCACTCAAAATCCCCCGGGGAAGTCCCCCAAAAATATGGTGCCTGTGGTGAGGCAGCTGATCTCCACCTCATTAGGACTTCCGTGCCGATCACCCGGGGTTGAATTTGCCCCCTGCAGTCACGGCTCTGGAACCTTGGCCTAGCAGATCCATTTCACATAGCTGACAACACTGCCACTTTACGGGCCAGTATCTTGGCCCATGGATGGCCTGTTCTGCTACCGTTGGACTTCTCGGAGGCAGTGACCTCTGTTGGTCTGACAAAACATATAATCCAGAAAGGCTCTGAAACCAAGTGTGTTTGGGGAGGGGAAAAAAAGGGGGGGGGGGGGAACCAGTGGGGGTCCTGCACTACAAGACAGCACCAATGTGGTCAATAGCAGTATTTCCTGTGATACATAGTCACCTAAAAAACAACAAATCCCTTTAATCCAACCACATTGCAAGTCTCTTTTCACATCTATGAATTAATGTTGCAAATTCAAATATACTGATGAAAAATGCACTTGCATAGAAACTGGGATAGAAGGCAAATGACCCCCTTACACTGCTTCACCATTCAATAACATCATGGCTCAACCAAAAGTTAGCCAAAACACCACCCTCCACCACTCTCTCAAATTGTCCGTCAGTTAAATGTCCATCTCTACCGTGACTATATTCAAACAATTCTGCCTCAAAGGCCAATGAGATAGCAGATTTCAAATATTTTCGACTCAGCAAAAAAAATCTGTCCTCCTCTCAATCAGGAAATATATTTTCCCTCAACCGATCCTATGCCCTGCACTAAATATCCAACAAGAGGAAACATCCGAGGATAAAATTCAGTATAGCAAAGTGCGGAGTCAAGCATTTTGGTAATACGAATAAAGGCGTCGATTATTTTCTGAATGGAGAGAGAATCCAGAAATCAGAGGTGCAAAGGGACTTGAGTGCTGGTGCAGGACTCCCAGAAAGTTAAACTACAAAAATAGAGATGTGATGCTGAGGCTCTCCAAGGTGCTGGTCAGGTCGCATTTGGAGTACTGTGAGCAAATCTGGGCCCCACATCGGAGGAAGGATGTGCTGGCCCTGGAGAGGGTCCAGAGGAGGTTTACAAGAGTCCGGGAATGTGCGGGTTGGCATATGATGAGCTTGACAGCCCTGGGCCTCTACCCGCTGGAGTTTAGAAGGTTGAGGGGGAACCTCATTGAAACACAGAGTAATGAAAGACACAGTAGATGTAGAAAGGATGTTTCCACTAGTGGGAGAGTCTAGAACCAGAGGTCATAGCCTCAGAATTTAAGGGCGCTCTTTTGGAAAGAAGGTGAGGAAGAACTTCTTTAATCAGAGGGTAGTTAATCTGTGGAACTCATTGCCACTGAGGGCTGTGGAGGCCAAGTCAGTGGATATTTTTAAAGCAGAGATAGACAAATTCTTGATTAGAATGGGTGTCAAGGGTTATGGGGGGAAAAAGCAGGAAAATGGGATTAGGAGGCAGAGATCAGCCATGATTAAATAGCAGAGTAGACTCAATGAGCCAAATGGCCTAATTCTACACCTATAACGTGTGAACACCCCCTTAGAATTTTAGACATTTCAATAAGATCACTTCTCCAAAACTCCAATGAGTATAGGCCAAAGTGCTCAATCCTTTACATTTCAACCCCCTCACCCCAGAAACCAAACCTAGTGAACTTTCTGTGTATCCCCCCCCTCCGCATCCAAAATCACATTGTTTCTTAAATATTCCACATGCAGCCTTACCAACTGTTGCATCAAAAATTCCCTTCTTTATATAGCATTTGCAATAAAGGCTATTCATCTTCCTAACTACTTGCTGATCTGTAGTTTCACTTTGTGTTTCATGAACCAAGACTCCCAGAACCCTTTGTCTGGCAGCAGTTTATAATCCCATGCAATTTAAATAATAATTTGATGTTTCTTCAAAAATGAATGACTGTATATTTTTGCATGTTATAATCCATCTGCAACTTCTTGCCCACTTACATATTTGTATCCCTTGCGGTCTTTGTGTGCTCCTCACAACATGATCGCCCAGCTACTGTTGTACCAGCAGCAAATATAGCAATGTACACTTGTTCCCTTCATCCAAGTCATCAATATATAGTCGAGGCCCCAGCTACTAATCCTAATAGTGACAGCCCACTGGATCACTAATCTGAAAATGACCCATTTATCTCTAATCTGTTTTGCTGCAAGTCATTCTTTCACCTATGTTAATACATTATATCCAATCCCATGTAATCTGATCTTGTAATCTTTCGTACAACAGCATACTGAATGCCGACTGGAAATCCAAAATACACCACTTCTACTAGTTCCCCTTCATCAATCCTTTTTATTATATCCTCAAAAGAACTCCAGCACAGCTATCAAACACAGTTTCCCCTGAATATAAACATTTTTTTTAAATTTGCCTTGACATGATTTTCTAAAAGTCCTGCTTTTATCTCTTTGGTCATGGATCCCAGGATTTTCCCATGATAGATCTTAGGCTAACTGGCCTAACTAGGCTAAACTTCCTGCTTTGCCTTCCTACTTTTATGAATAGTGGCAACAAATTTGCAAGGAGCTTTAGTAGATTACAGTAAATGCATTTACTATGTTTGCTGCCACTCCCTGTAAAATACAATGTAGGCTATCAGATCCATTTGTTTGCATTGTAATTCTCCTCTGGCAACAGAAAGTTCCCACCCATTATTTCTTTCACTCTTATCAATCAATAAATCACTGTACATTTATAGTAAAAGAAGAGAGATAAATTTTGTTTGCACTAGTTGGTCAATGTTTCACTTTCCAAAATCATTTAAAAGATTTAATTAGCTCATATTTTCAAAGTAGGTGTTTCTGAATCTGATGGCAAGAGACCTCAGGTGCTCTGGACTCTGTTGGGGGGGAGGAGCTGGAAATTAAGTAGGGGTGGGGTAAAACCTGACAAATGATAGGTGGATACAGGCAAGGAAGGAGGCAGAGGACAGAAAAGTTGGTATGGGGGTTGAAGTTTGTAAAGAGTTATTAATTCTTTCTGACAGGATATTGCACGGAAAGAATTTCTGTCTCTTTGGTTCTGCACTCGGGTGTGGCCCATAGAACAGCTTCTTTCCTTTGTTTTTAATATGTAACTTACAACATTTACAACTAGACATTACTAAGCTTAAAGTAAGAGTTGATCTTAAAGATTACAAAAGGCACATAGCTTGAGTCTTATTTTCAATCGACTCATGGGTAAACCTTCCCCACTGGCACTCAATCTACAAACCAGATAGGCACACAGTTTACCATTAATCTTCAAAAGTAAAATTGACAGCATAAATGTTACTTCAATAACTACATTGTTCCAAGACAGTTCTATTAAACAAAGCAATGTTGTGCAATATTTTGGTTTACGATGATCACAGTACAGCTGTGTGTTCAAATCATAAGGCATGGGTTTTACAACTATTTAACCATTCAAAATCCTTTATAAATTTTCCTGCAAGAAATGCATCTTTAAAAAGTGAATGTTTAGGATAACCTACAACCTCAATTTAAATTGAGTGATTCACTTGGAAAGAATGTCAAAAAGGTGGCATGGTGGCACAGCGATAGAGTTGCTGCCTCACAGCACCAGAGACCCAGGTTCTATCCTGACTATGGATGCTGCCTGTATGGAGTTTGTACGTTCTTCCTGTGACAGCTTGGGTTCACGCCGGGTGCTCCAATTTCCTCCAAATGTGTGTGTAGGATAGTGTTAGTGTGCGGGTATCGCTAGTCGACATGGACATTGGTGGGCCAAAGGGCCTGTTTCTGCGCTGTATCCCTAAACTAAAACTACTAGGTTGAATGGATTTTAGTGGGAAGAAATGTAGAAGTGGCAGCCAGACACATGGCATAAATTAAACATAAACTAGATTTTGTTGTTCGGTTTTAACCTAAATTACATTAATAAGCAAATACTTCTGGAGAACATACTGCGTGAAGCAGTACAACGCCACAGACAAAAAGGCCAGGCTGTAATTGAGAAACCTTTGGACAGAATGTTCTGTTAAGTTAATTGATTTAGTTTAGGATGCCTTAAACTGATCTCCTCCACACTTTGAAGTGAAAGTGTGGGAGCAGGGGAGGTGAGGCAAGCAGAAGCACACAAGATGGAGGGAAATGAACATTTATTTTTTCTTCTGCCAATTCTGCTTGCAGATTTTGAGTTGCACGAATTCATATTTATGCTTTCACATGTGATGAGTATTTCAAGGCACTTGGTGCTTGGACATGAGCCCATGGCCTCGGTGTGCTAGAAACCTGCCACAAGTCTCTGCCATCTGCATGGGCACTCCCATGGCAATGAATCACCCCAAGGCTCAGCATGGAGAGGCTGCCTGTGACAGCTGGTGTTGGAAACCATGGAGAAGGTTAGGTAGCTGCTCAACCCTGTACCTTGTCCATCCCTACAAGTACAAACTGTTACTGGGGTTCAACAGTTGCTGCTCCATGTTTGACAAAGTATCCAGATCCTATGTTTTTTTTTAAAATGCCCTCCTGTTGGATTAAAAAGCAGCAGCTGTCTCTACTTTATTTGGCTACTGCTCTCTCCAGCCCAGAGATATTTCTGTGGTAATTGCTAATTGCTCAAAAGGCTAGGATACCAGGTGTTGAGCCATTTACCACAGAATGCACTGAGCTACGACGCTTCAAGTAATGAAGTAGAATTAAGAGGATACAGACAAGCTGAGTGACTAGGCAACAACATGGTAAATGGAGACACAAAGTGCTCAAGTAAAAGGCAGCATCCCAGGGAAAAATGGAAAGGTATCGTTTCAGGTCGGGGTACCTTTCCATATTCTCCAGTGATGCTACCTGACCTGCTGAGCTACGCCAGCACGTTGTGCCTTTTGTGTAAACCAGCATCTGCAGTTCTTTGTTTCTACAAGATGGCAAATGGCACAGGAAAAGTTTGAAAAATTGGTAGAAAAAATGCAAATGATTGCAAATGCAAAAATGCAAAAAATGCAAATGCAAACATGGCAAATGTAGGAAATTAGCTAATCTTGATCATCTAAGTTTTTAAGCATCATTTCATTGCTTTTAACATGCTGTGGGGGATTCATAAGGTAGACGGAAATAAACCATTGTCCCAATTAGGTAGAAACAATGAACTGCAGATGCTTTTTTACATAAAAGGACACAAAGTGCTGGAGTATTTCAACATGTCAGGCAACATCTCTGGATAACACGGATAGGTGACATTTCGGGTCAGGACCTTTCTTCAGATTCCGAGGACAGTTTAACAATTGGAACTAAGTGTTACAGAAGTAACATTAACACGTTCACATGCAGAGGATGGTAGAAATTTGTAAAACTTCCAGAAATGGCATTTGATGCTTGAGCAAATAATAATCACAAAATCTAAAATTGATACTTTTGTTTTAAACTAAACGGACATTTGGCAATGTGAGTTTATGGAGTCAAGTCATGAATCAGCTCTCATGTTATTTGAATGTTGAAACTGGCTCGGGGCTAAATGGCCTCCCTTTGATCTTGGGTTTCATCTACAAAGCCACCATCATTCGATTAGGAGACATCCCACAATTAAATATTGTTTTCCTTGTGCAATGCATGCAGAATTTACATCATAATCCCCACTCAAACTATCAGATTGCAACTTCCTCTCATTGTACATTGCAAAAAAAATGCTCACATCTGGATAAGTATCGGCTGTGTATTTTTCATTAGGTTTTTGCCAAATGACACGATGCAAAAAGCATTCAACATCACTTAATCACATCCAAGCCTTTGGGTAATTTTCTTCAACAAGTTATTTTTAACAAGTATCAGTCTTGCATATCGTAAACTTTCCATGCATCTCGACATCGGGCACTTTTTGTTATCATTTCAGTGCAACTTTTAACCACTTTCTTCCTAATCCCTTTTTCTTGACAGCTCCATCAATGAAATCTTTATCTCATACTAGATCAGTTAACAGTATAGAGGTGATACAGGAAGCAATTTGTACATAAATTACTAAACAATGTTCGAAACAGCTCTGGGAGTGCCGCACCCTTTGATAAGCAAGCAATTACAACGTCTTAAAGAGAAAACAGATTTCCAAAATATTCCTTGAGAGCTCGAGATGTACCTTACAAGATCCAATTAAAACATATTTTTTAGATGAGATTCTTCATGGCACCAAGGTTGAGAGAGTAGCAAGTATAACATAAACATTGGAATGTTAAAATTCATCTGGAATATGATCTACACCATCTCCAAAAGTTGCCCAAACCAGTTAATCTGGATGTAGCCTTCCTACGGGCAAATTTGAAATATTTGAGTTACTCAGAAATTCAAGCAAAAATTGGTCATTATTCTAAAATTAAATAAGATGGCATTCAATCTTCTACAGCTATTTCATTTTGTTTAAGCCAAAATAGATCCTATCACTACAAATGCTTTGTGAAAACTGTAGTCGAGTGGAAAGTTATTGAAGCGGTATTGCAGTTTTGAAAACAATGTTTATTAACAATGTTTATTGACAATGTCAAGAGATGTGATTATTCCCAAACAAAAGTAAAAGTTACCAAGATACCCAATCCAAGCTAGTCCCATCACATCCCTCTAAATTTTCCTATCCACGTATATATGCCCGAACTACATTTAAATGTTATTGTATCAGTCTCAACTCCTTCTCTGACCGCCCATTCCATATACCCACCATCGTCTCTGCAAGAAATGTGGTCCTCGGGTTCCCATTAAATGCTATCCATCATCTTAAATCTATGCCCTCTAGTTCTTGATACCCCTACTCTGGGGAAAAAGACTGTGCATTCTAGTAACTTGTGCATATGCAAGTATCCAGTTAGCCAACTCCCTCTGGATCACCAGTGATCTAACCTCCGAGAGCAGCCTACCATGTAGAATCTTAACGGCCTTACTGAATTCCATATAGATTACATCTATAGGCCTGCCCTCAACCTTCTTCGTTACTTCTTCAATCAACTCAAATTCATTACACACAATCTCCTACACACAAAACCATGCGGAGTATCCCTAGTCAACCAGTCTTTCCAAATGCATGAATATCTTATCCTTCTAAAAGATGCAATAGGTTTTGTTGATATGCCTAATTTTGTAGTGTCAAACAAGTTCTGGGAATTATATCTTAGCATTGGGTAAGTAATACCTCCTCACAGATTGATTAGATATGATTGATTCTGGATCTAACTCAGATCTTTAAGGCCTGACACAGAGTCATGCACCATTGAATTAGATCAACAGCCCACTTAGTCCATGCCAACTATCAAGCATCTATTTACACTAATCCTACGCTAACTCCATATATTATTATCCCCACCTTCTCATACACTACTCTCAGATTCTACTGCTTACATACACACGGAGCAATTCCTAGTAAGTGTACAAGGAACTAGCATCTACAACCCGCACGTTTCGCTGCTTGGGAGAAAACTGGAGCACCCAGGGGAAATTCAAGTGGTCACAAAGAAAACATATTAATTTGATACACACAGCAGGAATGAACTGGGTTTCTGGGGCAGTAAAATCTACCAATTGCATTATGGCGATGCCCTTCATTAAGATCACAAATAAACCAGAGGAATCAGACGAAATGAGGAAGAGGCTGAAATACTTGTCTGGACCCTCGAAGATGGGAACATGAAATGGTTTGATAGCTTTATTATAATAGGATCTCTCTTCTAAGCATAGTGTTTAATTGAAAAGGATATAAAAATGCATTCACCCATTAATGCAGAAATTTATAACGAATGAAAGAAAATGGCATCACAACTCCATGACATTCGCTGCAAAAGCCAAAGAAGAACCACAATTCCCAGTTGCATGCCTATTTGTGGCTCCCTCTCCTGGGTCATTAGGCACTGAGACAAGCACCAGTTATTTCCTTCACTCACCACTCCCATTTAATAAGGACGTGATCATCACATCATCTGCCCTCAACCAAAGATAAACCAACATCCACCTTCTTGGAGGGAGACAAGGAACAGTAAATATGTCAAGCAAAACTTAACATCAATAACTTCATCCTTCATTACTATCATAGTCACTCATCATCAATGCAACTTCGCATTTATAACAATACAGTACTATATGGAACTACGCAATTGCTCATCTCATTTTCCTCAAGATTACTTTAGTTTTTTTACTTTAAAAACATATTGTTTCATTACCATCCCCTTTTAGGTATTTTTTCATGAGTAGATAGCCAATATATTGTTTAATTACCATCCCCTTTTAGGTATTTCTTCGTAAATAGATAGCCATAGTTTGTGAATATATATTTAATTTGAGAACCAATGAAGTAAGCAATAAATGTGTATGAAGAAATTGCAGATGCTAGTTTAAATTTGACGGTAGACACAAAATGCTGGAGTAACTCAGCTGGACAGGCAGCATTGCTGGAGAGAAGGAATGGGTGACGTTTCGGGTCAAGACCCTTCATTAAGTGTGTTGATACTAATAAGTAGTGATCAGATTTGAAACAAGATGCAGCTGCATACATAAACAAGGGTCTCTCTTAAACCAGCAGCTGCAACGTCACACATCAGGGGATCTCGATGCAAGTCTGGAAACTGATCCATATTTATGTAGACAATGTAATATGGATTGATTCTTCAATTGCAGAGCACTTATTTTTTGTGTGCTTATTAATGTACAATGATGCTTTCTGGAACATTACTGGACACATTTAATTTGAGTGGTGCATCAGATATCTCAGAAAGCCTTCAGAGTACAATGAAATTGATTATCTCAGGTGGTCTTCATGGTACAATAAAACATGGTTACACGTGGTTGGTGCTGGACTAGCAGATTTTCTATTGGATGTTATTTACATTAGGTCGCCAACAAACATTTAATTCACTTTTAAGGTACATCCTCAGGTATGTAGGTTAATTGGCTGGGTAAATGTAAAAATTGTCCCTAGTGGGTGTAGGATAGTGTTAATGTACGGGGATCACTGGGCGGCACGGACTTGGAGGGCCGAAAAGGCCTGTTTCCGGCTGTATATATATGATATGATATGATAAGATGTCACACTTTAAAATGATAATTGTTTATAAAGGGAGTGTAGGAACCTGGGTCCTCGCAAGCCCATTGAAAAGGAGTACGGGTAACGCAGATGGACAGTAATTAATCAATTAACAAACACACAGTTTAAGAATTTACTGTAATGTCATTGACTCTCTGGGTTCAATTCAC
Source organism: Rhinoraja longicauda (assembly GCF_053455715.1). Classification (NCBI taxonomy): domain Eukaryota; kingdom Metazoa; phylum Chordata; class Chondrichthyes; order Rajiformes; family Arhynchobatidae; genus Rhinoraja; species Rhinoraja longicauda. The sequence goes on along the minus strand of NC_135968.1, from coordinate 22,362,510 downwards.
TATTTTTATTTTGCTACATGTAATTTATATGAATTCGCTGACATATTTCTTTGAATGATACTCATTGGACTTTGCAGTATTTGAGATAGGCTCTCATTAAATGGGAAAAGCATAGAGACCTTGATAATTAAAGGCTCAAAAATTTTGCACTATGGAGTTACGTTGGTGACCAATAAGAGATCCAGGAGAAACATTTCAGATGGAATACAATGTAGAATCTGCTTTCTTGCAGGGTGGTGATGCAGATAGAATGAGAACAAGTAAAGGAAAGCTGGAAAAAGGTATGACAACGACAGGGATGAGATTCATTATAGAACAAATCTGGCACAATCTTATGCCACATGGTTATTTCCTGTACGATAAATAAGCAAAACAAAAGGCCAAGTGAAAAATCAATACATCAATGTGAAAGCGTACTCCTATTTTATAGAAATACTAGACAAAGTGAACCCGTTGGGCCCAAACCTCTCCTGCATTGGTGCAGCACCCTGTCCTCCCCCCTCTCCTCAACCCCCCCTCCCCTCTCCCTTCTCCCCCACTCCCCCACTCCCCCCTTCCCTCCCCCTCCCCTCCTTTTAAACTTTAAAATGTGAATAACTTTAAAAATATAACACCGATTTCAATGAAACTACTTGCATTATCACTAAAGTGACAATGGTGAGTAAGGTGGGCCTAAAATTGTCACACTATCGTGTACCGTTTTGGCTGAAGTTCAGTTCAAGATAACAGACGAGAGTTTTAGTATATAGATTTTTAAGAAATGACTATTCTATGAGATATTAATTATACAATCAACAAATAGATTTAAAAAAAGACCATAACGTTTCTTTTAATGATACTCACAGGGCTCTGCAGTATTTGAGAAACGCGCTTTCTCTGATCCATCAGGTTGAAATCCTGTCTCAATTCTGGCGATCTGTTTCTTTCTTGGATATATTCAGGATCACTTTCATTGATGTGATCAAAGTAGCCCCCCTTATGAATTGCACTGGGTGGAGGAGGGGATGTTATCACTTCCTGGCTGGAATCACCACTCATGATTACTGCTGTCTACTGTCTGTGAATCTGCAAGAAATAAAAAGTGGCTTATTAAATGCTATTGGCCTGTAATTTACAATCAAAAGCAGCCCAAGACTTTAGAATAAGCATTCATTCCAGATTATGTCACTATTAGTGTTCTATAACAAATACCATAGCAGTCTGATGCACCTTAGCAGTCTAATGAAGGGTCTCGACCCAAAATGTCACTTATTCCTTTTCTCCAGAGATGCTGCCTAACCTGCCGAGTTACTCCAGCATTTTATGTCTATCTTAAGTACCTTAATAAGCTGGGCTACATCTTCATCAAGCTATCTGAACGAGAGTAAGGAGAGAATCCTGCCAAAAAAGTATCCCAATTGAATTCGAATTATGCCCATCTGCGCATGGCACACTAAAGAAAGTCAGATGTCAACATCTTAAACTGAAATGCAAGGATGAACGTATTTAAGAATAACAAATATATCATGTTGGCAAAAGCAGCTCTCACGCAGAATTACAGGGCTGCACAGCGGTAGAGCTGCTGCCTTATAGCACCGGAGACCCAGTTTCAATGCTGACTGTGGGTGCTGTCTGTATGGAGTTTGTACATTCTCCCTATGACCTATGGAGATTCTCCAGGTGCTCCGGTTTCCTCCCTCCAAAAGCAAGTAGGTTTGTAGGCTAATTGGCTTTGGTAAAATTGTAAATTGTCCCTAACATAGGATCGTGTTAGTGTATAGACTCTCTGAATATACTATAGAGCGATCACTGGTTGGCACATACTCTGGGCCAAAGGCCCATCTCCAAACTTCATCTCTAAAGTCCAAAAGTAGCTTAATTCATGTATTTTCTGCAAGAACTATATTACTGTAAAATGATAATATAGTGGCCCACTATTATCAAATAGAATACAATGATACAAACTTGATCCACCACTTGATTGTGTTTTGGCGAGGTATCCAGAGAGGCACAAGACTGGGGATGTGGCTTTGTTTTCCTAGGTGCTGGTTTGCTGGTGATGCATAAATGATAAGAAACAAGAATTGTAGCACGCCCACATGCCAGATCCATCTTTTAATAAAGTATGTTTAATCAAATTCATTTTTCTGCATTAGTTCGGTATACCAGCAGTCCATTGATATCTGAACATCTAGGTACGTTCAAAGTTTGGGGCATGCACAATCTTTTGGAGTAAAAATATTCAAAATTCAAGATCATGTAAAGCAATTTGTCATCTTGATTGTAAATATTCAAATATTTTCCCATTCTGGGCTCTCAAGACAGATGACAGTCTCTCAATTTCTGTCCTGTCACACCTTAATTTTATTACACTTCTCTTTTCAATAAAATTATCGCCATTCCACATTTTGAAAGAATTTTCCTCAAGGACAAGTTGATATCTCCAAAACTTTTAATACACATCCTCAGGTCAGAGATAAGAGAGATCAATACTCAAGTTGGAGTCTCAAAGTATTTTACAATTGTGCCAAGATTTCCATATGCTTTTATTTTAACTTTGTTATAACCAAGGCAAACATTGCATTTGACTTCCTCATTGCTTGCAGCATCTGCATTTTAACAGTGTGATAACTACAAGAATTCATAAAGAACTCCCAAAAGTCTCTCAGTATCTCAATATCACTGGAACACTCCTTACATATTGTTCCAAAGGAATAATTGTTCCTGTAGTCAGGATAAATGATACACCAAGTAAAAATATTTCCTCAATGCATTATGAATCTTTATTCTCCTGGATGCTAGTTCTTGAAACAGATCCTAAAAACCAGCAAGTTGGAAATGAAGCAGTATAATGCTTCTGAGCTTAAAAAAAATTGCATCCAATAATTTGAGGTTTGAAGAGAATTACTTTACTTACTTACTAGGGCAGAAAGTAGTCCTTGACAAAGACCGAATCTTTTATTTGCAGCAAAATGTTGCAATGTTATTGTTTCATGTTTATTATTAATGGACAAATACAACTGTAAAACATGACAAAGATGAATTTGTGCAGCAAAACAAAATGGCACAAAATAATTTAGAATTAAAAGAACTGCTGATGAAATAAAAGCAAAATGCTGGGGGGAAAAAAATCAGGCAATAACCTAACTGATAAGGCAATTACTGTAAATAAAGAAATGAAAGTTAATGCTTCAGGTCAGTGTATTTTGTTCTGAGTGTTTCCAATATCCAGGTTTTGTTCAAATCTATTGAAATCTGTGTTTTGTGTTTATATAGAGAGTTCAAATATTGCTAATTAAGTGGGGGTAGCAGAGAGATCATTTTATTGATATACATTCAAAGAAGAATTTTTGCAAGTTTTAAAAGCTACTTTGCGGCATCACCCTTAACTCTTGAAACAACGCCCAGGTAGCTCAGCTGTTTAAAGCGTGTTGCCCATTCTAGATAACACAACTTTAGATGGAGTCTTTGTTGCCATTGCCTTTCGAAGAACACGGTTTCAGAATCTTTGAACATTTTTAAAAGTAGTAGAGAGATTCTTGTTAAGCAAGAGGATGAAATGTTGAAAGTATGGAGCATGGACACAATCAGGTCAGACAATTTTAATGAATGGCAGAGTAAACTCAAGCAATTCAGTTGCCTACACCAGCTTCTAATGCACGTTTAAGTTTGATGCATTAACTAATCAATGTGCTGTGATCAATGTACATTGTTCATTGGAGGCAGGTCTCTAAATTGTTAGGTGCTGCTAGTATTGCCCCACTTCAATATAGCAAACAAAATAAGACATGAAAGAAACTTCAGTCAATCCTCAAAAGACGAGCTTAATGCGTGTAAAATGTTCCCAATTTTTCTTGCAACATTAAATTGCTATCAATCAAGCAGGAAATGTTCTTAATCACAATCTAGAACATTGCCTCTTGCAGCCTGACAGCAAATTGGCAGCTCCCCAATAAAGGAAGGGCACGCAATCTTTGTTCAGTCAGTGCAGCTTTATCAGCTACAGGGGTAAAATGTCGCTTACAAGCTGACCCATGACTAAGAGGACACCAAGTGCAATGCTGAAACGATGCATTATTGCCAATGTCACAATTTGGATGAGAATTTGTTTGTCGGTACAGGAGCACATTAAAAAAGATCCTGCAAAATCCAGCCTTCCCCCTTCAACTAAATAAATAACAGGATATGCAAAATAAATGCCCCTGTTGTCTTCCAGTGAAATAATCATTCTATTTAAAGCCTTTATTTTTGTGATGCTATGGCAATCTATAAATAAAAACATTTTCTGCAAGCTTCAAATAATTATTTTCCAACAGGATGTGAAAACAAAACAGATACTAATTATAATCATGTGACTGTAGGAAAAAAAATCAGCACATTTTTAAAAAAAAGGTAATTCAAACAGAATTCATCTTTTGTTTTGTGCTTATTAAGATGAATAATATTTTATATGTTCTTTGCCTTCCTTTATCTTTCTGTCATATTAAAGACTAATTTCACAGACTTTTAAAATTCTATCTTGGGACTTTAGAAATCTTCTACTTTGTCAATTTTCTTGGTTTACCACACCTTCTAATATTTTCATTTATTGATGTCAAGAACGTTTGTAACATGCACCGAATATGAACAGGAACAATGAAACTCTTACCTCCTGCAGGCACATTAGATGCAACAATAAGTACAATAAATTCAGTTATTCTAAGCAAATTAGACCATAGAGGATCAATCATAGTAGTGCAAAGTTCATAGTCGTTTACATAGTTATAAAACATAGAATACTGAACATAGAACGTGCAGCAAAGGAATGGGACCTTCTGCCCACAATTTTTATGCTGAACATGTCTCATCTGTCTGTGCATGATCCATATCTCTCTGTTCCCTGCACTTACATGTGCCTATCCGACATCCTCTTGTTATCGTTTAAATGTTTCTTTTGATTTATTTTTAACTCTGTATGTGTGGGGGGTGGTGGGGGGGTGGGGGAAACCTTTTTTTCCAATCTCCTCCTCAACGGAGTTGCGACCTTTACCGTGTTGTGTCTCCGTTCGTGCTATGGCCTAACACCGTGGAGTCGGCGGCCTCCAGCTGGGATCGACCTTGAAGACTCCGGTCGCAGGGCCTGGACTTACCATCTCGGAGGCTTCGGCCGTGGGCCCTGCAGACCGCAACATTGGGAGCTCGCAGATCCCTGGCTGGCGACCGGCTTTCGGGAACTCCAGCCGTAGCAGCTTCGACCACCCCGAAGCGCGAGGTTTGATTGACCCGCTCGCAGGCCCCTCATCGCCCTGCGTGGCCTGGCCGCGGCACTTTCCATCGCCCGGTGGGGGCTCAGGACCTTCATCGGCCTGCTCGGCTCGGCCCTGGGACTTTCCATTGCCCGGTGGGGGCTTCAAAAGTCGGGAGCCTCGATCGCCTCGTGGCACCACGGGAGAAGAATGAGGAGGAGATAAGACTTTTCTTTGCCTTCCATCACAGTGAGGGTGTGCCTGGAGCAATCACTGTGATGGCTGTTTGTGTTAAAAATTGTAATTGTGTGTCTTGTGTTCTTTATTGTCTACTGCCGGACTCTGACGTGAGAGGACGCTGGCGCTATTTGTTCGCCGCTTCTCCGTCACGATAGTTTGTCTGTTTGTTTTTATGTCTTGACTGTTTTTGTAAAGCGTCTTTGAGCATTTGGAAAAGCACTATAAAAAATAAATGTTTATTATTATTATTATTAAATGCCACCATCATATATGCCTCCACCACTACCCTTAGTAGTGCATTCCAGGCCTCCACCTCTCCGTGTGAAAAAAAAACTTGTCCTGCACATCTCCATTAAACTTTCCTCCTCTCACCTTATAGCTGTGCCCTCTAGTGTTTGACATTTCCACTCTGGAAAAAAGGTTCTGACTGTCTATGCTTTCTATGCCAGGTTCCGACAGTCTACCCCATCTATCCTACCCTATCTGTGTCGAGAGGTTCAAGGACCTGATGGGTGATCAGGTTGATGGAAGCAGTTACTGAACCTGGAGGTAACTGTTCTCAGGGCTCCTGAAGCATCTTCCTGATGGGAGCAGCGAGATGAGAGAGTGGCCAAGGTACTATGGGTCTCTAATGATATTAGCTGGCTTCTTGAGGCAGCGTGTGGAAAAAAACAATGTTTAATGTTTTTCCATTCAAAAATGTCTTACGCATTTATTTTTAAACTTAAGCGTTTTTAGACTAGGAGGCAAAAATAAATCACTAAACCATCAAAAGGTTAAGGAATATAATAGTTTCGGTATTGCGCCTTTTATACAAATGATCCATTATCAGGGTATTGAGCCATACTGTGTCACTATCAGTCAAGTTGCAAAAACACAGGCATTATTTCTTCAACTTTGCCATAGGCAACGAGATCCTTGATTTTTAAAGTATTAGCTTAGGTTGGTTTTTTTAAAACACAAAAATCAGCATCTTCCTCCCAGCATTAAGAATCTGGATTGAAACTATAGAGATTTCCCTAAAGATTAGAAATGTACAAGAATCTCACTTTAAATTTTCCTACACTGCCAGCAAAAGTCGACATCTAAAATGGTCATGTACATGTCTCACACTATTTCCTGCATGAAATATTCAAACATTGGTACACAAATGTAAGTTGCAGTCTTTTGATAAAACAACCAGACTAGAATAAAATGCAAGTCATCGATATTGGTTTATTAGTGATACGGGTACTGAGAAAGTGAAACATTTTGTTTGTGTACAATCTAGGCACAAGTATGAGCACATCAGGGTAGTGCAAAAGAAAACAAATAAACTTGAGTGCAGAATATAGCAATACAGTGCAAAGTGTGAGGGGCGGCAATGAAGGAGATTTGAAGACCCAGAATTAATCCCTAGCATTTGCAAAACAAACTTCCAATGATTTCTTCACAAAATGCTGGAGTAACTCAGCAGGTCAGGCAGCATCTCGGGAGAGAAGGAATGGGTGACGTTTCGGGTCGAGACCCTTCTTCAGACTGATGTCGGGGGTGGGACAAAGGAAGGATATAGGTGGAGACAGGAAGATAGAGGGAGCTCTGGGAAGGAGGAGGGGAAGGGAGGGACAGAGGAGCTATCTGAAGTTGGAGAAGTCGACGTTCATACCACCGGGCTGCAAACTGCCCAGGCGAAATATGAGGTGCTGCTCCTCCAATTTCCGGCGGGCCTCACTATGGCACTGGAGGAGGCCCATGACAGAGAGGTCAGACTGGGAATGGGAGGGGGAGTTAAAGTGCTGGGCCACCGGGAGATCAGTTGCGTTAATGCGGACCGAGCGCAGGTGTTCAGCGAAGCGATCGCCGAGCCTGCGCTTGGTTTCGCCAATATAGATAAGTTGACATCTAGAGCAGCGGATGCAATAGATGAGGTTGGAGGAGGTGCAGGTGAACCTCTGTCTCACCTGGAAAGAATGTTTGGGTCCTTTGATGGAGTTGAGGGGGGAGGTAAAGGGACAGGTGTTGCATCTCGTGCGGTTGCAAGGGAAAGTGCCCGGGGTTAGGGTGGTTTGGGTAGGAAGGGACGAGTGGACCAGGGAGTTGCGGAGGGAACGGTCTCTGCGGAACGCAGAGAGAGGAGGGGATGGGAAGATATGGCCAATGGTGGGGTCCTGTTGTAGGTGACGGAAATGTTGGTGGATGATATGTTGGATCCGCTGGCTGGTGGGGTGGAAGGTGAGAACGAGGGGGATCCTGTCCTTGTTGCGAGTGGGGGGATGGGGAGCAAGAGCGGAGCTGCGGGATGTAGAAGAGACCCTAGTGAGAGCCTCATCTATAATGGAGGAGGGGAAGCCCCGTTTTCTGAAAAACGAGGACATCTCGGAAGCCCTAGTCTGAAACACCTCATCCCGGGCGCAGATGCGGCGTAGACGGAGGAATTGGGAGTAGGGGATAGACTTTTTGCAGGGGACCGGGTGGGAAGAAGTGTAGTCCAGATAGCTGTGCTAGTCGGTGGGCTTGTAATAAATGTCCGTCACTAGTTTTTCTCCTGTGATGGAGATGGTGAGGTCCAGAAACGGGAGGGAGATGTCAGAGATAGTCCAGGTATATTTAAGGGCAGGATGGAAATTGGAGGTGAAGTGTATAAAGTCAGTGAGTTCTGCATGGGTGCAAGAGGTAGCACCAATGCAGTCGTCGATGTAGCGGAGGTAGAGTTCGGGGATGGGGCCAGTGTACGTCTGGAACAGGGATTGTTCGACGTACCCGACAAAGAGGCAGGCGTAGCTAGGGCCCATGCGAGTGCCCATAGCTACGCCTCTGGTTTGGAGGAAGTGGGAGGAGTCAAAGGAGAAGTTGTTGAGGGTAAGAACCAGCTCTGCTAGGCGGAGGAGAGTGTTGGTCGATGGGGATTGGCTGGTTCTACGGTCGAGGAAGAAACGGAGGGCTTCGAGACCATCCTTGTGGGGGATGGAAGTGTAGAGTGACTGGACATCCATGGTGAAAATGAGGGAGTGGGGGCCTGGGAACCGGAAGTTATCCAGGAGATGGAGAGCGTGTGAGGTGTCTTGGACGTAGGTGGGGAGGGATTTGACCAGGGGGGATAGGATGGAGTCGAGGTAGGTAGAGATAAGTTCGGTGGGGCATGAGCAGGCAGAGACAATGGGTCTGCCGGGACAATTGTGTTTGTGGATTTTGGGTAGGAGGTAGAATCGGGCCGTGCGGGGCTGGGGAACTATGAGATTGGAGGCACTGAGGGGTAGTTCGCCGGAGTTGGTGAGGTCGGTGATGGTGCTGCTGATGAAGGTCTGGTGTTTATCGGTGGGGTCATGGTCCAGGGATAGGTAGGAAGAGGTGTCTGATAGTTGTCGTCTGGCCTCGGTGCGGTAGAGGTCAGCACGCCAGACTACCACAGCCCCTCCCTTGTCAGCGGGTTTAATTATTAAGTCCGGGTTGTTGCGGAGTGAGTTGAGGGCTGCACGTTCAGGAGGGGAGAGGTTGGAGTTAGTCAGGGGAGTGGAAAATTTGAGGCGGCCGATGTCACGCCGGCAGTTTGAAATAAAAAGTTCTAGTGGGGGTAGTAGGCCATACTGGGGGTTAAAAGTGGAGGGGGTCCGTTGGAGACGGGAGAAGGGGTCATCAGTGCGGGGTCGGGGCTCCTTGCCATGGTAAAAGGCTCGGAGGCGGAGGCGGCGGAAGAAGAGCTCCACGTCATGGCGGACGCGGAACTCGTTGATGTGGGGGCGGAGGGGAACAAAGGTAAGGCCTCTGCTGAGGACCGACCGTTCGGTGTCTGAAAGGGGGAGGTCAGGGGGGATGGTGAACACCCGGCAATGGTGGGGGTTGGGGTCGGATGGAGGCAGGGGGGCTGGTGGAGGGGATGTATGGTGGGGGGTGGTGGGTTAGCTGGGCAGAGGGGGGCATGAGGACCGATGTGGGGAGTACTGGGGGTCGCCTGGCTGGAGGGGGAAGGGGGAGACCCAGTGGAACCCCTGCTGCAGTTACCTGTAGTAGGGGGTGGGCAGTAGGACCCAGCAGTGCTGAGGGGCTCTGCCTGGTGGGGGCTGTGGGCCCAGCGCGGTGTGTGTGGGCCAGGTGGAGCTGCAGCCTGTTGTTGGTCCCGGGGGCCGGGTACAGCGACGGCTGTGACCTGCTGCTGGGCGGTGGAGCGGCGCGGGTCAGCACGGTCGCTGGGGGAGGCCCGCGGGGACCTGGAGCCCGGGTAAGTGGCGGTCGGCTCGGTCAGTGGATGGCCGGGGAGGGCGTGGGCGGCGGTGAAGGGGTCGGGAAGGTCGGCGGCAGCGGTGAAGGGGTCGGGAAGGAGGTGGGCAGCAGCGGCGGTGCAGAGGCCTCGCTCGTCGGCGGCAACGGCCCCGGGGAGGCGGTGGAGGTCGGCGGCGGCAGCCTCAGGTGAGTCTCGGCAATCAGCGGCCCCAGGGATTCACAAAATGCTGGAGTAACTCAGCAGGTACATGCCAAATTTCCTTAGTCTTTTGAAGAAATAGAGTCATTGATCAGTGTCAATGTGGTTAGACCGGGGCAAATTGTTGGTGAGATTGACACTTAGGAATTAAGCTCTCAACCATCTCCACTTCAGTACCATCGACACCGAATCAAGCGTGTACTTCACCCTGCTAACCAATATCGATGACTAGCTCCTTCAAATTTGTGATATTGAGGAAGTGGATGTTGTCCTTATGCCATGCTACTTAGCTGCCAATATCCTTCCTATATTCCACCTCAGGTCCTCAAGTAGGGACCAATCCACCAACACAGTTGAGCAAAGGCTACTTGTTGTCCGAATCTTGCTGTAAAATCCCAAGTGTACATCAGGATACATTAACCACATTATATTATGGCAAACTAGTGTTACAATTACATAAGATTTTTGAAACATGTCAGCTATTGTTACATAGTACACATCACACAGCACTATCTCCATCGAGCACTGGACAAAGGAGCTCTTAATTTGTGAAAAATGGTATAGCATGTTGGACAAAGGAATATTCTTATATGTCAACACAATTTGAAATGTGTTCAAAAGCATTTCTGTTTCGGTTTAGGTTTATTATTGTCACATGTACCAAGGTACAGTGAGAAGCATTGTTTTTCATGCTATCAAATCAGATAATAGCATACATAAATACAATTAAGTCAAACTCAAGTACAATAGAGAGAAAAGGGGAAGATACAGAGTATACTCAGCATTGCACCACATAATTTCCTTTGACAAACTCCAATGTCTGCAATTGGGTTGAGGTGAATTGGTCAGTATCCAACCTTATGGAAGGACTATTCAGTAGTCTGATAACAGAGAAGAAGAATCTGTTCCCGAGTCTGGTGGTGCATAGTTTCAAGCTTCTGTACCTTCCACTGGATGGGAACAGGGAGTAGGATGAAGACAAGTCCTTGATTATGTGGCTGCCTTTCTGAGGCAGAGTGAACTGTAGATAAGAGTCAATGGTGGGGAGTCTGGCCTGTGTAATGGACTGGGCTACATCTACAATAATCTGCTATTTCTTGGAGAGAGGTGTTCCCAAACCAAACTGTGATGCAACCCAACAGTATGCTTTCTGTGTAAGAAGGAATTGCAGATGCTGGTTTAAACCGAAGATACAATCTAGAAGACACAAAAAGCTGGATAGAAGGAATAGGTGACGTTTCGGGGCGAGACCCTTTTTTCTGTTGTGCATGTGTATGTTTGTGAGGGTCATTGGTGACATGCTGAATTTCCATAGTCTCTTAAAACAGTCACCTTGACACCATTTTCCTAAGTTCTCAATCTTGTTCCAATATTCAGTCTCGTCATTGTTCGTGATCTGTCCCACCACAGTGGTGGCATCTGCAAACATGTGGGTAGGGTTCGAACCAAATTTGGCTGCAGTCATAAGTGAATAGGGAGTACAGCAGGGGACTGAGAACACATTCTCGCAGGGAACCGGTGTTGAGAATATCGCAGATCTTTCACAATGTCATGATTATATCGGGCTTTTTCAGTTTATCAGGGGCTTTAGTCTGGTTTGCCAACGTGAATAGTTTAATTTTGTTCAACTATTCATCAGAATAGTTTCATTTTGTTGCCCACATTATTTTAAATTTCCAACTTTGTCACTACTGCATCCCCCTGCAAGTAGTTTCTTTGAAAATGATCACTCAAAACTGTTGCCAAAAGTCTGCAAATACCTTTCTTGAAAAACCTTCAGGAATGTCTTGCCACTGACTTCAGTAGCTGTTATGGTTTATAATCCAAATAAAATTCAGAAGGTGCCTTTATATCCCACAGTTCAAAGTATATGGGAAGCATCCAGGAAGGTGGTATTCAGACAGAAGATCACCCATGACCGTGCTGAATGATGGAGCAGGCTCAAAAGACTTATTCCCACTCCTGTTCAGCATTTGATACATTATATTTATATACTGCAATCTATCAGCAGATACAATGCATTTTCCTGGGTGAAAATCTCATATCAGCAAACTAAAACGTGAAAGGATAATTCAAGCCTGTTAAGTGTTTTTTTTTAAACAAGTATGTGCAGAAGCCACCCCATGTTTTTGTAGTGATGTACAAGATCAATGGGTTGTGACTGATTTGCTCTAACTTGGGTGTGATCTTATAACTGAAATAGCAATTTGTTACTTTCTTAGATGGCCTGTTTGCCTCCTTGGGACACAGAATTAACAACACACCAGGAGATTATTAGCACTGTACAATGTAGGAATAACAAGAGCCTGTAGTTATTGAGATTTAGCAAACTAATTCAGGTATAATAATAACCTACAGGTTTTCAGTCATTGTTCTGCTGCTCGCCCCAAATAACCAGATTTATCAGAGTTAATTTCATATCTCGTTGTTAAATACTATAATCGTTAGATTTATAATGTTAAATACACCATATGAAAACAAGTCATTCTAGTCTGTCGGACCCTGCGACAAATTTCTGTCCAACTTGGGACATGGATTCAAACATTACTTTTGGAAGGGAGCATTTAGTCCAAGCTAATACTGGCATGCACAGGAATGTTGCACTGCCACACCTACAAGTGAGAAGTTAAATCGAGAACCTGTTCAACTTGCATTAAAAAAAAACTTGGATAGCATAATTTTAGAAAGGAGAAAATGATTTATATTCTCAAAAAAAGACAAAGTGCTGGAGTAACTTAGCGGGTCAGGCAGCAACTCAGGAGAAATGGATAAGCGACGTTTTGGGACAAGACCCTTCTTATTGATCCTTATTTCGACACTTATTTTTCAATGCCTTGACGCTCATTTCTCACTTAATAAGTATCGCCAATACACCCGTTTTACTGATCATCCATTGTGTGGCCATTGCCACGTAATTTGTACGCAATACTGTATTTTTTTTAATTTGTTGAGAAGCTCCATCACAATTTCATTTAATCATTTACCTTCTGAAACTAGCACGATATTCTGCTAACACCTTTGTATTTTGAAACTATCAGAATCAAAGAGCCGGGGAACTTGCTTTCTTACACTATTAAACTGTATGTCTAGGTTAAAAGAATAACAGTAAAGGAATGGTGTGCAGTGCCCATTAACGCAGTGTGCCCATTGTGTGGAATATGGTGAGCAAGAGAAGATCATTCTTCACAATTTATTTAATTTGGTTTAATTGTACTGTTTTCATTTGCAATGGGAAATAAGTGCACAGGCTACATGCCAGGTAGTTAGATAAAATCAGGTAGAACTGGTTAGCCAAGGTCAGCTAACACCATTGGAGAGGGGATTTTAGCACCTGGGAATAATAGCTCTTTGGCTCTGCCAATGCACAATATTGTTTTGGCAGCAGGTACAATGTCTACACAGTGAGGACTTCAGAATAAAGGCAATGTTGTAGATTTAATAAAAATTAAATTAGTAAATCGGATGAATTACAATTAAGGTATGTATAACAGGGCAATTAAGGTCCTGCAACAGTAGTAGGTGTTTATGTTCATTATGGTCACGTGCACTGTGGCACAGTGAAAAGCTTTGTTTTGCATGCTATCTAAACATTTAGATATACCTTACATAAATTAAATCAAGCAAACTCAAATACAATAGATAGATCAGAAGGGGAAGATGCAGAGTGCAGAATATAGTTCTCAATCATTTCTACACCACTGATAACTTGCTTCCGAACATTAATACAAACTATTATGATCAATGGTAATCATATCCAAAAAGACTGCAGCGTGAGGTACACAGTTGTTGAGCTGGAGTCCAAAATTAAGATAGTGATGCAAGAGAAAAGGGAAAACATAACCTGGGGCATTGTTCCAAGAGACAGGCACACCTCTTAGATTAAGTACTGCAGAATCACGTTAGTTACGAGAGACAGGATAGCATGACTGGACCCAGAAAGGTATGGGAATAGAGCTGGAGCAGCTTCAACCTTTGCTCTTCTCTATCAGATATAGTATTTGTGTGTCGAGACAGCAACAATTGCAGGGAGGATAAGCAATTTAATCACAGTATCATGGTATTAGAGTGAGTGGCAGGCATTCAAATTGAGGGAGTGAAAAGGAATGTTATATTTACAAGGGACATTTTAGTTTGGAGAATCAAGTCGGTTCTGTGCATCCACAAGTTTAAATCCCACAAGCTACTGCCAGGGTTAAGGATTTATTCACAAAATGCTGGAGTAACTCAGCAGGTCAGGCAGCATCTCGGGAGAGAAGGAATGGGTGACGTTTCGGGTCGAGACCCTTCTTCAGAAGGGTCTGAAGAAGGGTCTCGACCCGAAACGTCACCCATTCCTTCTCTCCCGAGATGCTGCCTGACCTGCTGAGTTACTCCAGCATTTTGTGAATAAATCGATTTGTACCAGCATCTGCAGTTATTTTCTTATGCCAGGGTTAAGGATGTCTCTTTGGGGTCAGATAGGAACTTGAAATTCAAATTAGAGAGAACTGCAAAGGTAGTTGCCAGCTAGAATCAACGATATGGACGAGCTCAACAGGGAGTGTGGCAGACAAAACCCCAGCAACTATCGCTCTATGTTGCAGAGTTTTCTGAACCTTCATTGTCACTGGTCGAAATCATAGAACTCAGTCTTTACTTTAGACTTGAGAAAAAGTGCAGAAACAGGGCTTTCAGCCCACTGAGTCCATGCCGACCAGCGACCCCCCCTACATTAGCACTATCCTACACATTAGGGACAATTTCCAATTTTACCAAGTCAATTAGCCAACAAACTTGTGCATCTTTGGAGTGTGGGAGAAAGTCAGAGCACCCAGAAAAAAACCCGATGAGGTCACAGGGAGAACGTACAATCTCTGTACAGATAGCACCTGTAGTCAGGATTGAACCAGAGTCTCCGGTGTTGTACGGCACCAACTCTACCGCTGTACCACCCCAAATTGCTGCCCAATATCAATATGGAAATAATTTCACTGAAAGGCCAATAGTCCAAAACAGTGGGTTAAAAGAACATTCTCAGTGATATTATAGGCTAAAACCCCATTTACAATTCACAATACAGACCGACAATCAACAAGAGTACTGAAGGAATGTAAAATGTTAAGTGTGGTTCTCCTGGCAAGACATAAAACGGAGGCCTTGCTTTCAGAACCGAATTACATGGCACTGTCTGAATAGGGGTTTCTCCAAGCATCAAGGATTACCAAGGAACAAAAGCAGTTATTATCGGCGGTCACTTGAAGCGAGTATGACTGTCCTCTCCATAGGGTCATCTACTTGTGGGTCTGCAGATGTCTGTAGAAGCCGATCCGAGATCCACACACCTTGGTGCAACGTGGGCAGGGGAGCCTGGCTATGGTTGGTCGTGGTTGAGCCCCCTTCTCTTTCTCCTTGCGGTGCTGTTGCTTTGTCTCTGCAGCATGGCGTAGTTCAGTTTCATGACGTGCAGCTCCTTCATGCACCGATTTCCTCCATGAGCACCTGTCCAGAGCAATGTGCTCCCAGTTGCTCGATGTGATGTAGAATTTCTTCAGACTGTTCTTGATGTTGTCCTCGAAGCGTTTCTTTGACCCGCCGGGGGCTCACTGACCTTCCTTCAGTTGAAAGTACAGGAGCTGTTTAGGGAGACGTGTGTTGCACATGCGGATGACATGGCCTGTCCATCGGAGTTGGTGCTGCATTATTGTGGTGGTGGTGCTGGTCATGTTGGCTTCTTCCAGAACGCTGTGGTTGGTGCATTTGTCCTCCCAGCTGATCCTCAGAATCTTTCGTAAGGATCTTTGATGGTGTTGTTCCAGGGCTCTCGGGTGCCTGCTGTAGGTGGTCCATGACTTGGCTCCATACAACAGGGTGGGGAGGGCAACGGCTCTGTAGACCAGCAGTTTTCTTTGAGCCTTTAGGTCTTGGTCTTCAAAGACTCTTTTCCCGAGTCTGGCCGAGGCTCCATTGGCACAACTCAGGCGATGGTTGACCTCAGAGTCGACGTCAGCTTTTGAGGAAAGAATGCTGCCACGGTAGGGGAAGTGGTCAACGTTTTCAAGAGTGATGTTGTCCACTTTTACAGTGGGCTGGGTAGACGGCTAGTTGAGTGGAGGTTGATGTAGGGCCTGGGTCTTCTTGATGTTTAAGGCTACGTCCATGGCTCTGTATGCCTTGACAAAGGCATTCAGGATGCCCTGAAGGTCTTCTGCAGAGTGTGCTGCGACGGCGCAGTCGTCCATGTACTGAAGCTCCATGATGGCGGCGTTGCTAACTTTGCTCTTGGCCTTTAACCTATTAAGGTTGAAGAGCCCACTATCAGTTCTGTAGAGGATTGGGATCCCCTGTGGCAGCTCTTCACCAATGAGGTGGAGAATGGCAGCAATGAAGACGGCAAACAGGGTGGGTGCGATGATGCATCCCTGTTTGACTCCCGTTTCCACAGTGAAGGGCTCAGAGCCGCTGTTGCTGAGCACTGTGACTGACATGCCATCATGTAGAAGCCTCAATATTCTGATGTACTTGCCGTGGCAGCCGTACCTTGATAGTTGTGCAGAGGAGACTTTACAAGACCAACAGTATATATGAGCAGCACGTTCTGTGAACTGTCCTGTCGGCAAACAACCAGGTCGTACTGTTATTGTGATGCATTTCCCACCCGAGTATCCTGCTCATTTCTGATACTTCTGAAGACAAAGTAAATATTGGTACAATGATCATGATGGAAACTCCAAACATTAATCAAGATAGGCTCATGAATCAGCAATCCTAAAAAAACAATATCCTGATAGGAAATGAAATCCCCATCCATATTTATCCGTTACGTGGGATCCACATGGAAAGAACAATAGATCTTCCGATGTAGAGAACAATTTCACATAAAACCACAAAAAAACAGCACTTTTCGTCATTGTTTATATGAACACAATTCTAATGGTGACACCATAAAATGCCCACGGCAGTTAAAACTATCAAATTATTCATAAAAACATCTAATTCTTATCCTCACAAAAATAATGCTGAAATTGCAGATACTTAGGGCATGGAAAACACAGAAATAATTGAATGTGCATCTAACCAATAACATTTTTGGCACCAATTAGGTCATGTGACAGCAGTAGAATTAGGCCATTCAGCCCGTCAAGTCAATTCCGCTATTCAATCATGGCTGATCTATCTCTCCCTCCTAACCCCATTCTCCTGCCTTCTCCCCATAACCTCTGACACCTGTACTAATCAAAAATCTATCCATCTCTGCCGTAAAAATATCCGCTGACTTGGCCTCCACATCCTTCTGTGGTAAGGAATTCCACAGATTCACCACTTTGACTAAAGAAATTTCTCCTCATCTCCTTCCTAAAAGAATGTCCTTTAATTCTGAGGTTATGATCTCTCTCTAGTCCTAGAATCTCCCACTAGTGGAAACATCCTCTCCATATCCACTCTATCCACGTCTTTCACTATTCTATATGTTTCAATGAGGTCCCACCTCATTCTTCTAAAATCCAGCACTGACAAATGTTCATCTTAGGTTAACCTACTCATTCCTGGGATCATTCTACTAAACCTCCTGTGGACCCTCTCCAGAGCCAGCACATCCTTCCTCAGATATGGTGCCCACAATATTCCAAATGCAGCCCAACAAGTGGCTTAGAGAGCCTCAGCATTACATTCCTGTTTTTGTATACACGCCCTCTTGAAATAAATGCTAGCATTGAGTTTACTTTCTTCACTACCGATTTGATTTGCTGATTAACTTTTTGGGAATCCTGCACCAGCACTCCCAAGTCCCTTGGCACCTCTGATTTCTGGATTCTCTCCCTATTTAGAAATTAGTCTATGCCTTTATTCCTACTACTAAAATGCATGACTCCACACTTTGCTACATTAAATTCCATCTGCTACTTGTCTGCTCACTCTCCCGACCTGTCCAAGCCCTTCTGTAGAGTCCCTGCTTTCTCTACACTACCTGCCCTTCCACCTATTTTCTAATAATCCGCAAACTTGGCCACAAAGTCTTCAATCCCCTCGTCCAAATCATTAACATACAATGTGAAGAGTAGCTGCCCTACGGAATTCCACTAGTCATAAAACAGAAGTATGACTATTCCCATTCTGCCAGTTACAATACTGTGCTACAAAATTGAGTGGGATGTGCAAACTAATCAATATAGAGTTTACAAGAGGTAATCTCAGTGGCACTAATTCAAAGCTCCTGTGTTCAACCTTGACTTCTGGTGCTGTGTGAAGCTTGCCGGTTCTTGTGACCACATGGGTCGAGAATTTTGCCTACATCAAACATGCGAGTTGCGAGGTTAATTAGCTAAAATTACTCTGCATATAGATGAATGCAAGGCAAATTAGGTGGGTTAATGGAAATGTTAAGAGAGTAAGGAAAATAAAGGTCAATGAACAAAATGGTTTTCTGTCATGCCAAAAACATGAAATCTCCTAAAATTCTTGGATGTTGTGTCAGGATTGATGATGGAGATCAACACATTCTAGGCTTTCCGGAGACTTTGGACAAAGAAAAAGATGAGGGGCGATTTCTTCAGTTGAGGGGCTATTAAACTTTGGAATTATTTACTTCAAGAATACAATCGATATTCAGTCAATTTGGAAACTCAAGATGCAAATCAACAGATTCTCAGGCACAAAAGGAACCAAGAATCACTATTTATCCTTCAAATGAATGTTACAAGAAGCATTATTTCATCACTGACATTTATCAGAAATGAAGTTGAATTTGACTGTTTCAGTGTCAGATTTGAGAGTTATTTTTGCTTATGTTTGGCCGCGTGGATATCGGAAGCCCGCAGGTCCCTGGGTGGGGGCCAACATCGGGAGCTCCAGCAGCGGCTTCACCCGCCCCAAATTGCGGGGCTTGGGTCGGCCCGCTGCGGACCTTTCACCATCCGGCGCGGCCTGGAATATGCCACGGGATTTTTCTCCACCTGGCGGGGGTTTCAATGTCGGGAGCCACGACCGTCCCGACATGCAGCGACAGCGTTTTCGCCCGCCCCAAATCGCGGGGCTTGGGTCGGCCCGCTGCGGACCTTTCACCGTCCGGCGGGGGCTTCAATGTCAGGAGCCCCGACGTGGCAACTTCAAGCAAACTGACCGCGAGAGAAGACGGCAAGGGAAGAGAAAAGACATTCTGGCCTTCCATCACAGTGAGGAAGTGACTGGGAGGAGACTCGCTGTGATGAATGTTTCTTTTTTTTGTTTTGTGTTGGTTTGTGATTGTGTGTGTTATTGCTCTAATTTTATTGCTCTTATTGTTGGACTGTGGGTAACGGAATTTCGTCCAAAAGACTTGTTTTTTTGGATGACAATAAAGGTGATTCTGATTCTGAATAAAGCAACTACTTGCCATTTTCATTCAAGTAAAATTACATTGTTCTCTCTCGCACCCAATCTGAAGGTAGTGCAGCACCAATATTTCACCCGACTTCACCTGCAAGTAGGTTGCAGCAACTTGGGCTCCACATCCTACGAGTAGAACAGGCTAATTGCCCATAAATTCAACACAGGACACCAAATACACCAGCTAAAGGAGAACAGAAAGCCCGTTTCCAAAACCACAGTAGAAACTATTCTGGATAATCCTAATTGAGGTAGAGAGGAAGTGCCATCTTTATCAATTAAATGATGTACGGTTCAGGATTCTAGATTGACACTAGTGTAAAGCACAACCAATTAAAACGTAGATGACATTGTTGTCTAGATTCAAACAAGTGTAAACAGAGTAGATTCATGATCCATTTCTTTCTTAGAAGTTAATGAATACATGCATGCAGATCATTGGTTAAAATACAATAAAATTCGAGTTGGCATACATTCCTTGGATGCTTCCCCGACTCAGACCTTGATCCATTGTTTTATTTGGCCACAGATGGCGAGAGCATGGCAACATTATTTCTTCAATCATCACTTCTATGCCACTGAGAAATTAAAGTTGAGGTCAAGGAGTTTTTCTTTGTTAAATAGCATCTCGTTGTTTTGCGTTTGATTTTCTTGTGCAGAAAAATAACAAGAATACTTAAATAAATTAACCAAATATAAATTGCTTCCAAAAGAGTCAATTTTAAGAGCATGCCACTATAATGAAAAAAAAAACTAAAAGCATTTTGAATATTCATTTAACTGTTCTGTGTACTCCTGCAATTTGAACAGCTAGTGAATTAATCAGTTTACATTACATTTTAATAAAATGTTTTTGTCCTGCGGAATTAAATCTGCAGGCTATTTGACTGAGGAAACAATCAAATCAAATGGTAACTTGCCAGAAGCATCTTTTTCAGCAATTAGGATACCTTAATGCACCTTTCCTATTAATTCACCCACGAATAGAAAAAAGACTACAAAACAAAAATGCCAAGCTTAGCAGTGTCATAATGATGCAAAATTGAATCTTTCCCAGGTTTATTGTTCAATGCTTCAAGTTCATTGCTCATATTATGGTACATTAGATCAATTGTTATACTTGTGCATCTTTAGATTAAAATGTAACTGGAAATTGTATCAGCCATTATTGTAGAGATGGGGCACAAAAAGTATTAAAGCTAGAAGTTCATGATCTTCATTGATACAATGATAATGAAATAATAATAACACTCATGAGTGCTCTTCATTCTTTGATTACAAAACCTAATCAATTGCATGAAGAGGTTGATGTACATTTGTTTGTACAATTACTACTTCACAGGTCAATGCCATTTACTCACATTATTTCAATAGATCAACTGATTGCATGAAAAACAAATGCTGGTAAAACGCTACAAATATCTTTGCAAGTGGATGCTCGACTTCCTCATCGGTGCGCAGCGGTAGAGTTGCTGCTTTACAGCGAATGCAGCGCCGGAGACTCAGGTTCGATCCTGACTACGGGTGCTGCACTGTAAGGAGTTTGTACGTTCTCCCCGTGACCTGCGTGGGTTTACTCCGAGATCTTCGGTTTCCTCCCACACTCCAAAGACGGACAGGTATGTAGGTTAATTGGCTGGGTAAATGTAAAAATTGTCCCTAGTGGGTGTAGGATAGTGTTAATGTGTGGGGATCACTGGGCGGCACGGACTTGGAGGGCCGAAAAGGCCTGTTTCCGGCTGTATGTATATGATATGATATGATATGATATGATATGGATCAGTGCGGATCGGGAACAACATCTCCTCCTCACTAACCACCAACATAGGTGCACCTCAAGGCTTTATGCAAAGCTACCTGTTCAGCCCTGTTTACACCCGTGACAACTTCAATTTACTTCTGTTGTTGACCAGATCACAGGTGTTCCGGCACATCTTGTTGAGTTGTGCCGGAACAACCTCGCGCTCAACATCAACAAAAGTAGGGACCTAATCATTGTCTTCAGAAAGGAGGAAGCCATCGCTAGTTGTCATTGGTGGTTCCGCGGTTGAGAAAGTTAGCAGCTTCTTATTTCTAGCCATTTTCATCTTGGATGGCCAGTTCAATCCCAGCACATCATGAAGACAGCACACCAGTGCCTCTACTTTGCTTAGAAATTTTTAAAGATTTAGCATGTCACTGAATACTCAAACCTACAGATGCACTGCAGAAAGCATCCTGACTGGTTGCATCGTAGCCTGGTACAGCAATTCCAACACACAGCAATGCAAGTGGTTGCAGGGAGTGGTGGATTCAGCCCATGCCATCATAGGCACAGTCCTCCTCATGATTGAAAATATCTAGGAGGCACAGAAGGCCTCAAGCCAGCAGCATTTATCATCAAGAATCCTCACTGTCCTACCATACCCTCTTTTTGAGATTACCATTGGGCAGGATGTAGAGAAACCAAGACCCACACCACCAGTTCAGGAACAGCTACTTTCATTGTATCTATACCTCACCATACTTGTGCATATGACAATGAACTCAGCTCGACTTGAACTCAGCCAGTCAGTCAAGCAGCATCTGATGAAAGAGAAGTTTTGCTTTGGGGTTAGAAATCCTTTTACAGACCAGCATCAGTGATTTTGTTTTCTAACAGATAGCATCACATACTTTTCTATGATTTTCCTTGATACAGATAAATGGTTAAAGCAGTTTAGCTTTAATTGCCAGCAGCAAATCCTTAAATGGAACAATTGCCTAAAAAACAAAGATCTGACGAACAGTCCAATTGCATAAACACTGTTCCATTCAGTCCGCCTACGCACACTTGAAATCTTGATGGGAACTACACATGATGTTTAATCTCTCTGTGCAGACAAACTAACTGAAAGAAATACCACTTTCTTGGCTCACACATTTTAGTACATTTTAGAATATTGGGAGCTTACAGCATGCAATTATTTTGTATGGTTCATCTTTTGTTTTGATTACGGAAGTACTTTCCCTTGAAAGTATTTATCGAAGGTGATTTGTACCAGCATCTGCAGTTATTTTCTTATATTTCTCCCTTG
Source organism: Rhinoraja longicauda (assembly GCF_053455715.1). NCBI lineage: Eukaryota > Metazoa > Chordata > Chondrichthyes > Rajiformes > Arhynchobatidae > Rhinoraja > Rhinoraja longicauda. Next base: position 22,340,272 of record NC_135968.1, on the reverse strand, counting down.
AAAGAATGGCTTATATCTAGATAGTATTTTACAAACCCCAAAATGTTCCTGTGCACTTCAAAGCTAAACTTGGATACTGCAGAAATTGGGACACCTAATTTATGCACAGTTAACTCATGCAAAACAATAGCATGCTGATGACTAAGTAAATGCTTTTGAATTGTTCACTAGGGGATCATTATTGAGCAGATAACTGGATTAACTTTCCTGAATGCCTTTAAATGTAGCGTTGCTCACTGGAAACAGCAAAAGGCACCAAGACTTACCATCTCATCTGAAATACAAAGTTTCCTTGCTGTTTAAATTTTGTTCCATGATAAATATGTGAGAATAAAGCATGATTGCCATTTCAAGGAATGCCAATGCAAGGAGACGAAGAATCCCAAATATCTATTGGAGAGGGAAAAAATGACAGTACTGAGGTTCTATCCAGTATATCGACTGATCCAAGATTTCAAAAAGTTCAGTCTGGAAATGTGTACAGGAAATCCAATTTAATCAACATATGCTCTGGAAACCAATCAAATTCCATCCGTCAAAATTATTGAAGGCTTTTACGTGGGAGATTTACAGTTGTATGTCCAAAAACCTGCAGAAATCTTTAAACAATTGACATTTTTGTCACATTCCATCAGCAAATTAACAACTATTAGCAAGCTAAAAAATGTAATGTGATCTGATTGAGTATCCTATCCCCCCCCCCCCCCCCCCCCCCAATTTGGCAGCCTGAAAAGGCAATTGGCAAAAACAATTGTTTTCTGGGCAACTTGCTTGAAAGCGGATGGAAATATGAAATCATCTAGAGATGACATTTCTTAACTCGGAGTGTGGTAAACCCCTGAAACACTCTGCTCAGGCAGGCTGTGGAGGCCTAGTTACTGAGATAGGACAACGATTAATAGATATTAAGAAAACAGGTTTAGTGCAAGAGTAGCATTGATTTAAAATGTCAGCCATTCTTGCCGAATGGCAGCCAAATGGTTTACTCAGGCTTCAGTTTGTTAAAGTCTTACGGAAATTCCACACCAGTGGATCAGGTAAGCCAGCTGCTCCTAAAAATAGTGCACCTTTCTAGAGAGAAATATAATCATGACATGGTAGAATGCAGGAGAAAATTTAAGGATGCGCATCAGAGTTTCATAACTAATGTCCTGAAGTTAAGGACAACTACAAAATGGTATGAAAGTGGTGTTGTTTGGAGTAAACTGGGTAAAAAGCCTTCAGGATAGGTAAGTAGATAAGCAGTGGGAGATAAACAGCTAGTTCATAACACTCAGCAGAAATTTATCCAATTATGAAAGAGGAATCCCAGGAGAAAGGTGAACCAACTATGCTAAACAAAGGAGGTAAATTAAAATGTTAAAGATTAGATGACACAAAGTGGCCAGGACTAGTGGTAGACCAGAGAATTGGGAATTTTAAAACAAGTTTCAGATCCACTGAAGGGGGATAAAAAGAAATCTAGCAAGTGATATCAAAACAAAGAGCACGGCCTTTTATGGATATGCAAAAGTGAAGAGGGTGTGAAAGCAAGTGTGGGACCCCACTAGAGCGAACAGGGAATTAACCAAATAAGGAAATAACAAACAAGTTTAAAACTTTGCATGAGCCTTCACAGTAGAGGACATTGCAAGTGTGCAACAGATATCTAATGTGTTCATTTTAAATAACATGGCAAATCTTGTATCGATTATTATGAGGTAGTGGAAAAGGTAGCAAAAGCAGAAAAGTCATCTGGTCTCCGTGGCCTGCACACAAGGGTTTTAAAGGAAGTAGTTGCAATGATAGTGAAGCTAGTTGTTAAAAATTCAAAGCTCTCAGTTCTGGGAAGTTACCAGTGGATCAGAAAACTGCAAAGGTTACACCATTGTTCAAGAAGGGAGGAAGACAAAACGTGGTTAACATCTGTTGTTGGCAAGCATGTTGGAGTTTTTAAAATTAAGAAATAATTCGCTGGTCATTTAGAAAAGCTTAATGTAATCAAACAAAGTCAACATGGTTACACAATTCACATTAGTCGAAGAATTCTTCAAAAATGTAACTTGTAATTTAAATATATTTGGATTTTCAGAAGATATTGGCAAAGTGTCACGAAAGACTGGAGCACAAGAATTGGGGAACTGTTGGGGAAAGTGCATTAGCATGAATTAATGGAGTCTGAAGAAGGGCCCCAACTCAAAACGACGCCTGTTCATTCCTTCTCTGATTATCTGACTTATTCCAACACTGTTCTGCTCAAGGTTCCAGCATCTATAGTTTGTCTTCATTTTTTCTGCTCCTATTTTCCTTGTGCAAAGTGAATTTGGCCGTTTAATTGCCTGGCTTGGAAAAGGATATATTCAAATAGTTATTGCAAATCTATCAAATTGGCCAGTTCAGGTCAAGAAGATAGTGTGCAAAGATTTTCTTTGGTGGTTTAGAAAATTTCTTGGAGATTGCAGTTGCTTTTTTCATCATCTGTGCAATCCTGTAGGTCCACTTGATTGCCAAAATTCAATAGGCAATTTAACCTAGCCTTAGCCAAGTCACATATCTGAAGGATACTTTCTCATTGATAATAATGTGGAAGCAATTTACATTAATTACACTGAACATTGCACTTGGTTTCAAAATCATGAAACAAATACACAAATTCATAAAATATTTAGTTATAGGGATGGCTGGATAGTCTGGAGTCATTTTACTTGGGGTACTGGAGGATAAGGGATAATCTTTAGGACACACACTAAAACCAAGAGAGGCACATACAAGGTGAATGGTCAGTGTATTTGCCAAGAGTACAGAAATCTAGAACTAGAGAGGGCATAGGTTCAAGGTGAGGGGAAAGATTAAAGAGAGACCTGAGGGGCAGGTTTATTGCACAGAGGGTTGCGCATATGGGATGAAATGCCACAGCAAGCTGTTGAGGCAGGTACAATGGCAATGTTCATAAGACATTTAGACAGCTGCATTGATAGGAAAGGTTAAGAGGGATATGGGCCAAATGAGACTAGTTCAGATGTAAAATCTGGTTGATTTGGGCAGCTTGAGCCACAGGGCCCATTTCCATGTTGTTTGACAATTACAATTGTCTACTTATAAGTCTGCTTTGGTGGATTTCTACGCGTGGATCAAGCATGCATTAATCATGGGGAAATGAAACATTCTCACATTCACAACATTTCAATGCAAATACACCTTACTGCAATCTTACAATTTGAAACTACAATAGTCAAAATGTAAAATAGTTGATTTAAGACACTAAAAGTAAAATCAGCAACTATTGTAAAGTTGTCACTTCTGGATTGGGAATATCTGAATCCATGTCTATCATCTGCTGAGTTACTCCAGCCTTTTGTGTCCATCTTACATCTCTATCATGTCAGATTTATACTATTGATCCTGAAAGTGCCTAAAAACAGCCTTTTTCATACTCAGTATTTCAAATGAGTGAATGTATTGAAATACCATTAACTTTTCAATATGATTAAATTGTCCATGTTTTGTAAAAGTTAGATTATTTCTAATTATGGGAATACAACAAAGATGACTAAAACAAAGCAAGACAATCTGCAAGTTTTTTTAAACCATAGGAATGAGTTATTGGATTGGCAGAATATTTAACAATACATTTAGTATTCCAGTAAACACTACTTAGCACTAAAGAATCCACCCATTATTGATGGATTAGGATCAGATCCAACACAGCTGCAAAGGAAATGACACAATGAGGAAAATTTAAGAATTGATTTCTTCATCCACAGCTCCACAAGCAATGAGTTCAAACAGCAAACTTATGTACTATTTTCAATTTTATACATTATATGCCTGATACCCATGGCACTATCTCCTCTAAATTGGAGAATAAGTGGAAGATTGGGCGACCATTTTGCAGAACACCATTATTCAGTCTGGAGGCGAGACTTCACTTGAGTGCCTGTTATTTTAATTGCTCCCCCTCAATGCTATGCTGACTCCCTTGTTCGGTGCATTTATACTGTTCTAATAAAGCCAAAATGAAGCTCAACAAATAGCATCCCATCTTCTGACTGGGCACGCAACATCTAATTTACTCAGACAGTCCACAATTCAGATCTGGCCTTGCAGCATTTTTAAAATATAGAGAAAAGACAGTGAACTATTCCTTTTATAATTTCAAATACGAATTCTGACTGTTTTCTGAATTCTAAATGTTTTATAACATTTTTTAAGAAATTTGGACACATGTACATGGATAGGAAAGGTTTAGAGGGATATGCGCCAAATTCACAGATGGGACCATCTAGTTTGGAATGTGCAGCTTGGGCCAAAAGGCCCGTTTCTGCGCGGTACAATTCTATGTTGCTGCTATTTATCACGCCCTGGTGTTAAATATATTCAAAAGCACTGCTTCCTCCAACATTTGAGGAAGAAGCTTCCAAAGACCAATAACCCTCAGAGAAAAATTCTGCCTTACTATCTTAAATAGGCAACCTATTTAAATAGAGAATAGTTTTTAATTTCCCCAACAAGAAACATTCTTTTTACATCCACCTTATGAAGACGCGTTGTATATTTCAAGACCCGTTGCACTTTTCTGTACTCTAGTGGATATGTTTCCTCATAAGACAACTTGCCCATAAAGTTATCAGTCCAGTAAAACCATCTTGGAATTGCTTCAATTCAATGAAGCATTTCATGGGTTTCTTATTTTAGGAGGCTGTTCATGTATACAATAATCAAGTTGAAACCCTATGCAATTGAAGTACAATTTGACTTCTGACAAAGAATCTTCAACCTGAATTCTTAACTTTTGTGTCTCATTCCATAAATGCTGCCTGATCTGCTGAAAGTTTCTACCCTTTTGTTTTTATTTCATTTATATTTTGCATAATTTCCACATATTGGAGGAATGTAATATATTCCTTAAAGGTATAGCAATAAGCAGCAAACTTATATAACCATTAAAAACTTCAATTCCCTCACTATTTAATAATATTGAAGAAATAAAAACATCTTATCATCTTCTTAGGCCAATTCTCAGCCTCCTGAACAAAACTACTGGGTGCGAAAATAATCTTGTCAATGTGACAATAGTGGAAAATTCTAGAACACTCCATGATTTAGTTCACATTTGAAATATTTCTATTTTGCCTTTTTTCCCCAGTATTATAACATCAGCTTAATTAAAAGTATGCTTGCTGCCTGCAATGGAATGATTGACAAGGAAAGCTTTTGTAGTCAAAAGAAATCTGCACCAGCAGGAAGAAATATTATTTCTCATGAATCCCAGTATCATGAAAGCAATTGGGACAAAAGTAGCTTGCAATGCTATACATAGTACAGGAAGGGGCATCACGTGACAGGATGATATTGGCAGTATTATTCGGGCAAGGAAGCACATTCACTGACCCCAGACCATGCCAGCAAATGAAAAAACTCAAGATAGAAACAAAATGTTGTTTATTAAAAATGCAATATGCTCTCATCCCAATTTTAAGTTAATTCAATTCTTTGGTTCCTCTTTTTGGCTAACATTTTAACAACTGGACATCTAAACACTTTTCTCAGCAAATGATTCCAACATTTCTAAACCAGTGATTTCCTACTCTCCTTTTTCAATAGGATAGCCTTTACAATTCTCATCGCCACCTTCAACTATGCTATGAAAAAGGATCACCAAGATGTAGTGATCATTCAAGAACATTTTACAAGGGGATACTCCCTCAATTTGCTTAACAAGACTTCTATTTGAATTTTGCCATTTACAATCTCCAGAAGGCCCTATTTAATTTATTACCAATTAAATATTTCAAAGGCGTACTTTTTTGGAATGTAGAAGACTGTGGACAACCAAGCTCCTACAAACAGCAACATACATAAAGAGCAGCTCTTTCTCAATTAGATCATTGAGTTTCCATCCCTCTTTTCTGAATGAACCATAAGCTTCAATTGCTTTAATATACCAAAATCTAAATCACTCTTTCTTCGAGTCCTGGCTGACCAACAAAATTATCAAGCTAATTTCTGTGCACTACTTTGAACGGTGGTAGTAGGATGAACAACATCTCAAATCAAGGTCTTGTCCAAAAAAACAGTATCCGAGAGTGCAGTACTCTCAGTTTTGAGCAGGACCTTACAGTTGGACACCCACCTACAACTCACAGATCGTTCTTTGCTGCAACAGGTTGCAAACCATATTAGGGCTGCAGAACTAATGACCCAAGTTAATCAGTTGGGACTAGAGTGTATTTGGTCCTGCACAGCAAGCTGATCCAGAAGATTAAGATGCATGTGACTAACGATGACTTGGTAGTTTAAACTTCAGAAGTGGCGTGCTCATATTAGATAGAGGGTAAGAGAGTAGCGGTGGGAGGGTATTATTCTGGCTGCAGGTCTGTGACCAGGGATGTTCTGCAGGAATCAGGGCTGGGACCTCTTGTATGTGAAATTGGATAAAAATGTAGATGGTTGGTAAGTTAGCAGATGGCAAAAATTGGTGGAGATTTGGACAATGAAGGCATTGTCTATTAAAGGATACAGATCAGCTACAGATATGAATGGAGAAATGGCAGATGGAATTTAATCCAGGGAAGTGCAAGGCATTGCATTTTTAGAGGTCAAATACAAGAGGAAATTATATAGTTAATAGCAAGATCACGAACAGTAACAGTGAGTAATCATGGGGTCCAAGTCCATAGATCACCGAAGGTAGCAACTAGATGGAGTGGTAAAGAGATATGGTATGCTTGGAGACGCAAGAAACTGCAGAAGCTGGAATCTTGAGCAAAAACCAAAAGGTTGGAGGAACTCAAGTCGGTCCGGCAACATCGGTGGAGGGAATGGACAAATGTTTTAGGTACCCTTCTTCAGACTGATACGGTATGCTTACCTTCATTGATAGGGGTATTTAAGTGCAAGATTCAAGGTCATTTTGCAGCTGTATAAAACTTTGGTTAGACCTAATTTGTGTATTTTGGGTGATTCCATGTCACTTTCTAGGACAGATATGGAGATTTGAGATGGTGCAGAAGGGGCTAACCATGATGGTGCCTGGATTAGAGAACATTAGCTCTAAGGGAGAGTTTAGATATACTTTTTTTTCCTCTGGAGTGTTAGAGGTCAAATACTAGAGGGCATAGCTACAGGGTAAGAGGGGGAATGTTGAAGGGATATGCTGGGGGTGGGGTGATGGAAAGAGTTTAAATATACAGAGCGTCAGGTGTTTGGAACATGCTGTCAGGGTTGGAAACAGATACTATAGTGGCATTTAAGAGGCTTTTCGATAAGCACTGGAATATGCACAGAGAATGGAAGGATATGGATCAATGTGCAGGCAGAAGCAATTAGCTTAATTTGGCTCCATTTTTTAAGCATGCTTAATGCTCCAATGCTACACTTTCATATTCCTGTACTGTTTTATGTTCTAGCATATTTAAATTAATCCACACCAGAATACTTATTGGCCTGAAATATTCAACTTCTAAATTTTGACATGAAGCAGCACAATGAATTGCTCTGTCAACAGCACCTCCTTTTATCACCATGGCAATGGTTGTCATGTGACACAATGATCCAGAACCTCTTTACATGCAGATCTTATACAACAAATTGATAGACATCAATTTTGATACTGCTTTAAATATGCATTGAAAATATATTAAGACATTTTGATATCCTGAACACTATAATTTTGGTTTAGAAATATGATACAGTTTTACACTATATTTTAATCACCTAGCTTAAAGCGTTGCTATTATTCATGTTGAATGTTGCTAACAGTCAATAACAAGAAAACTGCATTCATGACATTGCAAGGGATTTTGTCTGCTTTATGAATTGTTAGATTTAGGCTATCATACCAGCATTAAATTATATCCCAGCAATAAGATTTTAAACAGCAAAACTGACCACAATGAAAATCATTAAGCAAACAAATTGCCACACTGAGGAAATTATGCAATAAGATGATTCTATTTACAATCAAGTAACTTAAATCTTTGATACTCTATGGGGTTCAGGGAGTTATGGGGGAAGCTGGTGGTGGAAGGAAGAGAGCATATTTTTTCCACTAAAGTTAATTTAAATCTAATTCGCAAGCCTAAATTTAAACAAAAGCGGCAAATCTTAATTAGATGTCTGCAATAATTGAGGTAGACACTAATTAATTTTTTTTTAAAAAGCACTCCAGAGTCCTCATATATTAAGCAAAATAAAATAGTACAGTATAGTTTAGGGCGGCATAGCGATGCTGTGGCAGGCCGGCACAGCGGTAGAGTTGGTGCCTTACAGCACCATAGACCTAGATTCCATCCTGACTACGAGTGTTTGTACGGAGTTTCTATATTCTCCGTGACTGCGTGGGTTTTCTCAAGGTGCTCCGGTTTCCTCCCACATTCCAAAGACATGCAAGCTTGTAGGTTAATTGGCTTCTGTAAACTGTGCCTAGTGTGTAGGATAGAACTGGTTTGAAATCTAAAATAAAATCAGAACATGCTGGAAATTCTCAGCATGGTACATCTGTGGGAAGAAAAACCTTAACATTTCAGGTCAAAGATGATTTGTCAGAATTGGGAAAGAAACAAAAGCTTATTGTGTAGCAGAGGGGAGGGCAGTTGGCAAACTCAGAGATAGCCCCCCCGCCCACCCTCTCTATACTTTAACAAGGTTCTGTTTCCTTCCCATTTCTGATGAAGGATCATAGAACTGAACCCTTGTCTATTTCTTTTACCCAAAACGCAGCCTGAACAGTTCAACATTGCCAGCATTTTCTGCTTATTTTACATTGCCTTTTGTACCCTGGTATTGGACAAGCTAAATCTAAAACTAGTCTAGTATTGGACAAACTAAAATTTATACCAATTAAATGGGTACAGGAGACAGGGGAAGGGAAAGAGAGTAAATACTATTTTGCTCCAAGCCTTGAACAATATTATATCATTATCTAATGACAAAGGATGAACTAGCCAGATCGGAATCACAGCATCCTATATGTCCTGTATGTTGAGCTTCCAATGTATTACAAGAATAACATGCTTCCACAACTGGAATACTTGCCTCCGTTCATCTGTTGCTAAAATCCTAAACCATGATTTTAAACTCAAACATTTAAAATAGTTCCATGACCATTCACCTCAACTTTAAACCTTTTAAAAAACTTATTAAAATACAGAAAGTAGGCATGATTTCCAAGCTCAACATTCATTACCCATCTATAACCATCCCGAATAAAAGTGATTTTCTAGAATGCATTGAGACATGTGATTGGGGTACTCTCAGCTGCAATGACTACAGAGCTCCAGTGTTTAGTTCTCGTGACAATGAAGGAAGTGCTAATTTACTTCCAAAACAGATTGGAGGGAAGCTGTGTCAGTACTCTTTCCACCTCATTTCATGCAGTAAATACAGGTTTGGGACGTGCAACCAAAAAATGCTTGACAAATTGCAAAGGTGCACAATGTGGAAGGCAAATTATGCCACCATTGCAATAAATGTGGAAGCAATGCATACTTTTGGGCAGAGACCAAAACATCCCCGACCACTGCTACACATCCATAAAAAACGCTCCATTCCTCAGCCACATTTTGGGAAATCTGACCATCTAGCTGTGCTTCTACTCCCTGCCTACAAACAAAAACTAAAGCAGGCAGGTATGGTACAGAAAGTTGTTCAATGCTGGTCGGCAGACACGGATGACATCCTACGTGACAGCCTTGAATCAGTGGACTGCCGTGACTGACTTAATCAGCAAGTGCGTGGAGGAGTGTGTGCCAAAGACAACATCTGAGTGTTCCCCAACCTGAAGCTCTGAAATCTCAGTCACGTATGGAAAATTTGAAGAAGGATGTCAGAATCTTAACATAATAAGTTTGGACAAGTTCACACAGTTTCGAAGATTTGGGAGCACTTCAGACCAAACTATGTGTTAATGAGCTGTGCTAGCCAAGTAAAAATTAACTACTTTCCCAGAGATTGTGCCAGATAGGTTTTTTGTAATTAAAAGGCTGAACAAGCACCAAGGAGCTATCACATTAGCATTCCCTCTGCCCTAGTAAAAAAAATGAGCGTAAATTATAATTACTTTCAATTAAACATTGTATTTCAAGTAGATTTGCCAAGAATTCACGATCATTGTCAAACAAATTTCTTAACTTGGGAATATTTGGAACAATGGTCCTTTATCTTTGATCTCTCACCGATATAAGAAAGCACATTTCTGAACTGAGCTCATTATATAATTCAAACCAATGTTCAAGGTAAACATGATTAAGGCTGAAGTTTAACATTATAAAATGGTCAAGCCACCACTGCTACTGCTGGGATCTTATGTGAAAAATGATCATATGCTATCCATAGCAATTCTTTCATGGTTTGCTGGACTTTACGAATTAAACCAGAAATTAATATCTGATGGGAAAATACAGCTTTTAGTACATCCACTGAGTTCCATCTAAGCGTTGGGCATGTACTTGGTAAAAAATGGCTCAGAAATGGTCACTTTTTAAAAATATAACGTGCAGTGACATTAAAATGTTTTTCATTAAAGGCTCTATTTATGGCTCACAGTTTCAAATAAGGTTGTAGTTTCAGTCTCTCTTCTTTGAATCGTTGAGTCGTTGCAAAAAAAGGGAATTTCATTATTTGCATCCAGCAGTATATGAACAGCACCTCAAGTCAGCATTGGGTAGAGCTTGGTATCCTAGTTATTGCTGCTTTTGTTTTTTTTTGGTTATTTAAGTCACGAGGGAGCAGATCCCCAAGTAAATTAAGCAAGTTGCATTGGTAAGTAGCACTTGCTGCACCCCTGGTATTCAACTGATGGAGAGCTGGGCATCGAGCCTAATGACAGAGGTGCCAAGTACAGGAGTACCAATCTCTGCCTCGGCCTTTCCATTCATATAGCTGAAGGAGTTAAGTTTCCAATCATGAATCACCTCCCAAAGATATTGGTGGGGGGTCTTGGAGCCAGAGGCCAGGAGAAATTGTTGCACTCTTCTATTTGAAATGGTAATTGCCTGACATTTAGAATCATACATATGTAGTGCAAAGTGTTGTTCAATTTAAACAAATTATGTTGGAGGCTGATGTGAGAGGCTTCAGCATTGGGCAAGTTGTAAATGGAGCTCACACCATATGAAGAAACTGAACCTTCAGGAAATATTCTAAATTTTCACCTGATGAAAAAGTAATCAGGATGTTAATCAGGAAGCAACTGAAAATAATTGTGCCAAAGACACTTAATGTAGTCCTTGTGATTCTCATTATTGGCCATTAATAACATCTGCTGTGCAAGAAGAAAAAAAGTGTTAATATCCAGATTGTTAAATTCATTATTAAAATTGTGGGACAGTCTATCGATAGTCAAGCAATGATCAGGTTGCAAATATTCTTATTAATAATCAGATATGGTTGGGATTTACAATTGATTTTAAACAAAAATGAAACTAATCAGCTGTAATAAAAGCAGAATTTAAAATCTTCAGTCACTGAAAGCTAATTATCATTGTGAATAGCTGAAATTTTAGAATATGATTTGTAATAGATACAAAGTTCAAATTATGTGCAATGAAAAAAACCATGCTGGTATTCTTAACATCCACTTTCCTGTATTCGCAGTCATTTTTTGCAAAAATTTGTCTAAATTCTGCTAATTCTCAGGAACAACCACTATCTTTCTCATATCAAGATCACTTCAGAAATTGCTGGCTACCTTTGTAAACAACTCAAAGTGGTCTAGCTTAAAGATTTAGAAATGAGTAGGGAACTGCAGATGCTGATTTACACTGAAGATAGACACAAAATGCTGGAGTAACTTAGTGGGTCAGGCAGCAAGCATCCTTGGAGAAAAGGAATAGGTGACGTTTTTCAGTCTGAAGAACAGTCTCGACCCGAAAAGTCACCTATTCCTTTTCTCCAGAGATGCTGCCTGACCTGCTGAGTTACTCTAGCATTTGTGTCTATCTTAAAAATTTGCAAGTTAGACTTTCAGCAGATTAGTTTATCACTTCATCTTTTAGCTGCAATTTTAATGTACATGTTATGGAATGGAAATATTATTCAATGTGCCAACTCTCTAATGAACCAACATTTTTATCCTTATGCAAGCTTTGAATGGTATACTATAAGAATATTTTTGCTGCAACATATCAGGGATATGTGGGTTATTCATTATATTCTGCTGTATAGTCCAAAAGACAAACATCATACTCAAGTTAAATTTGCAATGGCATTTACGAAAACACAGAGAAGCCAGTCATTAAGGTAACCTGGCCACTGATAAACTTAGTCTGCTTCAAAATTAAGAAGAAACAAGTCTTCAATAGTATTACCATTAAATACTCAATGATATGCTGATTAACACTTTGTTTCTACAAAACCATCCAATTCCTATCTCATTACAGCTTTAATGCAGACATTCAAAAAAGCTCAGTTTTAGTTTTTGAAAGTTTGCGTTATCAATAGCAAATCAGCATTTCACAATAACACCAAATAATCCTTGCAAAACAAATGAATTGTCCATACAAAAATTGCGCAACTGCTGCTATCATAGTTTACAGAAAGCTCGATTGCAAAATGCCTGTTAATGTAGCCACAAATTTCCAGCAGAGTACATTGCTATTGTTCAAAAAGAGGGAAAGCTTCTATTTATCATTAATGACGTCAGGACGTGTCAAACATTGTACACTGAGGTACACAACGTCATATGATAGGACGTATAGTAGCCAGGCTCCCAAATAATGAAATAACGTCAATTTCAGAAGGATAAATATCAATCAAGACATTTTTCAAAACAGTATCATGGAATCTTAGACGCCAAAGAGGGTCTAATTTCTATCCAAAGACCTTTTATAGTTCAATCAACCCATTACCAAGATTAAGGCGAAAGTGAGCCACAACTGACACCAAAGAACAGCAAAATTAGAAACATAGAAAATAGGTGCATGAGTTGGCCATTAGGCCCTTCGAGTCTGCACTGCCATTAAATATGATCATGGCTGATCATCCAAAATCAGTACCCCGTTCCTGCTTCCCCCCCATATCCCTCGATTCCTTTAGCATTAAGAGCATTTAGCGGGCGGCACGGTAGCGCAGCGGTAGAGTTGCTGCTTTACAGCGAATGCAGCGCCGGAGACTCAGGTTCGATCCTGACTACGGGTGCTGTACTGTAAGGAGTTTGTACGTTCTCCCCGTGACCTGCGTGGGTTTTCTCCGAGATCTTCGGTTTCCTCCCACACTCCAAAGACGTACAGGTATGTAGGTTAATTGGCTGGGTAAATGTAAAAATTGTCCCTAGTGGGTGTAGGATAGTGTTAATGTTACGGGGATCGCTGGGCGGCACGGACTTGGTGGGCCGAAAAGGCCTGTTTCCGGCTGTATATATATGATATGATATGATAAATCTAACTCTCTTTTAAAAACATTCAGTGAATTGGTCTCCACTGCCTTCTGTGGCAGAGAATTCCACAGATTTACAACTCTCTGGGTGAAAAAGTTTTTCCTCATCTGTCCTAAATGGCCTACCCCTTTTTCTAAAACCGTGACCTCTAGTTCCGGACTCCCCCAACATGGGGGACATTTTTCCTGCATCTTGCCTGTCCAATCCCTTAAGAATTTTATATGTTTCTAAAAGATCCCCTCTCATCCTTCTAAATTCCAGTGAAAACAAGCCCAGTCAACCCATTCTTTCATATGTCAGTCCCACCATTCCGGGAACTAACTTGGTGAATCTACACTGCCCTCCCTCAATAGCAAGAATGTCCTGCCTCAAATTAGGAGACCAAAACTGCACAAAATACTCCAGGTGTGGTCTCACCAGGGCCATGTACAACTGCAGTAGGACCTTCTTGCTCCTATACTCAAATCCTCTCCCTCATCCATTCTACTTGTTACATCCTCAAAAAATTCTAGAAGATTAGTCAAGCACGATTTCCCCTTCATAAATTGTTGAAAATCACCACTGGAGATCCTTCCGATGAATGCAAAAGATTTTGTGGAGAGCACTTGGATGGTATCTCAAATACCCCCAAGTGCTTTCCACAAGATATCTGGGGTTCAGAAGCACACAAGGGAAGGCAGCATTGCAGTTGCAAGGTTGACCACAAATTTTGAGCAGCAACTATTTGAAATACAGTGATCAGATGTTCCAACAAAAAAGCTTTTTATATTAAAACATTGTTTGCAGATCGGTGAACAGATTAAGTCTGTATACAAGAAAAAACATCCACATGATGCTCTTTCCAACCAGTGCTATTTAAAATTTGTGTTCTGCTTCACATTTAGATCATAAACAAGCAAATAGGAAAGCTGATGAACATGTACTAATTTTTCAAAGTAAGGAGATAGATTAAAATGTATAGCTTCAGTTTATTGAAATAAATCAAATATACTATTGGACATGAAAAAAGTTACAGTTAAAGCTAAAGTTAATATTACCAAGGATTAGATTGGTATCATTTTGATTAAAATTAGGAGGCAGAGACTGGAATTCAAATTCAGATGCTGAATTATTGCAATGAAATGAGGTCACCTCAGGAAAATGTGCTAAGTGATGTTTAACAACAAAAGCAAAATGTGCACATGATCTGTGGAAATAATTGGCAGGATGGGAAATTTGGATCCTACATTAGAATATGTAATTAATTTCACATTCTAATAGATAAAATTAAACCTTTAAGGACAAAGTGCTGGAGTAACTCAGCAGGGCAGGCAGCATTTCAGATGAACATGGACAGTTCTGGACCTTTCTTCAAACTTGCGTTTGATCTTAAACTTGAAATTTTTGGAATTTCCTTAAATCCTAGATTGTAAAAGTCTTGCTTTAGTCAGATTTTTAAAAAAACACCCACAATTTGTTCCAACCAACTTACGGATGATTAAAGTACTTTCAAACATATTGGAAAGTGAGTGGTTTCCTCCGGTACCCAATCTCCTGTAAAACCTTACAGCAATTCTGAGGATGTTGAAATTGTGATTGTCCCACTCAAGAACTTAAGTGCAACAGAAACAGAACTGGTGCAGACATGGAATCAGATTAATTCCAAACTGACAATTCACTTCTTATGATCAAGCCAGGGTAGCACTTTTGCATTGTGAGATTGCACAGACCCAAAATGACCCATTATTACTTTGTAACACAATATGCAACAGCTGAATGCATGGCATGAGTTTCCATTTAAAAGCAATCACCAAGTTGATATTTTAACAATATGAACCATTGAAAAAAAGGTTAAATGAATTCCAGCAATCATGCTGATTTCTTTTGAACTATTGTGAAGTGCTGCAAACATTGGCAAGATGGCAATCTTTGAACTTCCACAACGCACCTGACAACATCTGTGTCTTCACAATCTGATTGCTTCAGGCTGAGATTATAAACACTATCCTTAATTTACTGTCCCTCTTTTCTCTCATTATAAGGTCTTCAATTTGAATCACTGGAATATTCAAGAGAATGCAATGCAGAAATACACTGACATTAATAACAGGAGGAGTTATGCAACTCTCACTTGAATTTTTTCAAACAGCATTTTGAACAGTTCATAATTTATTGCTGCTTGAGATAAAAGTGACTCCTCCTATGTTACCAGAGTGCAGACTGTTAATCTGTGAAGAATGTAGGAACAAATCTCTGCACCATGAGCAGAAAATGGTCAAAATACGTCATTAGTGTGAAATACCCAACCTACAGTTTTTGCCCTGACCACTTCATTTTGTTCAGTAATCCCCAAATTATGAGAACAACAATTCATCTACAACCAAAATATTACCAATGGTTCCTTATTCACAATTAAGCAACAGCATGAAAATGTAGGTTTGTTTCCCCTCAAAACAAGCAAAGTACTTGTCATCGATGTATTTGCTGGGCCAATGCTTTGTGGCAGGCTATATTAATTCCCATTCTGTTCAGCGCACTCATTTACATTGGTGGGAATGGGTGCTTCATCAGTCGAGAAAGTACAGAAAGGAATTAATTAAATGTGCTACATTTTTAAGCAGAGATTAAGAGTTACAACTGTGCCCTTGATGGCTCATTTCCACAGGAGGAGATATTTGATTCCTCATTTGCATCAATTTAGTTGACAGTAACAGGCCTTTCGTTACTGTTGGCTATAGAGTGCTTTCACTGGAGACAGCTATCAAATAACAGGGATGGGTTTGACTGCCAGAGGGGAAAGAATTAAGTTTGACTGTAACCAGTCAACTATTAGCTCAGAGGTTTTGTACCACCGGCCACACATCATGGAAATGTTCCCAATAAAACCCCAGAGGCTCTGAAAGAAAAGGGAAAAAAATACATGTGGTTTCAATGAATGAAGAACCGAGTGCCCAAAACGGCAAAATTGAACTTTGAAATTTATAAGCTTGCTTGTATGAATTCAGTGAAGGCAATTTCACGCACTTAAAATTTGACATGCATCTTAATTCACGTAGACCAGAATTGTAACAAGTCTACCAAAACTCACAATGACTGGACCACAATGTATAAACATGAAACGGGTATTTATTCACAAAATGCTGGAGTAACTCAGCAGGTCAGGCAGCATCTCAGGAGAGAAGGAATGGGTGACGTTTCGGGTCGAGACCCTTCTTCAGACTGATGTCAGGGGGGCGGGACAAAGGAAGGATATAGGTGGAGAGCAGGAGGGCAGGAGAAATCACAGAGGGGGAGCAGCGAGAGAGCATGTTGCTAAACTCTCGTCGAAGAGAGGAGGAGAACTTCTTCAAAGTGGACATACCTTGAGGAGAAATTGCAGTGGAGCAACAGGTAGTGTAAGAAAATAACTGCAGATGCTGGTATAAATCGAAGGTATTTATTCACAAAATGCTGGAGTAACAGCAGGTCAGGCAGCATCTCAGGAGAGAAGGAATGGGTGACGTTTTAGAATTAATTTTTGCTTGAACTCATTAAATCCCACCTTCAAAGTTTAACTCCAACATCGAGTTAGGCTGTAAATTATATGGGTTATTAACTACTGGAATTAGTAGATATCAATAGAGAAGAAATTTTCACCGAGCACTAGACAGAAAATTCCAGACAACCGGCATCTTTAAGTAAATATGGTGGTTGAAAATTTCCTTAAGAGTAAACTCTTTGCCATAGGTGACGTTTCAGATTGGGTCAGTAAAAAAAGTCTGAAGGATACCCATCTGAAATGACACCTACACATGTTCTCCAGAGATGCTGCCTGGCCTGCTGAGTTACTCCAGTGCATATGACAAAAACAAAACATTCAACTTTTTCCTCAGAGGATGGTGCATAGATGGAAAGAGCAGCCAAATTAGTAGAGGGGGGCATAACTGTGATACTGAAAGACACTTCAACAAATGCATGAACAGGTTCAGGGGGGGGGGGTGGAGACCAGGCATAAGCAAGTGAGCTATGTCAGACAACGGAGGATTGGTCTGAAGAAACTTCATCTATCCATGTTCTCCAGGGATGCTGCCCGACCCACTGAGTTACTCCAGCACTTTGTATTTTTCTTTAACAGGTGGTTGACATGGGCGAGTTAGGCTGAAGGACATGGTTCAGTGCTCTATAGCTCTATGACTTTATGCACACGATAACCATTCATATTGAGATGCCCATTTCAATTAGTGTTTATAAATATGACTACGAAATGAAGGTGTACACTTTTAAATACATCATTGAAATTGTATTGTGGACCCTTAGTGACTGAAAAAGACATCTCAATAACAATTACAACAACTGGAGTCTCTTATGTGTTGCGAGGTTCTGGCAGACTGCAACTTTTAGAGGCACAAGTGACTGCAGATGCTGGAATCTTGTGCAAAAATACAAGTGTTTGAGGAACATAAGATTAGGCAGCATCTGAAAAAGAGTCCCGACCCAAACATCATCTGTCCATTTCCCTCAACAGATGCTGCGAAAGAGTTCCTCCAGCAGTTTGTTTTTCTTTCAGGGGCAGCGTTTGTCTGAATTGCATTTGTAGTAAAATGACAAAACCAAATCAGGACTAAAAATGGGTTATCTTTCAATAATAATCTAGAAATAACCACTCTCATTTATGGAGTGCTTTTGATTGACTAACATGCCAAACTATTACTCTGGCATGTTATTATGCAAAATTTGACCGAAGTTATGAGAGATACTGAGAGAGGCATCCAAACGCTTGGTCAAAGGACAGTAGGGATTATTTTAAAAGATGCAAAAGTAGAATTTGTGAATTCAAGAGTTAAATGCTCAGCACAGGGCCAAGAGTTATGGAAAATAAATTTCAAGACACATAACCAGAATTAAAGTTTGCAGATACAGGATGATGTTTGGTGCAGGAAGACCCTTCCTGACCACTAGCAGATAAGATGATGCAAACAGTTGTGGGACATAGTATGATATTCTCCAATGTTATCGCCAAAAACATTTTACAACATTCCACGTAGAAACTAATTAAATTTCGGACTCCAAGAACAATTTTCATCTACAGTTGCACTTGTCACTAAATATTTAAAATTCTGCTCTCAATTATTAGATTAATTGACCTGAGCACCTAGCATTTGTTCAAAGTTGTGGCAGTCAAGTGCAGAGTGAGGTACGCCTAGGTTCAATGGAGGTTAAAATTTGCCTTAATTGACATAATTAACTGATGTGGAAGTCTCAATGCTAAAGAGTTAAAACATGACAATACGGTTACGTGATGTGACCAGATGTCAACGTAACATTTCTGAGACACATAGCAGTCTCAACTTCAGTAATCTCTTGCACGCAAACTAAATTAACATGGCACAACTATCCATTATCTAAGATTTTCTTCAAATAGTCAGAATTGATGTTTACTGAAATCATGATGCGGTTTAGGCCAAGTTCCAGTTTCTCCAAGCTGCATTTCTGCGTGATAGAGAGAAAAAAGAGTTGAGTGCAGTGTAGTGCAATTATAGAAATTTTTCAAGGCATTGATGCTAAACAGCAGACTGATCACACGTTCCACAGGATATGACTGAAGCTGTGATAAAAGACAAGATTGATGACAGAATGGTTAGCCTAGTCATGCAATAGAAACCAAATACTGTATAGATAACCAAAATACATGTGTTGAAGCTTCTTGTACAAGTTTCAAACCCATGCCAAGTAAAAAGCAACAATACAGCAGAATCATATTGACAATGAGAAATCCTTAAGTGTGTGGAACCCAAGGAGGTTCAAAACACACAAAATATATTGTATACTAGACCAAGTGGACCTGTTCGGCCCAAACCTCTCCTGCATTGGTGCAGCACCCTCTCCTCCCCTCCCCCCACCCCACTCCATCCCCTCAAACCCCTCTCCTCCCTAGGAGATAGATTTAAACTTTAAAATGTGAATAACTTTTAAAAAATAACACCGATTTCAATGAAACTTTTTCCATTAGCACCAAAGGGACGACGGTGAGTAAGGTGGGCCTAAAATTGTCATGCTGTGTACCGTTTTGGCTGTAGTTCAGAAACAAACAAACAAACGAGAGTTTTAGTATAAAGATTGATGTATCTGTCCATGCTCTGGCAGAGACAACAACTCTTCAGTATTAAAAGGAGTTTAATTTTAAACAAGATGATTTAAAAGTACCCATTTTACATACTGTCAGCAACAAGTACTGCTCTGGGTAAGAAGAACTGCCCACCATTTTCAATTTAGTTGAAAAAATATACAGGGAAAGGTCTAAATGAAGGTTAGCAGCTTGGGAGCCTTCTGGAATAAATCACAGAATCTGTGGCTGTCAACAGGGGACAAAGGTTGACAATTCATGAATGCAAAACAGCTAGGATGTCTTATCTTAGACAATTAAAATACTAAGAAATATGGAAAGAAAAATACAAATTGATAGACAGTTGCATTTAAAGAGGTTGGATATTAAATACTAACTTTACCCCTTTTCAAATTCTCGGAGACATTTCTTCATCATTGTCGAATAGCCTGGAAGTATTTGACAGCAGAAGATTCAATTTCCATAATATGGTTACTGGCAATCCTGGAGTAAAGCACATAATTTCACACAACTCCTACTTGACCACCTCTAACAAGATGAAAGAAGTTAAAGCAAAAATCACTAAAGATTAACTGTTCAGGCAAATGCAACATTCACAAATGCAAAGCAGTCATTGTATCAAGATACAGTACTTAGTTTTTGAGTTATATATTTCTGATCATTTCAGCTTGAGTGTTATCTACATTTCATTTCTAACTACCAGCCATTCAATCCATGTTAGAAATTCATGTGGTTGGCTTCCCTGCTGCTGGAAGTTCCAATCCAAAAACCAGCTTAGTATGAAAAATATAAACCCAGGCACAAAAACGCAGAAGAACCAACCTAGAAGGCAAGTTCAACATTTATGAGAATTGAATTGTTTATGCTTTCATAAAGTTAAACTGTCAAAAACATGCTCAGTTGGCAACCAGAGAACAAATTTAACTATGATTGTTTTTACTCAGTCACAAATGGGAGGAGCATGTACGTCATCACTCCAACAGTTTAATAGAAAAATTGCAAGCATGTTAAAATAAATTTATCCATTCAGATTAAATGCACAATGCTGTTCAAGCCAGAAGGTATATACAGCAAGGCAAAAAATACAGATAAAGGATTAGACTGTGCTCCTATTGAATTCCAATTCAATAGACTAAGTGACATTGACTAAAACATTACATTATGGCTGCAAAAGAAACTCAGAGTAGTTTCACTGTCCTGTTTAATTTTACTGTTTGCATGCCTCGTTGTCTTGTTCCCCTTAGCCAACAATAAACCATTCTACATTTCCTTGACCATCATCTGCTTTGATCTGTCATTTTCACACATAACATTCTCTTGGTACCCTTCCATATCTCTACTTTCCCTCTCCCCTAACTCTCAATCTGAAGGATCTCGACACGAAATCTCACCCATTCCTTCTCTCCAGTGATGTTGCCTGTCCGGCTGAGTTACTCCAGCATTTTTTATGTTTATCTTCTTATTACATTATAACTTATTTGTCAAATTACAAATATTTTTCCTTTCCAGCAGGCACTGGATTTTTTTTATTTGCCTCTCTTAGGTAGTTACTGATTCAGGTATTAGAATGGAGGTAGGTTGAAAAAAAATTGCTCTGTTCAAATTGCTGTTTTCACTTAATCTTAATAACGGTAGAACCAGGGTTATCAGAACGAATGCCCTTCATGAAAAATTTAAATTTTCCACAAAATGCAATGGTTTTTACAGTACATCTGCTATTTAAACTTGTGTAGCAAACACTCAATTTAGATACAAAGCAAACATCTCTTTAATTTGGATAAACCCCAGGCTGGAATTTAATCCATCCTGCATTCTTTAAGAAAGTTTTAAATTTTCTAATTTTGCGTTTTAAGCTTTAATTCGGGGAAATAACGCACCAGAACAACCTTTGATCACACATCCGCACTCTAAAAATGGACTTTAACACAAGGCATAACTTATTTAGTTTTAAGAGAGGGAAAAAATGGGAAAGAGGGAGGGAGAAGAGGTTGAGAAAAAGAAAATAGGAAGGAGAGAAAAGAAAATTGAGAGAAATGGAGTGAAATGAAGGATGGGGTAGCCAGAAAGTAGAAGGGGATGTAGAGCATTTTACAGACAAAAGGGGGAACAGGATTTAACTTTCAATGAAATAAATGTACACAATAATGTCCCTCATCTCATTGAGTAATACGATGCAACCCTGCCACTTAAATTTTCCTCATGGGTATTCACAAGAGTTTCTTCCAGGCTTTGTTGTTGTTATTTTATACCAGAACGCACTGTTCACATTAAATGATACGAGTAGTCTGCCAACCTTTAAAGTTCCCTCAGAATGCAGGTGAAATTAGTGATTAAAAATGTGTTTGAATTTCAAATTAAAAAGGAAACATTTTCTGATTAGGTTAACGCTTGCTACTCAAATTAGGCATTTTTTGCACAATATGAAGGATAACTGAGTAGATCAAGAATAATTTTCATTATTGGGGAATATAGGACAAATGTTCAGAGTCTGCAATTCGGACAAAACTTTTCACGTGTCGTTAAATCAAGTAAAACAGTGACCCAGGGTTACTCTTTCTCTTCTCTGATAATCAATTTGAATGAAATAAAGAACCAACAATGTAAACCCGCATCTGCAGTTCCATCCTACACATACCAACAATTCTGGGCTTTGTCCAACAATAAAAATCTTGTGCTCAAACTACTAAATTAGCAAGTTACATCCAAGCTGAAACTAAATCGTAGCAAGAAAATTGTAGTATAACAATTGGCAGATGCAAAACCTGAACTGTTCAGGGACAAAAAGCAGCCAAAAACAAAAACATTTGTTTTGCTTGAATCAGTTCTCCAAAGAGCACAATGCTATTGACAGATTTGATCTCCATTAATCACCTGCCCAACTTCTCTCCTCCATTACTGCCCCATAGCCCACACCATGGCTGCATTCACAATGGACTGTCAGTAAATGCAGGAAAACACAGTATGCCAGAAAAAAACAGATGTATTTAGGACATTTGAGACTTGGAGCAAATATTTTCTTCTTAAAGATGCATTTAATCTACCAACTATTTTGAACTATTCACCAAGTTCCCAATTGTTAGCTTTTGGGAAATCTTTTATAACCTTCCATTTGAAATTATAAAATATAATATTTTAATTGATCGGGTTCACCCTGATGATGGGTTAATGATAACTTTATCATCCTAAGTTACATCATCCAACAATACCTGCACATTTTCTACCACAGATTTTTGGTTGGCTAACCAGGGGTGGATAATTATAATTATCAACCTGAAAAAGGAGCCATTGGAAACCGATCAATCTTGTATTCAATCAAGTAATATGATCAAGAACAAAACAATTGATTTGATATTGAACAGAGCAAATTAGAGATGCAAAGGGTAAATCTGCAGCAACAGATTTTGAAAGTAAATTGAAAAAGGTATTTAAGTAATAACTGGCAACAAGTACATTGAAATAAACAGAGATAAAAACTGTTGTAAAACTGGGAGTCGTGGATAGAGGGGTTAAAAGCAATTTGAGATGAAAGCAAACACAACGTAATTAAAAGGGCAATTTGTAAACGTTTAAAAATCTTAAAGGACAGCCAAGAAATTGATCAAGATTGTGAAAGTTAAGTAAAACAAAAAGATTAGCATAAGTAAATTGTGTTCAGAGGAAGATTCAAGAGAAGAAAAATTATAATAGGCAAAAGGAATCGAGACAAAAGTATTTTGGGTCTGCCTTCACAGAAGATCCAAAAGAACATTCTGGAAATTATTGAATCAAGGGCCCATTGTGAGTGGGGAAAGGAATAATGACTATCAGATGACAAAATAAAGGAACTAACTGGATGAAAATATGAGAAATCCATACATCTAACAGCCAACAATGTAGGGTTTAAAAAAAAGCAGCAAGTGAACAGTCCCTGTGGATTGGAAGGTTACATTTGTAACCCAAATCTCAGAAAAACAGGATAACGTAACAGGCATTAGTTGGGAAAAAGCTAAACGTTTTTTAATGTTGTAGTAACAGGGAACTTAAGGAAAAAAATCAAATAGAGTAGATGCTGCATTTTGGAAAAAGCGCTTAACATGTTGGAGGCCTCTGCTATTTACAATCAAAGATTTAATGAGAGAATAGTGTAATAATTCAATTTTCTTATTACAAAGCTTGTTATGGAAATAATGTTAAAATGGAGGATGAACAAGCCCTTTCTCTATCAATCACAGATAACAGTTCATTTCAATCACATTATAACACACACTTCCAACACTTCATTATACTAGTTGGCATGCATATCCTTGTACAGCTCCAGACTCAAATAATGCTTGCTTTTTGGATTCTTAGCTTTCATTGTTCATCAACTATTCCCATCCAAACCCCAATCCCTTTATCCTTGGCTGCAGGAAGATTCACTCAGGCACTCTTCTCAATTGATTTACTCGAAGCAGAAAATCAGGACTCCATTTATTTAATATATTTAAATTATTATATCTCCTCCAGCACTGCAATTCATCACTCCCTCAACCAAACTCCTCCGAGTAACTAACTATTGCATCACCATCAAATGGGTGCACATATTGCATCTGGACTCTACCAAAATTTCTCCAACTTTCCACCTACCTCCTCATTAAAATCGCAATGTCATCCTCATTCCTCCAACAATTCCACTTATAAATTAGCTTAAACTGTCAAATTCTACCTTCTTCAATTAATGCAAAGTTTTGCTGTTGAAGCTTGTCCCAGATAATGTGCAAGTAGATCACTGTTTAAAAAGAATTTAAAATTCAATCTTGTTTTTAAAGTTTGGAATTATTATAGCTATGCTGCATGCGTATCCTTAAAGACAACTGTGAGTAATCAATTGTAAAAGAATGGAATGGTATTTTTTCACTTTCAATAATACTTTCCCAGGGCTTTACAGAGATCTTATCGGCTCCCTGAACCATCTGGATTGCATTTGCTGTCATCCAAAGGAATCCAACATGAATGCAGACCCCAGGCCTTTTTCTTTACCCTGATCCTGTTTACACAGTGATTGAGAAATAGCTATCCTTCCTTGCGTCGGATAAAGAAAACACAGTAAAATGTATTTTCGTACATAATTATTACCTCTTCTCTGAAGGAGGACTTTAGGACAAAACGTTAGTGCTAAATTTAACATGAAAGATTAGCACAGAGTAGAAAGTTTCTCCCGGAATTATATTTTTACCACAATGTTTTTGCCACAACCAGAGATAACAAACTTGAATGAAAGGAGATTGTTAAATTAAAAATTACATATTTGTTCTTCATATCTGTCAGAAAAAGTTTTTAATAATCTGTTGTCACTATTCAGTAACAAATATAGCCTGGTTACTTACTCAACTTGCATTAGAGTGTAGCTTTAGAACTTCAGTTTAGTCCAGTTCAGTTTATTGTCATGTGTACTGAATGAGGTACAGTGAAAAACTTTTTTTTTGCAAGAAGGTTCACCACAAACCTTCGGTTTGTTAATTGGTTGAATTAAATAACCTGTAATCAATGGAAATTGGTTGAACGGTAGAAGATTAGGAGGTAGAATAGACGGCATATGCTGATTTGTGGAATGCGATTCATGAATGATTGCAATAGTGGGTAATCATTTTTAATCACATTCTTTCATGATTTGCTTGAAGGAAGATAGTTTGCACAAAAGAGGAAAACAAATAGACACCATACTAAATCACAAAAATGAGGGCAGAAATAAATTGGTAAATAAGGGTACCAATAAGACAGAAATGGGAACAAATAAGACAGGTAAATAGATTGAAGGTGCATTATCCATGCATCTGCAGAGTCTTTATGATTTAAAGCATATGGAACTATTTAGATTGTTAGAAATCAAATTTGTTCAATTGCCTTTGTCAGAGTGATAGGAAATGAGTGGTTGGATCAGCTACAAACTGCCAATTGCATGCAGCTTTGTTTAAATCCATTAGTTTGTTTCAAGACCTCTAAAAGCAATGGCTTTACTCTTCCCAATTAGGAAACTGATGGATCTATAACTGAAAGTCAAACTAGGGAAGGAGTGATATAGGGCTGGGTTGATCCAAAGGTTTTAAAATGATACGGGTTTCAATGGTTTATATGCAAGAAACAATTATTTCCATTGGATAAAACAGAGGCCATGATCTTAAAAATCAAGCCAGCTAAGTCAGGAGCAAAAATTAGAGAGGCATTTCCACCCATCTACCCCTCTTCCTTCAAAAACGTGGAGAAGCTGGGACTAACAGAAAATGTCCATCTCAAATGTAATTCATGGCATTGAGGACACAAAACAACAGAATGGTGGAGGTAGCTACTACCCCCAACCCCCCACCCCCTTTTTGTTGCTCCCGCATTAGCTGTGATTTGAATACTGTAGAAACAGGGAACTGCAGATGCTTGTTTACAAAAAAACTTGGCCAAAGGGCTACATGTCAATGAGGAGGAGCCTGAACGATCAATACAATATTGCACAAGTACAGGTTTTTTTTTAATTAGAAATGCTCTGCTACAAATAGCTTAAAAGTGAAGCCAAATAAGAACAGGGTCATGGAAGAAAATTGCACTTGGAGCTTTATGAAGTTGCTGCATTTGTGTGCTAATTGCCATTTGAATTCACTAAAGAAAACTGAACCTACAACCGAACATGAAATTTTAAACACGGGAATGCATGCACCAAGTGCCAAAAAATACCATCCCATTAAGAGGAAAACTGCAAATACCAAGTTGCATTTCTTCAGATATTAAAGTCTGTAAAAATAAATTTATTTTTCTTCTTTCAATCAACCCAATTCTTTCACTCATTCATTATTGCCGCTCTCTTAAAACATCCCTACCATTACAAGAGCAACTATCATCCCTTCTCCAAGTGCAGTATTTGTACTTGCTAAAAAAAACTCTAAAATCTTTGTGCATGACAGAACGGTGTAAAAGCATAAAATTAATAACTCACAAGTTGTAACAAGGCTCTCTAGTAGTGTCTAGAAATTATTTATTATCTACTAAAAAGTTTTAAATGGATCTTAGATAAGGCAAGATTTTTTTTAGTACAACAATTATACTTATTAAACAAATTATAAAATCACTTAAAACACTAAGTAATGATGTATGTTGGTATACAATTTACAGCAAGATGCTAATATTCAAAACATACAACAACTTGTTGACTGTTGAATTCCATCTTGAAGTATTTAAGAATTATATATAAACATTTGCAGAAACAACTTAAAAGCAAACTGGAAATCCTCATCAGGTCAGTCAACAGGTAGTAAAAAGAAACCAAGAACATTTATTATCTGCAACTGTTTGTCAAAACCATACTAGAAATCTCATCATAAGTAGAATAAAAGTTGGGTAGTTGTCAGCTATGACAATTGCCAGACATTCACATTGCCAGAAGTTTGAGGTAACAGTTTCTCTTCAGCAAATGCCCCAAAAATAACAGTTGCTTTGAATAATACTCCATCACTGTGGGCATCTCAAAACCATTCCAGCATATAAACTATTCCAGCGTATCAGCCATATTTATATTCTAGTGATTTGGCAGCTATATTTAAATAAATGATTTTGACAACCATGTTAATAAATAATTGTGATTACAAATCAGTAATTGCGACTTTCAAACTAAAATCAAGCAAATAATTTGACAGCGAACATGTAAATTTGCTTGTATTTAATGCAGAACCGCAGCCAAACTCCATGAGCTATCATTTGTCATCATAATTTTTCCTTTTCATTAAATAGTTTTGACCTCTCACCCTAGCCAGCCATCTTGATTTTATGTCTGCATCTACAATGAGATCATTCAATAAAACTGCAGTCAATAAATGGGTCTCTCCAGCATGCTTTCTACACAACATGGTAAACAAGTTCAGGATACAGTAACTATCAGAAAAATGATCCAAGAACATGCAGATGAAAGATTGCGCTGTTAGGATAAGCAAATTACCTAAAGCAAATAAACAAATCAATGGAAGGTAGACACAAAATGCTGGAGTAACTCAGCAGGTCAGGCAGCATCTCAGGAAAGAAGGAATGGGTGACGTTTCGGGTTGAGACCCTTCTTCAAACTGATGTCAGGGGAGCGAGCGGGGATAAAGATAGGATGTAATAGGAGACAGGAAGACAGTGGGAGAACTGGGAAGGGGAGGGGAAAGAGAGGGACAGAGGGACTATCTGAAGTGGGAGAAGTCAATGTTCATACCACTCGGGTGTAAACTGCCCAAGCGAAATATGAGATGCTGTTCCTCCAATTTGCACTGGGCCTCACTATGACAATGGAGGAGGCCCATGGCCAGACTGGGAGTAGGAGGGGGAGTTGAAGTGCTGAGCCACCGGGAGATCAGGTCGGTTAAGGCGGACCGAACGAAGATGTTGAGCGAGACGATCGCCGAGCCTGCGTTTGGTCTCGCCGATCTAGAGAAGTTGACATCTGGAACAGCGGATACAATAGATGAGGTTGGAGGAGGTGCAGGTGAACTTCTGCCTCACCTGGAAAGACTGTTTGGGTCCTTGGATGGAGTCCAGGGGGGAGGTAAAGGGATGATATTATTTGCCAGTTCAATTGTAAAACAAGTGCCCCATTGTTATTATTCTTCAGACAGAAGATGCTGAAGTACAGAACAAACATGCCAATTGACAATATTTAGAAGAAAATTGTGCAAAGGTCTTCCACAAATAACATTGAATAAAAGTAAAAGCCACTGATAGCAGCTCCATAGAGAGTAAACTGTAGGGAAAGGTAGTCGAGGCTACTTCTCCCAAAACCTATTAGGTAATAGCTGAAAGGAAGAATATGGGCATTCAAAATGGACACTACCAGGGATACGAAATAGAAGGAAATAAATTAGGCAGGTGGGGGGTGGTTGTGGGGCACTTTTAAGGTTGTGAGCATCGGACAGTGTGCTCACACCATCAGGAAAATTAGTAGCTTCAAGATGCTGGCTAGGGACAAGTTTAAGAAATTTAATTAAGCTACTTATTTGCCTACGTAACATTACATTATAAATGTAATTCATTGCTACTAAATTTTTGAGACAGGGAGAAAAGAATCCTAGCATTTATTTTTAAGTAATCTTCTCATTCTTCTGGATAAAGCCCATAAAGTAGTTCATCATCTAGTGGCCCATTACCATATCTTCCGCTTTACTTTGCTTCAAGATCTATAATGTCTCCAAGCTTCCAGTTGGCTGTCACTTTTGTTGGCTAAAATTTTACATCCTATTCCCATCTCTACTTTTACCAACTTGCAATGTTCCAATGAAGCCTCACGCAAACCCGAGAAATAGAAAACCATCTTCTGTCCTTGGGACTCAACTTTAGAAAACTAGCCTTTCCCGTTCACTTCAGAAATTACCAGTTATATCTCATCATTCTACTATTATTTGCCCTTCCCATTCTCCTCTTCATCTTTCAGCTATTTGCGCCTCCTTTAGACAGGTCAGATGCTAATGACAAGCCTTCAGTGCCCTTGCTGAGCTTGCAGTAACAACTGGGCAATTCATTTGTGCTTGATTTTCAGGTTTTATCTCTATTTTTCTCTTTCCGCATCTCTGCAACCCAAGTGTTCATTTGCCGTGCTTATCCTAGTTCAAATTCAAAATATTAACTACTTCCTTCTCTGAAGCAGCTACTTGACTTGCCAACTATTTCCAGCATTTTCTGTTTTTATCTCAGATGTTTTGCTTTTTGAAAGATTCAGGTTCGTTGATAATGAAGTTGCACAATAGGAAGAACAACACCAGCCTGTTGACAAGAATTTCCGCAGCTGCATGTAAATACCTCAATGGCAATTAGTTAAAAAAACCTCATACGTTGCCCTGGTTAAGATCACTATTATGCCATAATTCCAAGGTTTAAAATGAAAGTGTATTAAATTGCCACCCAGAAGACTATAAAAAAAATATCAGGACATAGGTTTAAGGTGAAGGGGGAAAGATTTAAAAACAACCCAAGGGGTAACTTTTTTCCCCCTCACAAAGGGTGGTGGGTATATAGAATGAACTGCTGGAGGAGGTAGTTGAAGCAGGTACTAATCACAATGTTTAAGAAACATTTAGACAAGTACATGGATAGGATAGGTTTAGAGGAATATGGACCAAACGCAGGCAGGTTGGACTAGTGCAGATGGGACACGTTGGTCATTGTGGGCAAGTTGGACCGATGGGCATGACTACGCAGTATGACGCTACGTGTGACATCCACAGACTTGGTCATCTGGAACTTGCTTACTCAGTAGACAGAGGGTAGTAGAGGAAGGTGTCATTCTGGCCAGTGGTGTTCCGCAGGGGTTAGTACTGTAATAACTATTTGCAATAAATAAGTTTGTAGACAACACAAAAATTGGAGTTGCAGGCCGTGAAGATGGCTGTCAAAGGATGCAGCCAGATATAGATGTTACAGATACGGGCAGAAAAATTACAGATGGAATTTGATCCGAGCAAGTCCAAGATGTGGCACTCTAATCATTCACATGCATGGGGAAACTATACTGTTAATAACAAGACACCAAGAACCTTAACAACACTGACGTACAGAGGGATCTTGTGTTCCAAATCAACAGCTCATCGAACGTAGAAAAACAAATAGATGGCGTGGTAAAGGTGTATGGTATGCTTGCCTTCTTCTTCCAAAGCATCGAGTACAAGAGTCAGGAAGTCATGTTGCATCTTTAGGTTAGGCTGCAAGTGAAGTATGTGGTTCTGGTCACTCCTTTACAGGAAGGATGTGGAGGCATTGGAGAGGGTGCAGAGGTGGTTTACCAGAATTCTGCCTGGATTAGAAGGTATTAGCGATAATGAGAGGTTAGGCAAACTTGGATTGTTTTCTCTGGAGCATTGGAGGCAGACGCAATAGATGTTACAAAAAATTATGAGGGGCATAGGTGAGCTAGATAGACAAAACTTTTTTCCCTTCCATGGTGCAAATGTGTAAAAGACGAAAAAGTTTAAAGGAGATGTGCAGGGCCAGTGTTTTTTTCCCCCCGATACAGAGGAGGAGGAGCAGGAATAGGAGCAGGAATAGGAGCAGGAATAGGAGCAAGAGGAGTCGGGAACATGTTGCTCAGGTGAGTGGAGGTAGATGAAAGTGGCATTGAAGTGGCTTTTAGACAGGCACATGAATGGGAAACACTATGGATCAGGTACAGGAAGGAATGATTAGTTTAATTAGGCATTTGAAATTAAGAATCAACTGGTATCAAGCCCACATTCAGCTTGGCAAGCGGATTCATTAAACTAAAAGGTTTCGGGGCAGCACAGTGACACAGCTACTCCAGCTGCTACCTCGTTATTCCAGTGACCCATGTTCAGTCCTGACCTCCAGAGCAATTGGCTGTGGGCAATTTGTGTGTTCGCACTGTGACTGCATAGATTTGTTCTGGGGGCTCCAGTTTCCTTCCACATCCTAAAGACATGTGGGTTGATAGATTAATTGGACACTATAAATTGTCCCTCATGTCTCTCCATAATGTTTGGGACAAAGACCCATCATTAATTTATTTACCTCTGAACTCGACAATTTAAGATTTGTAATAGAAAAAAAATCACATGTGGTTAAAGTGCACATTGTCAGATTTTATTAAAGGGTGTTTTTTACATTTTAGTTTCACCATGTAGAAATTACAGCTGTGTTTGTATTTCGTCCCCCCATTTCAGGGCACATAATGTTTGGGACACATGGTTTCACAGGCGTTTGTAATTGCTCAGGTGTGTTTAATTGCCTCCATAATGCAGGTATAAAAGAGCTCTCAGCACCTAGTCTTTCCTCCAGTCTTTCCTTCACCTTTGGAAACTTTTATTGTTGTTTATCAACATGAGGACCAAAGTTGTGCCAATGAAAGTCAAAGAAGCCATTATGAGACTGAGAAACAAGAATAAAACTGTTAGAGACATCAGCCAGACCTTAGGCTTCCCAAAATCAACTGTTTGGAACATCATTAAGAAGAAAGAGAGTACTGGTGAGCTTACTAATTGCAAAGGAACTGGCAGGCCAAGGAAGACCTCCACAGCTGATGACAGAATTCTCTCTATAATAAAGAAAAATCCCCAACACCTGTCTGACAGATCAGACGCGCTCTTCAGGAGTCAGGTGTGGATTTGTCAATGACCACCGTCCGCAGAAGAATTCATTAACAGAAATACAGAGGCTACACTGCTAGATGTAAACCACTGGTTAGCTGTAAAAATAGGATGGCCAGGTTACAATTAGTCAAGAAGTACTTGAAAGAGCAACCACAGTTCTGGAAAAAGGGCTTGTGGACAGATGAGACGAAGATTAACTTATATCAGATTGATGGCAAGAGCAAAGTATGGAGGAGAGAAGGAACTGTTCAAGTTCAAACAAATGCCTCAAAACTCATTGTTTCATTCCACAGCAAAACAATGATCCCAAACATACTGCTAAAGCAACAAATGAGTTTTTCCAAAGCTAAAAAAATGGTCAATTCTTGAGTGGCCAAGTCAATCAGCCGATCTGAACCCAATTTAGCATGCCTTTTATATGCTGAAGAGAAAACTGAAGGGGACTAGTCCCCAAAACAAGCATAAGCTAAAGATGGCTGCATACAGGCCTGGCAGAGCATCACGAGAGAAGATTCCCAGCAACTGGTGATGTCTATTAATCGCAGACTTCAAGCAGTCATTGCATGCAAAGGATATGCAACAAAATACTAAACATGACTACTTTTATTTACATGACATTGCTGTGTCCCAAACATTATGGTGCCCTGAAATGGGGGGAGCTATGTACAAACACAGCTGTAATTTCTACATGGCGAAACCAAAATGTATAAAAATACCCTTTATTAAAATCTGACAATGTGCACTTTAACTAAACATAGCACAAAAAGTAAGGAAATTTGTGTTTGGTAGATTATTTCTTTGTTGTAACAATGCTTCTTGGCAATAAATCT
Source organism: Rhinoraja longicauda (assembly GCF_053455715.1). Lineage (NCBI taxonomy): Eukaryota > Metazoa > Chordata > Chondrichthyes > Rajiformes > Arhynchobatidae > Rhinoraja > Rhinoraja longicauda. The sequence goes on along the minus strand of NC_135968.1, from coordinate 22,307,938 downwards.
TATACCGTTAGAAAGCCTGTTTATTTCCCTTTTAAATGGTGCCACATTTGTAAGGAACATGCATTTGTGGGATGAGCAGCAGAGCTGAGTATATGGGTTGCGCCCATGAAAAATTTGCCAAATCTTCTCTGCCAATGCCAGCTTATTCTGCTGTTGCTATTGACTCTTGTTTTGAGCTTCTGGTACCCCCAGGTGCTGACAATCAGGTGCCTGATTGGCACCTGATTGGCAGCATCTGTGAGCATGGGCCCTGCTACAGTGGTCAGTAGGTGTCTGCTCCAAGAATCGGCATGCCACGTTTGACTGATCTGGATAGGGCCCGTGCGATAGGGCAACTTCAAGCTGGTGTTCCGCAAAACCAAGTTGCGGCATTATTTGGAGTGAGCCCTAGTACCATCTCCAAAGTGAAGGCCAAGTTCCATATAACGGGGGATGTCAGAGACAGGCCGCGAAGTGGGCGTCCCAAGAAGACGACACCCGAAGAAGACCGTTTCCTCACCCTGTCAGCACTTAGGAACCGTAGGCTGTCTTCTACAGATTTGCAGTCAAGGTTTGCAGGACAATATGGCCGACGACTCTCTGCCCAGACAATTCGGAATAGACTGCACGCAGCCGATCTCCGGTCTCATAGGGCTGCCAGGAGGCCTGCCATGACTGCCCTTCACCGTCAGGCCCGTTTGCGCTGGTGTCGGCAACACGTGCACTGGAACATGAACATGTGGAGGAACGTTATGTTCAGCGATCAGTCCAGATTCTGCCTACGGCAGTTGGATCATAGGGTCAAAGTGTGGAGAAGACGCGGAGAACGCTATGCTGATTGCTGCACCGATAGAGTAACATCTTTTGGTGGAGGCAGTGTGATGGTGTGGGGCGGCATCTCCCTCACTGGAAAAACGAGGCTTGTCATCATTGGAGGCAGTCTCAACGCAGAGAGATATCGAGATGAGATTCTGCAACCAGTGGCAATCCCATATCCACAGTCTGGGACCGAACTCTATCCTCCAAGATGACAATGCTCGCCCCCACAGAGCAGGGTTTCTCAAAGACTACCTCCAGAATTTGGGAGTGGAGAGGATGGAATGGCCTGCCAGCAGTCCTGACCTCAACCCCATTGAACACTTGTGGGATCAGCTTAAGCGTGCTGTTCGTGCCAGAGTGACCAACACAACCACGTTGGCTGACTTGCGACAAATGCTGGTTGAAGAATGGGATGCCATCCCACAACAGTGTGTGACCAGGCTGGTGACCAGCATGAGGAGGAGGTGCCAGGCTGTTGTGGCTCTGTATGGTTCTTCCACACGCTACTGAGGCTCCCGTTTATTAAATGAATAAATTGTTAAATTGCCAATATGTCTTGTTTCTTCAGACTTCAATCATCCAATCCAAACAAGAGTCAATGGCAGAATAAGCTGTTTGGCATTGGCAGAGAAGATTTGGCAGATTTTTCATGGGCGCAACCCACATACTCAGCTCTGCTGCTCATCCCACAAATGCATGTTCCTTACAAATGTGGCACCATTTAAAAGGGAAATAAACAGGCTTTCCAACAGTATAAGATTTATTGACAAGAAGCATTGTTACAACAAATAAATAATCTACCAAACACAAATTTCCTTACTTTTTGTGCTATGTTTACATGTGATTTTTTAATATTACAAATCTCAAATTGTGGAGTACAGAGGCAAATAAATAAATGATGGGTCTTTGTCCCAAACATTATGGAGGGCATGGTAGGTGCTTGATAGAAGCACATTGCTTGCATACACAATGTAGACAAATAAAAGAATTTCACTGTGCCTAGTCACATGTGACAATATAGTATTTCTATTGCTATTCCTTCCTAGAACGTGGTAGAGATTGGGAATGTGGAGCTAAAAACCATAGGATTAACATACAAATTGCGTAAATGGATGCTTGATGGTTGGCACAGACTTGGTAGGTCAAAGGGACCATTTCCTTGCTATACAAGTAGAATGGCAGCAAAGAGCAATTCCATGGAAAATAAGAATGTCCTATTTTCCTTTAGAACATGCCATTAAATGTACAATTACACCATGATCACCATTGTGAGAAGAGGCTTTAAATTATTGTTTGTGTACAGAATGCAAGAAGTGACCTCTTCCCTAGTAAAAGTTATCAACGAAATGACTGCGTATGGCTACTTATTTTCTCTACTGGCTATGCTCGATTTGAGACAGCCAGGTGGTTGTTTTCAGCTCCCGGTAACATTATTCCACATTTGTTTTTCGCCCTTTGGCAAATGCACAAGAATGATCCAATAATCAAAATACTCCAAATCAGTAAACAAATTAGAAGCTTTCTGCACTTTTTTAGAATTTTCAGTAATTCTTTAGCAAGGTTCACTGATCAGCTACATCATTTTCTAAATGATTTTTTAAAAATCACATTGATGAATGTGCAATCACCGACCGATGCAACTAAATGTTGAATGCACAGTAGCCCACTTTATACAAAACTAAATATATCACCATTTGACAAATATGCTGTAACATAGATCAAGCATTTATACAAGAAAAAATAAAGAAAAACTTTGACAACAACAAAGAGGAAGAGAAACTCAACTGGGAAATAAAAAAGTGTATAAATGAAATTAAATATCTGGGTTTCTTTTCAGGCCAGCAATTAACAAATTGAGTTCCAGAGGGAAAGATACAAATCATTAAATACTGGTTCAATCAAGGTGGAGTAGCAGAATGAGTAACGTGGAGGGCAGTCATACAGTAGCGATGTCAACTAAATTGAGCAGGAACAGCTAAACTAAATCTTCTCAACCGATGAAGGATCTTTAATTTTTTTTCCCCCCAAGAAAAAGGTAGCCAGAGTTCCACTATAATGTTCAAAAGAGTTCCAATATGAATTGGTTCTAGATTCTCCTTGAAAATTCTCCCTCTCACTATAAAGGTATGCCCTCTAATAAATGACATTTCCACCTTGAAAACTGGATCTACACGGTCTATTCCTCTCATTTTGTAAATTTCATGTCACCCTTTAGCCTCTAATAGTTGGTTAATACCAATGCAAATTATTCATAGCATTTCACCCTTTTCCTCTGGCTGGAGGCTTAATTTCCCTCCATTGTCCAAGCGGTCCTGCCCTCTCAAGATATCCTCTTGTTTTAATGTACAAAATGTCTTGTGATTCCCCTCAATTCTACTTGCCAAGGACTCTTCATGACTACTTATAGCCCTCTTGATTCCCTGCTTTTACTTTCTCGCCTGTTTTTTTTTTTATACTCCTCAGGACCAAGCCTCATTTCAGCATTCTAAACATTATATGCTCCATTTGTCTTACTGACTAAATTTAAAACACCTCTCATCAGCCAAAGTTCTTAAACCTTACCATTGTGGTTTTTCTTCCTCACAGGAATATGTTGATCCTGAATTCTGACTGGCCAGTCATTGAACTACTCCCATATCAGATGTGGACTTACCCAATGGTAGCTGTTCCCAATCTAGTCTCCACAGCAACTGCCAAATTCTGTTGTATATAGTCTCAAATTATTAATATTAAACCTGCAATTTTCTCATTTACTTTCTTAAAAACTCAGCATGAATATCACCCGGTCCTGGGAAATAATCAGCCTTCGGTCACGATATATTTTTTAAGATTAGTACATTTTAATATTGGCCGTTCTAGTTCATTACTCAGAATTTCCCTGGAATATCAGATCATCCTTTATTCTGCTAAAATACATAATTAAACAGTGAGTCAGCTATTTCCATTTATCTTGCAGTACAACTCACTTGTTTTATTCATAGGCTAAACCTAACTATACAGTAGCCAAAAGCCAAGAACAACATTAATCTTAAGATTCCCTTCAGGTTTAGTTTCATATTCACTTTGCAGATATTCTGACCTGATCAAAGTGGTCAAGTACAGGTAAAATTGCAGATGACCTTTAAATTTCAAAAATTAACTGAATATCTGTCCATAGGAGGCAAAATGTTCTACTTACAATAAACAATAACCAAAGTTAATAAAAGACGAGAGATAAAGCTGACTAACATGCAAATATTCATCCAAGGATAAAGTAGTTTCCACACTATAACACTCCGTGACTCTAGTAAAGGTGAACAGGGTGCTAAAATTGGGATTTTGGTTAGCATAGAAATTAGCAGAGGGAGAAGGAGAGCTGCCTAGTGGCTCCATTTTTTGGAGACCATGCAAGTTTAAATTAAAGGAATGTCATCTTGCTCAAATGAGGCCAGGTTTATTTATCTGAAGGGTTCCTAACCAAAATATCATCTGAACATTTATCTTCACAGATGACAAAAATAATTGGACTGAGCAGTAACAATACAGATTTATGAAAGACATGTTTGATTAATCACCTGGAGCCCATTGATTGGCTACAGTTTTCTGTTTTATTTTACATTTCCAGCATTTGCAGTTGAGTTTTTTGTTGAATAGATGAGGGAAATCAGGGAGTGCAGTATAATTAGGATTTTCAAAAGGCTCTCAATAAGGTGTCACAATGGGTAGTCAACAAGCTTGAAGAATGTGGAATTGGAGGTAATATCCTGGTAGGAGCCGAGAACAAAAAGCAGAGTGGGATGTTTTCAAATTGGCAGATTGAGATGTGTAGATTGTTACAAGTGACTTGGCCCCAAGTGCGAGTGTTTTTTAAAAAACATTGACAGATTGGGAAATGTTGATCAAAAGAGATCGAGGTGTCCTTGTACACTGATCACTTAAAGCTAACATGCAGGTTCTGCAAGTAATTACAAAAGTTAATTGCCCCCAAAAGGTGGTGAGCCATCTGTAACCATTACATTCCTTTAATAAAGATACATCTACGTTCTAGGATTTTGATCCGCTGATGCATGACCAGCAATCTCAAGATCAACTGCAGGTTCTCCTCCAAATCAAGAGGACATGTAACTGCAGTGCACCAGTGGTGTAGGAAATGAATGTTTATGGATGGTGGATGGACAACTCTCCTCACCTCCTTCTCCCTTATTTGCTCAGATTATTCACCAAAAAATTATTAATTCTCTAAAATGGACCCTGGTCAGATGTCACCAATCGATTTGATAATTACAGAGGAAACAATGAACACATCTGGCTAATTTCAATGCCGTCTTCGTTTAATTGTCACAGAAATATAATACCCTAGATATATACATATGGAGCATTTGAATTTTGTAAGATTTTCATTTATAGAGATTAGTAATTTATTCATTCCAACAAGCTCTTTAATTGGCAATTTAGATTTGTTGCCACAACTTTGGATGTATAGATTCATGTCTCTTGGCTTGTTTTCATTGCCTTATTGCAAGTGACTAGCCAGATAATTTCAAGGGATGCAAAGAACAGGATGAAAACAGTTGGCATCTGTTGTTTTGAAGGAAATACATCCTCAGAGTATTGTTCACAGTAACACTTGTCATTGACAATTAACTTTGAAATGGCAATTTTGTGACATACATGCTACAAAACTCAAGTTTTATTTGGTAGAAGGATGGCAAAGATATCGCCATATCTTTACCCATGACAGGTAATATTGTAGTATTATCCAGCTCTTTCTAATCTTTACATCTCCCATCATGTATCTGGTCTTATACAATTAAAGATGATTTTAGACCCCAATTTGACAAATCAGGCCAAATGAAATCTTCCTTCCGATTTCATCAAATGAAGTCTTCCTTCTGGGCACATTGCAGCCTTCTGGATGCAATGCTGAATTCTACAAATTCAGGTCACATTATAGATTAATTTATTGTCTTTGGATGTAATGAAATTCCTTGTTCACATAAAGCTCAAAGTAGCAGTGCATGTACAGAAATGATACAATAAATACAATGACAAGTGTAAAATAGTAGAATAGTATAAGCTTGTGGTGCAAAAAAGTAGTGTAAAAGAATATTAAAGTACGATAATAAAATAGCCAATGAGGTCAACAGTAAAAATATATGGCAGCACTTCAAGGAGGGTGACTGGTGCAAGATAACCACAAAATGTTGGAGTAACTCAGAGGGACAGGCGGGATCTCTGGAGAGAAGGAATGGGTGACGTTTCGGGTCGAGACTGAAGAAGAGTCTCCAGCATTTTGTATCCATCTTCGGTTTAAACCAGCATCTGCAGTTCCTTCCTACACAGGATTTGGTTAGCATTGGGGAAGCTGTAATTAAATCTGGACGTTTGAGCTTTCAAGCTCCTGTATCTTCTCCGAGAAGATAGGAGAAAAGGGAATGGCCAGGATGGCAGGCATCCTTGATAATACTTCCAGCCTTCCTGATGCAACACACCATTAAGATGGGCCCAATGGAAGGAAGAGATGAGCCTATAATGGATAAGTCAGTCAAGAGCAGAGCAGTTGCCATACCTGGCCAAAATCATCCTGTTAAAATAGTTTCTATAGTGCGTCTGTAGAAATTCAAGTGAATACGCAGATCTGAATCATCTCAGATGCCCAAGAAACAAAATACACTGATGTGCTATCTTGACATTGCATCAATGTGAAGGGACCAGGTTAGATTACTGATGATATGATTTTTTTTTCTTAATTTCTCTGAGCAAGTCACCTGATATTCAATTAGCTTTCCTCTTCACAAAATTAAGGAGTCAAGTCAAGTCAAGTCAAATTTATTTGTCACATACACATACACGATGTGCAGTGAAATGAAAGTGGCAATGCCTGCGGGTTGTGCACAAAAAGAATTACAGTTACAGCATATAAATAAAGTTAATAAGTTACTATTAGTGTCGACAAAAATGTAGTCTCTGGGGTTATAAAAGTTGACAGTCCTGATGGCCTGTGGGAAGAAGCTCCGTCTCATCCTCTCCGTTTTCACAGCGTGACAGCGGAGGCGTTTGCCTGATCGTAGCATCTGGAACAGTCCGTTACTGGTGTGGCAGGGGTCCCTCATGATCTTGCTTGCTCTGGATCTGCACCTCCTGATGTATAGGTCCTGCAGGGGGACGAGTGTAGTTCCCATGGTGCGTTCTGCCGAACGCACTACTCTCTGCAGGGCCATCCTGTCCTGGGCAGAGCTGTTCCCAAACCAGACTGTAATGTTGCCGGACAGGATGCTCTCTACAGCCCCAGAGTAGAAGCAATGAAGGATCCTCAGAGACACTCTGAATTTCCTCAGTTGTCTAAGGTGGTAAAGGCGCTGCTTAGCCTTACCCACCAGTGCGGCAATGTGCGTTGCCCACGTCAGATCCTCTGCGATGCGGACTCCCAAGTATTTAAAACTGCTCACCCTATCCACAATAGACTCATTTATCTCCAGTGGCGTGTACGTCCTTGGATGTTTAGCCCTTCTGAAGTCCACAATCAGCTCCTTTGTTTTAGTGACATTCAAGAGGAGGCTATTGTCCTGACACCAGAGTGCCAGATCAGCCACCTCCTCCCGGTAGGCCTTCTCATCGTTGTTGGAGATCTGGCCCACCATCAGTGTCATCAGCAAACTTGATGATGGAGTTTGAGCTGAACCTGGCCCCACAGTCATGTGTTTACAGGGAGTACAGTAGGGGGCTAAGGACGCAGCCCTGGGGGGATCCTATGTTCAGGGTGAGGGAGCTAGATGTGTTCCCCCATCCTGACCACTTGGGGCCTGGCAGTGAGAAAGTCCAGGACCCAGGCACACAGAGGGGTGCTAAGCCCCAGTTCCAGCAGCTTCTCAACCAGTCTGCTGGGGACTATTGTGTTGAATGCTGAACTAAAGTCAATGAACAGCATCCTCACATAGCCCCCCTGGCTGTCCAGATGAGAGAGAGCGGTGTGTAGAACCTGGGAGACCGCATCATCCGTGGACCTGTTCGGACGGTATGCGAACTGTAGTGGGTCCATGTTGCGAGGAAGGAGGGCGCAGATGTGCTTCTTGACTAGCCTCTCAAAGCATTTCATGACAACCGAGGTGAGGGCCACCGGTCGGTAGTCATTTAAACACGCTGGAGATGCATTCTTTGGCACCGGTACAATGATGGATCTTTTGAAGCATGCAGGGACCACGGACTTTGCCAAGGAGAGGTTGAATATTGTGGTGAGCACTGGAGCAAGCTGAGTAGCACAAGACTTTAGTACTCGCCCAGATATACCATCTGGGCCTCCAGCTTTCCTCGTGTTCACACGCGCCAGAGCCCACCTCACCTCATGCTTGGACACCGAGAATGTGTGCACATCCCCGGCGGTGGATCCCCCTCCAGCCTCGCTAGCCAGCGCCCCTTCGGTGCTGTTTTTAGACGGCGAGCTGGTGGTGTTACCCGTCTCAAACCGTGCATAAAAAGAGTTCAGGTCATCAGCTAAGGAGGAGCCGGCACTTCCGGTTGAGGGGGTGCTGGACCTGTAGCTAGTTATAGTCCGTAGCCCCTGCCAAAGGCGCCTGGTGTCCTGCTGCTCCATCTGTGACTCCATCTTGTCCCGGTACCTCCTTTTTGCATCCTTCACTGCCCTTCGCAGTCGGTAGGACTCTCCCTTGTAGTCGTCCATGTTGCCGGATGCCAGACCGGAGTTGTAAGCAGCGGTGCGAGCATTCAAGGCCACGCGAATAGACCTGTCCACCCAGGGTTTTTGGTTAGGGAAGATACTGACCCTTACCGTGGGGATGATGGTATCGGCTATTGTGGCAATGAAGTCCGTAACCGCTTCCGCAAACTCATTTACGTCTCTGGAACTTGCTTGGAACATGTTCCAGTCGACTTCGCTCAGTGCATCCTGCAGCATGGCCTCTGAATGGTCAGCCCACCGCTTTACGTCCCTCGTCACTGTCGCTTCCCGTACTATCCGTTGTTTGTACTCCGGCAGCAGGAAAATGGCAGCGTGGTCAGATTTCCCAAAAGGAGGGAGAGAAACGGCCTTGTAGCCTTTCCTGAACAGCGTGTAGCAGTGGTCCAAAGTTCTTTTCCCCCTGGTGACACACGTGATGTGTTGGTAGAAGTTGGGCATGACCTTTTTGAGATTTCCCCTATTGAAGTCTCCAGCCACCAGCACAGCCGCATCAGGGTTCTTGCTTTGGTGTTGACACAACACATTGTGTAGGGTGGACAGTGCCACGTCGGGGTCCGCATGCGGTGGGATATAGACGGCTGTGATGATCGCCGAGCTGAACTCCCGGGGTAGGTAGAATGGTCGGCAGGCAGGAACGAGAAAGCGTCTTAATATTTCCAGGATTGCACCAGTCATTATTGGTCAAGAAGCAGACTCCTCCGCCCTTGGATTTCCCGGATTCTTCCGTTCTGTCCGCCCGGAAAACAGTGAAGGACTCGGATGGGCAAATCACCTGGTCAGGCACCAGCGGGGTCAGCCATGTTTCGGTCAGACAAAGGATGTTACAGTTCTTTATGTCCCTCTGGAATCTGATCCTTGCCCTCAGGTCATCCAGCTTGTTCTCCAGGGACTGGACGTTGGCCAGAAGTATGCTGGGCAGAGGTGGACGTAAGGCTTGGGTTCTCAGCCTGTTCCGAATCCAACAGGGAAGAAAATTCCCATCCTCAAATGTAATTAAAGGTAAGTAATAACATTAACTTCAAATGATTTTCATTGTTTTATTGAGAAAATATATTGAAATAACCTCTGCCCACAATAGTCACAGTATTGTTGCACAATCACGTACAGAAGACATTGTTAAATAAAGACGGCTTGTTATTAAGACTGACGCACCCTTTTAAATTAAAGATAATTTGCAACAAAAATTAATTGGCTGATGTGTATTTTAATAATGAACAATCATTTTCATTCACATTTCACAAGAATAATTGTTATGTGGCAATCTCTACCAATTGAAATCAATTCAACATTGTTCATCATTTTGAACAACCCAATAAGATGAAGACTGCCAATTGTTATTAAAGGATTTTAATTTAAAAAAGGTTTTATTTTTAGGTAGTTTTTAAAAAAGGATGTTAAAAGACACGACAGGGAGCTAGTCACTGATTTCAGGAAGCAGAACAGAGTAACATGCTCCAGTGTATCAATAGTAGTGAAGTAGAGATGGTCAAGAGCTTCAAGCTCCTAGGTATAAATATCAGCAGGTTGTCCTGCTCCAACCACATTGACACTACAGCTCAGAAAGCACACCAACATCTCTACTTCCTCAGAAAGCCAAAGGAATGTGTCATATATCCAATGATTTCTACTAATTTCCAGATACATCTTTCTGCAAGTATGTGTAAGAAGGAACTGCAGATGCTAGTTTAAACCGAAGATAAGACACCAAAAGCTGTTGAGGGCGTGCAGCGTAGGTTTACTAGGTTAATTCCCGGAATGGCGGGACTGTCATATGTCGAAAGACTGGAGCGACTAGGCTTGTATACACTGGAATTTAGAAGGATGAGAGGGGATCTTATCGAAACATAAAAGATTATTAAGGGGTTGGACACGTTAGAGGCAGGAAACATGTTCCCAATGTTGGGGGAGTCCAGAACCAGGGGCCACAGTTTAAGAATAAGGGGTCAGCCATTTAGAACGAAGATGAGGAAAAACTTTTTCAGTCAGAGAGTTGTAAATCTGTCGAGTTCTCTGCCTCAGAAGGCAGTGGAGGCCAATTCTCTGAATGCATTCAAGAGAGAGCTAGATAGAGCTCTAAGGATAGCGGAGTCAGGGGGTATGGGGAGAAGGCAGGAACGGGGTACTGATTGAGAATGATCAGCCATGATCACATGGAATGGCTTACTCCTGCACCTATTGTCTATTAACTCAACTTCAAGAAGGGTCTCTCCCAAAATGGCACCCATTCCTTTCTCTCCAGAGATGCTGCCTGTTACTCCAGCTTTTTTGTGCCCATCTTCTATCTGCAACTATTGCAGTTTGGAAGGCAACCACTCTGTCCAAGACCGCAAGAAACTGCAGGGTTGTGAACACAGCCAAGTCCACCCCCCCCCCCCCCCCCCCCCCGCCACTCTGTCAGGCAAAAAATACAAAGGCTTGAAAGGATGTACCACCAGATTTTAAAAATAGCCATTTCCCCCATTATCAGACTCGTAAAACAGACAGCGCATATGCCAAGTATAAATTTCCTAATCTTTCAATCTACTTCATCACAGCCCTTGCAATTTAAAAAGACAATCTGCACTTCTACACCTGTAACACTATTCTGCACAGTTTTGTTTTCTATTTGGCACTACCTAATGTATTCATGCATGAAACGATTTGCCCAGATAATAAGCAGAACAAAATTTTGCCACTGCATTCAACAAATGCATGCAACAAAATATCAGTACCACTCCAAATTTATCCTCACTTTTCCATTCCTGAAGCAGATATACATCCACAGGTGCTCCCCTAAAGTATTAGCAATTGCTTATTCTCCAAGCCCAAGACAGGACAACAGTAAAACCAGGAAAACAAATTTCAGATCTTATTCCCATAGAACTGCAAACCAAGACTAAACAGGAGCATTCCTGATTATTTTTTTCCCCTTCCTCACTCGGCCATCACTACGGACTCTGAAATATCATTTAGTCTTATTAGCCTAGTTGACAAGCACTGAAAGACTCTATATAGTTTCATACGTAAAACGTACCTTAACCATTGTTCTTTTGACCCATCATCCTCCCCGTACAATTAAGCCACCCATGTTAAGATTTGGAGTCAATAGACAATAGACAATAGGTGCAGGAGTAGGCCATTCAGCCCTTCGAGCCAGCACCGCCATTCAATGCGATCATGGCTGATCACTCTCAATCAGTACCCCGTTCCTGCCTTCTCCCCATACCCCCTCACTCCGCTATCCTTAAGAGCTCTATCCAGCTCTCTCTTGAAAGCATCCAACGAACTGGCCTCCACTGCCTTCTGAGGCAGAGAATTCCACACCTTCACCACCCTCTGACTGAAAAAGTTCTTCCTCATCTCCGTTCTAAATGGCCTACCCCTTATTCTCAAACTGTGGCCCCTTGTTCTGCATTCTGGGGAAATCACTTCCCCGTCAGTATTCAGAACTGAATATTGGTTGGTCTAAATGCCCTTAGGATTCTTCTACACTGTCTGCTTGCTCTTTTGTATTATGCATTGTTCCATCTGTACTCTCAATCTGTGGATGACCACTTAAACAAAACATGTCTCACACATATCCTCATTTCCGTGCTGTATCTCTAAATGGAAACTAAACTAAACATGGACCAGTGTGGTCAGCTATTGCTAAAGCTCAAAACCATGTGTTTATCGTCCTCCAGCTTATGTGGACTTCCCACGTAAAGAACAATTAGAGGAAAGTGGTTATGACCTTTCCTGACGGACGTAGCATAAACTGTCAACTGCAAGCTCATGTTCGGCTATGTCACATGAATTTTAAGAATTAGCATCCAAAACCAATTTCCTGTGAACCCGGCACACAGCAGAATTTTTCTGGATGTTTATGAACTCTGTTTAGTCAAACTCCTCAGGTGGCATTTTAAGAGATATCTTGCCAAACAAATTATCATTCCTATTAACAAATATAGATAACAAGATGACACTGGTCTACCCCACCCCCCAAAAGTCTGATTTGTTCAGTATGGAAGTATTCAAACTCTCTCAAAGTAATATTCCATGCTGCTCACACACTCTTTTCAAAACTGCAGATGTTTGGTTTCTGGAAATGCGCCATCATTCCAAGAGTCACTGCAATTGTATGTCAAACAGCATTCCTAGCAACCAAAAGAGCAAAATAAACAAAGTTATAGCTTTATCTAGAACATTTTGATTTTCATTAAAAAGGGACTTTTTCTTTTCCCCCCAGATCTCCTAATGTGGCCAGCACAGAGACCTCTGATCCATTACCTCTGAGCCACTTCAGTATAATGATACATTTACAAGATTGCAATCAAAGAAAGTCTGCAGTGTTTTATTTTTATTCCAGACCCTATCCAGGCGGTGTCTTTGTTGACACCCAGCAAGATATCCGAATGTATTGGTAGTCATCCAAGGCAAACTAATCATACAATACATTAAGAAACAAGTCCTTCGCAATCTACTGTACTAGTTCCTATGGCAACCTCAAATGTCTGAAGATATTTGTAATGTATTTGTTTAGATATATGCCCTTATCACAAACTCTTACACAAATTTTGACATCATTTAGCATGGTATGTTATTGTCACATGTACCTAGATAGTGAACAACTGTGCTATCCAATCATACTATATATACACAGGTACAATCAAGTTGTGTAGCAAAATAACTGCAGATGCTGGCACAAATCAAAGGTATCACAAAATGCTGGAGTAACTCAGCAGGTCAGGGAGCATCAAGGAGAGAGGGAATGGGTGACGTTTCAGGTCGAGTCCCTTCTTCAGACTGATCAGTCTGAAGAAGGGTCTCGACGCGAAACGTCACCCATTCCCTCTCTCCTAGATGCTGCCTGACCTGCTGAGTTACTCCAGCATTTTGTGATACCTTCAACAGTACAATCAAATCATACACAAGTACAACGGGTAATGAAAGGAGAAAAATATCATAGTACACAATATCGTGTTACAGCATTTTGTCGATACAGCTAAAGAGAAAGTGCAGAGAACAAAAAAAGTTCAATAGGCCACACTCTTAGCTTATGAGAAGACTGTTCAGTGGTAATGTACAGGCAGAAATACATTCAGCATTATCAAGCATGTGCTTTCCACAAGAAAATGAAAATATTTTTGCCAGACAACATCTGTATTCAGAGTTGTCACTCCAGGTCAAAGTGACATCATCAGATGCTTCCTCTCTCAGTTCTGATGCAGAGTCCTCAATCCGAAATTGTTTCCTTTCCACAGATGCTATCTGACCAAGTGTTTCCACAATTTTGTTATTTCAGATTTCCAGCATCTGCTCCAATTGTTTAAGCCTTGCTCTGAAGATCCTGCTAGCTTTTTGCTAGAGTTTGCAGACTTCTGGAAACAATAGGGTTTTTAAAATAAGCCCCAAAAAAATTAGATACGAGGTCATAAGCCAACAGAAAATAAGTGGTCAATTCTGGTGTCAATTACTGATCAAAAAAAGTTACTAACCCAAGTAAAGTTCTTTCCCAATCTCAGTCTTACATACCACTTACCACAACCCAACATTTGTGCAAGTCAATTCAAAAACATGATGGGTGCAGGCAAGTAGCTGTTTGTGAACCTGGGTGGCCTGGGAATTTAGACTATGATCTCCTGCCCAACAGTTTTAGCAAGTAGTATGGACTGAATGATGGGGACCCTTGATGATATATGCTGTCTTTTTGAGGCAACCCTTGTGCAGCTACTGTCAATAGTTATATCCATGATGGACCAGGCCAAGTCCACCACTCTCTGTAGCCTCTTGCATCCCAGGGCATTAGAATTGCCATACAAGGCCGTCATGCAATTAATCAGGGTACTTTCTACAGCATATCTGTAGAAATTTGGTATAATATTCAGGTACATGCTGAGTCTCTTTAAATTAGAGGCTTTAGAGGATCACCGTGATTACGTCTCTATGCTGGGATATTCATGCCTAGAAATTGAAAACTGTCAACTCCATTTACCACTGACTCACCAATGAAAACTGGCACATGATCTGCCAACACCCTTTCTGACATTAATGATTTGTTGCTGGTTTTGTTGACAATGAGCGAGATGTTGTTACACCACTCAACCTGGTGTTCTACCCTCTCAAGATTCAAGATAGCTTTATTGTCATCCAAATTGGACGAAATTCAGTAACCCACAGTCCAACAACAAAAGCATCAAAATAGGCATTAAAATTACACAACCCCCAAAACACACAAAAAAAGAAACATCCATCAAGAAAACATCCATCACAGTGAGTCTCCCCCAGTCCTCTCCTCACTGTGATGGAAGGCCACAATGTCTTTCCCTTCTCCTGCCGTCCTCTCCCGCAGTCAGGTTGTTGTGGTTGCAGGCCGCGCCAGACGGTCCGCAGCAGGCCGAGCCTAAGGCGAGTCGCAGCCGCTCCCGCAGCCTCCGAAGACGGCCGGCTCCGCTGATGATAAGTCCGATCCGGGGCGAGCGAACACGCTGCTGCTGCCGCTGTTGCTGCACGTCGGGGCGGTCGTGGCTCCCAACATTGAAACCCCCGCCCAGCAGAGAAATATCCCGCGGCATATCTTAGGCCGCGCCAGACGGTGAAATGTCCGCGACCCAAGGAGGGCGAACACGCTGCCGCTGCCGGAGCTCCCAATGTCGGCATCCACGCGGCCCGAGCCTAAGGCGAGTCGCAGCCGCTCCCGTAGCCTCCGAAGACGGCCGGCTCCGCTGATGGCAAGTCCGATCCGCGGGCTCTCCGAACCAGAGCCCTGGAGGCCGCCAGCTCCAGGAGTTGGGCCGATGGTAGGCCGCAGCAGGAACGGAGACCCGACCCAGAAAACAAAGGTCGGGTCTCCTTTCGGAAGGGACACATATTTACAATTTTACAGCTCCCCCCCTCCCCCCCACATACACACATAGTACACAAACACAAAAACACGACATCACAACTACAATTAAGACAAAAAAACAACAAAAACACAAAGACAAATGGACCGCAGGTAAGCCGCAGCTGCTATGGCAGCGCCGCCATTTTGCCTCGTGTATGCTGATTCATCACCACCAGTGATATGGCAAACAGTGAATTGGTAGATGGCATTGGAGCTATGCTTTGCCACATGGTCATGGGTTTAAAGAGTACAGCAAGGGTCCTCTAGTCTAATTGTACACTACTGCTCTGCTGTTCGTTTGTTGTTAGACAAAGGGAAGCACATTTTAAGTAAATCAGCTTCAATAGTCTAAACTTATAATTAAAGAATGACAGATAAAAAGGGTCCTTTATAGATCAATGTTTATAACCTGGCTTTACACTGTTTGCTGTTCACTTATCCATGTTATTTAAATAGATTGTTGATTCAAAACCCTAGTTCATAGGTTACACATTTTAGAGCAAAATGTGGCAGGAGAGCCCACATTTCCATTAGTGTAGAGGATGTTAATTATTACTTGCATGGATAACAGGCAGAAATAAAAAGGACGACCTGAAGATTTTTGAATTACGGAGAGTATGTAGATCACCTTTCTTAGTTATCCTCAAGAAACTCGCAAATCACAGATTTGAAAATGTCTGCTTTTCATTTTATAAACTAGTCTTCCATAGAGCCGATGTACACTGTATGCATGCAAGAATGTTGCAATTGTCCAAAACATCGGTCAGGATGGACTTGGAAGTATTGCATACAGTTCTGGTCACTACATTACAGGAAGGATGTGGTAGCATTAGAAAGAGTGAAGAGATTCACCAGGATGCCTGGAATGGAGTACACTTGTAAATAGGGATTAGATAGGCTTTGTTTATTCGTACTAGAATATAGGAGGCTGACCATAGAGATTTGGAAAATTGCGAGGGGCATTGATAGGTAGATAGGGCTTTGTCCTGGGTGGGAGTGGGGAGTTTAAAACCAGAGGACATAGATTTAAAAGGCAAGAATGGAGAAATTTACAGTTGATTTGAGGGGAACATTTCTTTTTCCCCAGACAGAGAAAGGTGATTAAAATAGAACACCTTATCAGAGAAAAGGCATTTGGACAGGTACTTGGATAGACAAGGTATATACATGTTATTGTCAGGACAGTTCGTCAGGACAGTTCGTCAGGACAGTTCGTTTGTTTGTTTTTATGCCTTGACTGTTTTTGTAAAGCGTCTTTGAGCATCTGGAAAAGCGCTATAAAAAATAAATGTTTATTATTATTATTATTACATAGAAAATAGGTGCACGGAGGCCATTTGGCCCTTCGAGCCAGCACCGCCATTCATTGTGATCATGGCTGTTCATCTACAATAAGTAACCAGTGCCTGCCTTCTCCCCAAATCCCTTGATTCCACTAGCCCCTAGAGCTCTATCTAACTCTCTTTTAAATTCATCCAGTGAATTGGCCTCCACTGCCTTCTGTGGCAGAGAATTCTACAAATTCATAACTCTCTGGGTGAAAACGTTTCTTCTCACCTCCGTTTTAAATGGCCTCCCCTTTATTCTTAGACTGTGTCCCATAGTTCTGGACTCCCCCAACATTGGAAACATTTAGCTTGCATCTAGCTTGTCTAGTCCTTTTGTGATTTTATATGTCTCTATAAGATCCCCTCTCATCTAAATTCCAGTGAATACAAGCCCAGTCTTTCCAATCTTTCCTCATATGACAGTCCCTCCATCCCAGATATTAACCTTGTGAACCTACACTGCACTGCCTCAATAGCAAGGACGTCCTTCCTCAAATTAGGAGACCAAAACTGCACACAATACTCCAGATGTGGTCTCACCAAGGCCCTATACAACTGCAGAAGGACTTCTTTACTCAAATCCTCTCGTTATGAAGGCCAACATGCCATTAGCTCCTGTACTCAAATCCTCTCGTTATGAAGGCCAACATGCCATTAGCTTTCTTGACTGCCTGCTGTACCTGCACGCTTACTTCCAGTGACTGGTGTACAAGGACACCAAGGTCTTGTTACAGGCAAATGATATTAGGCTACAAATAGGTATCATGGTTGGGCCGAAAGGCTTGGTTTTCTGCTGCACAACCTGACCTATGACTAAGACTATGTCTCAACTTCCACTGCTTCGCCGATGATATCCAGCTCCTCATCTCCACCAAGTCAATCTCCACCACCACACACTCTACACTGACAAATTGCATCACTGAAATAAAATCTTGGCTTCAATCAAATTTCCTCAAACTCAACTGCAACAAATCTGAAATCATCATCATTGGTCCAAAAACGCTCACCAAATCCACCCAAAACTTCATCCTCAATATTGATGGTCTCCCAGTATCCACCTCCCCTCACATCCGGAATCTTGGAATCATCTTTGATCAAACCCTCTCCTTCGACAAACACATCAAACACATCACAAAGACAGCCTTCTTCCACCTCAAAAACATTGCCCGTCTCCGTCCATCCCTCTCCTCCACAGCTGCAGAAACCCTCATCCACGCCTTCATCACCTCCCGTCTGGACTACTGCAACAGCCTCCTCTATGGCGCACCCTCAAAAATCATCAGTAAACTTCAATACATTCAAAACTCCGCTGCCCGTCTACTCACCCACACCCCGATCCGTGACCATATCACCCCCGTCCTTTACAAACTCCACTGGCTCCCCATCCCCCAGAGAATCCAGTACAAAATCCTCCTCATGACCTACAAAGCCCTCCATAACCTGGCCCCATCCTACCTGACTGACCTCCTCCACAGGCACACTCCCACCTGCACCCTCCGCTCTGCTGCTGCCAATCTCCTATCCCCCCCCATCCGGACCAAACTCAGATCCTGGGGGGACAGGGCTTTCTCCATCGCTGCTCCCACCCTATGGAACTCACTACCCCAAACCGTCAGAGACTCCTCCTCACTCACCACATTCAAAACATCACTGAAGTCTCACCTGTTCAGTACTGCCTTCAACCACTGAAGGTCACCTCACCTTCTGTCTCCTTTCTCTGTTCGTTTACTTATTTATCTATTTATTCACTTCCCTATGTTCTTTAAGTCCCTGTAAAGCGTCTTTGAGTATATGAAAAGCGCTATATAAATGTAATGCATTATTATTATTATTATTATAAGAATAACTAAAACAAATTACTTCAAAATTGAGGGCGTGCAGCGTAGGTTTACTAGGTTAATTCTCGGAATGGCGGGACTGTCATATGTTGAAAGACTGGAGCGACTAGGCTTGTATACACTGGAATTTAGAAGGGTGAGAGGAGATCGAAACGTATAAGATTATTAAGGGGCTGGACACGTTAGAGGCAGGAAACATGTTCCCAATGTTGGGTGAGTCCAGAACAAGGGACCACAGTTGAAGAATAAGGGATAGGCCATTTAGAACTGAGATGAGGAAAAACTTTTTCAGTCAGAGAGTTGTGAATCTGTGGAATTCTCTGCCTCAGAAGGCAGTGGAGGCCAATTCTCTGAATGCATTCAAGAGAGAGCTAGATAGAGCTCTTAAGGATAGTGGAGTCAGGGGGTATGGGGAGAAGGCAGGAACGGGGTACTGATTGAGAATGATCAGCCATGATCACATTGAATGGCGGTGCTGGCTTGAAGGGCCGAATGGCCTCCTCCTGCACCTATTGTCTATTGTCTAAAATCCAACTCAGTTCAGTTCAATGCATTTCAAAGGAGACAATGTGATTTGCTTTGGCAAGTTAAATGTCCTCAATCAACTGAACAGATTCTTGGCAATTAAATAAAAACAATTCAAACATTTTCCTTCTGATAAATGTTCAGTATGACAGGAAGCAATGTTAAAAATCAACAAATAGCAAATTTAAGCCAGCTACTTTGTGCACAGTAATCAGTTCTGGAATTGAAGCTCCAGGTGGTTAGTGGAGGCACTGACAATAGATTCTTACATCAGTCCCCCTACGCCATTATCTTGTAATCTCACAAACACCCACAAGATGTCAAAAGCATATTTTATTCAAATCTGATTTCAGTGCTACAAGCCGTTCATCCAAATAAATATATTTTGCTCTTTTCTGCAAGCAATATTCCTTCATAGTGTTGCACCACAGGAAAAGGATGTACTTAATATCTTATCTAAAATTTAGTATCTTCCATTGGAAAGGGGAGACTAAAGATTGATATAGGAACATTACTTACATTCACCTTCCAGCCCAATGGACTAAAAGACTTCAACTAACAAGGCTACAGATGACATTTAGCTCTTTGCTTTAAAGTCACAGTCCTGTTCTTGAATTTTCATTTAAAAATCCTTTGTTCATATTTAAAAAGGAATTACACAAAATTATGATAATCTGCTATCTGATTGTTTGAATATCGCAGCAGTGAGACATCTGTCTGTTGAATCCCACACTCGCATTAGCACACCAGGATCCCACTTCCCATGTTTCTCGAAACTTGCAAGGTTCACTGGAAAATTAAAATGCTGTACGATTTTTAAAAAAGTGATTTTGCAAGTTAAATGTTGTTTGGAATAACATCCAATAGTCCAGAAAAACTGACAATCCACCACTGGTCCCAAATACACCGGATTAATAAGTTTATTGTATACATTTTCAAATCAAAACTATCTATAGAACATCGCATCTCCAGTTGTTTTGGTTTTTTGGGTATAGGAGTTGGGTACATTAGTGTAATTTAGTGTAACCAATTTACATGTAATGCAAACAAGAATTGGAGTATAGATGCAAGATTAAATGACGTTTAATCTTCTTCAGCAGTTCCTCTCGATAACTTGCTTCAATTTTGTTTTTTGTTGAGGTGGCTGATCACTGCAGACAGATCATTCCAATTTTGGAACTGCACACACTTCCAAATATGGGGCTGGAGGTTCCTGACAATGAAGGCGGGTGCAGTAGTTAGACAGGTAGTGCATTCCTACCATATATTGCGAGTTTCTGTGTTCAAGATTTTAACCAAAGATCTCAATCCCATCCACAATGCTTCATTTCCACTTGAGCAGTCGGTGTTCAAGAATTTAACCAAGGATCTCAATCCCATCCACAATGTTTCATTTCCACTTGAGCAGTCGATGTTCAAGATTTTAACCAAGGATCTCAATCCCATCCACAATGCTTCATTTTCACTTGAGCAGTCGTGCCCAGGAATTCCCAAGAATTCAGGAGTGGGAATCTTGAATTTCTTCCAGGTTTTGAGAAATCTTTAACTCTCATCTTCCATCCATCTTACAATAGCTTCTTACAACAGTTAGCAATAGAGTGCCCAATTTGAAAGTTTGATGTTGGCCATGCAAATGATGCAATCTGCCCAATGGAACAGATTGGGTCGTATTAGGGGCCCAGTACTGGGGACTCTGGTCTAGAAAAGACAGCAACGGTTCAGGTCGAAGACAGACACAGAAAGCTGGAGTAACTCGGCAGACCAGGCAGCATCTGTCTGGCGAAAAGGAATAGGTGGTTTCGGGTCGAGATCCTTCTTCATACTCTGTCTTGACCAGAAACGTCACCAATTCCTTTTCGTCAGAGATGGTGCCTGACCTGCTGAGTTACTACAGCTTTCTGTGTCTGTCTTTGCTTTAAACTAGCATCTCAATTTCCTCACCACACACCAAAGGTTCAAGAATCGTTCCATTAAATGTGAAGGATTGTGCAGAGATGACATTGGTGGCATCTTTCCAATGCCTTAAGTTAGCTGCTGTTGATAATGTAGGTCTCTTTGGGCAGCACAGTAGAATTATTGCCTTACAGCACCAGAGACCCAGGTTCGCTTCTGACAATGGGTACTGTCTATACGGAATTTGTATGTTCTCCCTGTGACTGCAAGGGTTTTCTCCGGGTTCTCTGGTTTTCCCCCACACTCCAAAGACTTTGGTAAAAACCTTAAATTGACACTAGTGTGTAGGATAGTGTTGGTGTACGGGGTGATCGTTGGTCGGCACGAACTTGGTGGGCCAAAGGGCCTGTTTCCATGCTGTATCACTTAAGTCTAAAGTGTACAGAAGAGGCTTTCGATAGGATTAGAGATCGTGTTTTTCAAAATACCAATTTCTTTCATCAAAGGCTCTGCTGATATTGAAGGCAATGGTCATTTTTATCATCAACATTACGTTTGGGAGCCACCTCTTAACCAGATATGAGAAGTGATCTGTTTCCTTGCACATTTATTGTTAAAGGTTGGTGTTGTACGACAGGGGCAGGTTGGTAAAGGACCTTTAACTCACAAACATGGAGTGGAAGACCCATCTTCAATTGTATGCAACTGCAAGTGTCATCTGTATGTGTCATCTGCAACACGATTACCAAGATTGGGGTGAATCTGGGTTTGAACGTGGTAGAGATTGGTTAATTTCCCATTATCTCTGAAATTGGCTCAACATGTGAAGGAAGTTTGTTGGAGCAAAATTTAGTTTTGACAAGAAAGATGAAACACTAGAGAACATAATTTGCCATGTCACAAGGCTCAAAAGACTTGCAACTTGAGGCACTCGGTACATAGTCCTTACACTTTATGCAGATAAGACTTTAACTAAATAAAAAATTAAATATACCACTGTTCTAAACAAATATCCTTTATTTCAGAAAAGATCCCACCCTCCCACTACATATTTACACAATGTCTGCACTTTCACAAAGCCATTCTTATGGGAAAATATCAAATTGCCAGGTGTGTTACCAAACAAGAACAGAATAAACTGCTGAAACGCAGTATTATTTCAGCTGGAAAGAAAGCAAACTTTCAAATAACATCTTTCACATCCTTGTCAATCTCAGTTCAAGACAAAAGCCTTATCCTGGAGGTGAATAGGGGCAGAATATTATTTGTAGCAAAATACATGCCATTACATCACGTTTTGGAAAAAAGAGGCATGTTGTAGCCAGTAAAACAATCCACAAAACTCTTAAATTCAATATTAATACCAAGGTTAAAACTGATGCAGTCCAATCACAAATTAAAGTGATTTGAATTCAGGGAAAAATACAGGAAAAGGGCGCCTGTTTCATTGGCATTTCATTCACCATCCTAAACATTCAATCTTGGTACCATCGACACATACCATCTATGAAATACATTATACCCAAACTATTCCAGCAACACCTCCCAAGCCTGCAATTAATATAAACAAGGATAAGGACAATAGATGCACAACGTGGATTAGAAAAAGCATATGGAAGAGAACTGAAAACAGCAAAAAATGCAGACAGGAGCAATAGGTTTTTTTTTTTTTTTTTAAAAGGGTGACAAAATATTAGTGGATGATAAGGTCAAGGAAAACCTGAAAGCATGATATATTTAAGTACAAGAAGGTAATCCAGGAAAAAGCAGGGCCAATCCATGTATAGAGCAAGAAGACACGGGGAAGTCTTGAGCTTCTCATTTGTACTCTCCAAAAGGGGCTGCAGTTGGAGAGTGAAAGTGGTATTTGATGAATGAAGAATAATCCCAACCCAAATGTTATCTACATTCTCCACAGATGCTGCCTCTCCTGCCGAGTTACTCCAGCACTTTTTTTTTGTAAACCAGCATCTGCAGCTCCTTATTTCTCAGTACTAGATATCTTAGCAGGCTCAAAGGTGGATACATCTTAAGGGCCTGAGGAATTATATCAAGGCTGCCAAAAGAGAAGATTGCGTGGGGTCAGACAAATATTGTAATCTTTGCCAGCCTCAGGCAAGTTACATGACTGGAAATGAGTAAATGTGGTAAGTTCATTCAAAAAGGCATTTGACAAGGTTCTGCATGGGAGGCTGCTCTGGAAGGTTAGATTGCATTGGATCCAAGGAGAGATAGCTAAATGGATAGAAAATTGGCTTAATGGAAGGAAGCAGAGGGTGAAAGTGGAAGGTTATTTTTCAGACTGGAGGTCTGTGACTAGCAGTGTGCCTCAGGATTCTGTGCTGGGCCCAGTGCTGTTTGTCGTAAAGGCGAATGTGCAAGACATGATTAGCAAGTTTGCAGAGGACACTAAAGTCAGTGGGGTATTGCAAATAATGAAGATGGTTGTAAAAAATTGCAGCAGGATCTTAATCGGTTGGCAGGTGGGCTGAGCAATGGTTTATGGAATTTAATACAGAGAAATGTGAGGTGTTGCATTTTGGGAAGTCTTACAAGGGCATGACCTATACGGTGAATGGCAAAGCTCTCCTGAGATGCTGCCTGACCTGCTGAGTTACTCCAGCATTTTGTGAATAAGTGCAGATACAAGGTTCCTTGAAAGTGCCTTCACAGGTAGAGTGGTAAAAAAGGCTTTTTGCACATTGGCCTTCATCAGTCAAGCATTGAGTAAAGATGTTACAGTTGTATAAAACATTGGTGAGGCGATGTTTAGAGTATTGTGTTCAGCTTTGGTCACAATGTTAAAGGAAAGATGTTGTCAAGCTGGAAAGGGTGCAAAGAAGATTGAAGAGGATGTGGCCAGGACTTGGGGGCCTAAACCTTAGGGCGAGGTTGAGCTGGCTATGACTGTATTCCTTGGAGGATGAGGGTTGATCTTAGAGGTGTATGAATGAATTAGATAAATGCGCAGTCTTTTGACCAGAGTAGGGGAATCAAGAACCAGACGGTGATGGTTTAACGTAGAGGTGTGTGTGCGTGCATGGATTTAGTAGCAACCCGAGGGATATCACGTTTATTTTACACAAAGGGTGGTGGGTATATGGAATGAGCTGGTAGTTAAGGGAGATACTGTCATAACGTTTAACACATTTGGACAGGTACATGGACAGGATTGGTTTATGGGCCAAGCTCTATCTACACTAGCAGGTGGGGCTAGTGTAGATAGAGCATGTTGCTTGGTGAGAGCAAGTTGGGCCGAAGGCCCTGTTTCCATGCCATAAGACTCTATAACTAAGGCAGCTGAAATAAGTCCAATAATTACAGGCCTGCAGATGGTACAACATAAGAAAAAAAGAGGCAGATGAATATGCACTCAGAAAGGCAGGAATTAATCAAACTGCCAATTTGAATTGCATAAGATATATATTTTTTTAAATCACTAGCACCAAGAACTTAAAGTTATATGTTGCCATGCACTTGTTCACACGATTTTATAGGATGGAGAACTTGCATTAAGATCTGATAGTTAAATTTGCTCCAACTATTCAAACAGTAAATTACCGAGCATACTGCACCAATCTGACGCTACGCAGCTTATTCAGACAATCCATCGCAGCATTAGGAGATTGGTTCTTCACCCATTCTTTGGGTGACACGTTTTAATTATCGCAATCCATTGGCTGATTAAAATTATTTACAAACCATATGGTTAAACAGTTTCTTTATCATTGTCGATTGGACACGACCATTGTAATCTGGCCTAGACACTGCAAAGCCACAGTTTAAAAAAACAAATTGGCAACCGCCAATGGACTGCGATAATTAAAACGTGTCCAAAGATCCCTGCAGAGAAAGAAAACAACGTGGAGGAACTCAACGATTCAGACAAAATCTGTGGAGCGAATGGACAGGCGACATTTCGGGTGAGACCGTTCTTCAGACACCTGGCGAACCTCCTCCAGATGGATAAATTATCCCATTTATCAATTAATTCTAGGGGGAAAATCTGCCCAAAATCATGAATTATACTCCTCATTTAGTCCAGTTACCCTCGTCCAAAACAAAAGGAGCGAGTGTATTTGAAACAAATTGGAAAGTGTTACTACCTATTAAATTTAATTTGTTGCGCTGATCCTTCTCATAGCATTTTCACTTCAAAAGAAGATTGTTATTTCAAGTCCCTGACGGTTGTGTAAGCGAGTTAACGTATTCGATACAGTGTTAAAACTCACCCACTTTAAACCACAGTAACAGAGGATCTACAATCCTACGCAAAAACTCGAAATCCAGAACTGGGACACACCGGCGCTATCACAATCACAGACTCTTGGTTTAAAACTGGTTTGAACTCGTTGTTGTAACAAAACTGTTTGTGTGCAAACAGTATACACAGATTTCTGCAGCTGTGGGCGAAACAGCCACGCTGGGGTCACATCGCTCACACAATCCCCTCATCAAGTTGCACAATTGAAAGGCTATTAATACAACCTTTTGCACACTAACGAATGGAGGGGGGGGGGGGCAAGATAGGGGGAAGGGGCAAGATAGGGGGAAGGGGCAAGATAGGGGGAAGGGGCAAGATAGGGGGAAGGGGCAAGATAGGGGGAAGGGGCAAGATAGGGGGAAGGGGCAAGATAGGGGGAAGGGGCAAGATAGGGGGAAGGGGCAAGATAGGGGGAAGGGGCAAGATAGGGGGAAGGGGCAAGAAAGGGGCAAGAAAGGGTGAAGGGGCAAGAAAGGGGGAAGGGGCAAGAAAGGGGGAAGGGGCAAGAAAGGGGGAAGGGGCAAGAAAGGGGGAAGGGGCAAGAAAGGGGGAAGGGGCAAGAAAGGGGGAAGGGGCAAGAAAGAGGGATGCATCCAATTGTTCCTTCAACACAGAGCGTAGGATGGAATGAGGAAAACACCTTTTTTTTTTTAAAAGGCATTTTAGAGCGCGTGTTTAAAAGCGTGCACTGACCGTAAACACTGTGACCACTCTCGAAACATCCAAAGTTTGGAGGAGAAACAATAGCAATTCCTCCTTCACGGCCCTTCACCCCGCATCGTTCGGCCAGCCGGCGTTACACGCCCTTCTTGCTGCAGATAAAACGGCTGCTTCTCTTCACCTACCCTCTCTCTCCCTCCCTCTCTCTCCTCCTGAATCGGGCTCCGGCGGGTTTTTGTTGTAGGCGGCTGAGGAGGAGGAGGCGGGAGGATCCGCCGCCAAGCGCAGGCGCAGCAGCCGCTGCCGCCGCCAAGCGCAGGCGCAGCAGCCGCTGCCGCCAAGCCCGCGCGTGCGCAGTGCGGCGATGGGCGCTCCGCCCTCCCGCGCGGCCGCGGCCACCAAGGCGGCGCAGCGCTCGAGCTCAGTTTGAACAGTGCAGACGGTTAGAGCTAGCGGACCCCGACCCCTCTCCTCCCTCCATCCATCTCTCTCCCCCTCCCTCCCGGTCACCGGACACAAACAGTCGGAATAGCGCCTCATCGTGAATCACAAGGGATAATGTCAGTGAAGTCTAGGTAAGCGGTAGGCCTTGTTAGTCTATTTAAAAAGGCGGCGATGTCTCATCGTACGCTACATGCTGGACTACTGAAGGAGGGTCTCATCGCCTTTTCTCCAGAGATGCTGCCTGACCCGCGCCAGTTATTCTAGCATTTTGTGTCTTATCTTCGGTGTAAAGCAGCATCTGTAGTTCCTTCCTACACACTACATAATTTAGTTTAGAGATACAGCAATAGAAACAGGCCCTTCAGCCCACCACCGATCACGCCATTGCATTGATCACGCTTGTTCTACACTATCTCAATTTCCCATCCACTCCCTACATATTAGGGGCATTTTTTTTCTTCAAGAAATAGAGGATAATTAACCAACAAACTCGCATGTCTTTGGTGGGATGTGGGAGGCAACCCACGCAGTCACAGGGAGAAGGTGAAAACTCCCCACGGACAGCACAGCACCCGGGGTCAGGATCGAACCCGGGTCTCTCTGGCGCTGAGAGGCAACAGCTGCACCATTGTGCCGCAATGCAAAAAAAAAAGCAATTTTAAAATATAAAGTACATGTAGTCTTTTGCATTACACCCTCCACACGCACGTACATCTTTACAAAATGCAATTTACTTTCTTCCCGCATTATCGTGTTTGCCCTGCAATAAGTGAAGGGACATTGTACGAGGTTGTTTAAAACCAGCCACCGGGGATGGTTCATTCAGAAAGCCTTGCGGTGATTTTTTTTTTAAAAGGGCGGGGTAGCTGTCGATGGGTGGAAGAAAAATAAACTTTAAATCGGTTCAGCTTCATTCAAAAGTCTCCGAGCAGGAATACGTCTTGGCGTTTGTAAGTGAAGTCCTGCAGGTCGTGTCGTTCATCGCCAGAGCGAGCGAGGCAGAGAGTTAACTGACCAGCAATAGTTAACAACACCACCCGTAAATCTTTAAACACTGGCCAAATGTTTCCATTAACTACAGTAATGCAGGGAAAAGGAACCAGATCAAAGCTCGTCAAAAGTTAATGCTTAGTCCCTACCTTATTCCCGTCTGAGAGGCTGTAACAGAGCAGGTCTGGATCCTGTCTGCTTTTTTTAAATGGTGTGATCTGTTTTGCCTTAACTATACGTGCGAGAGATGATAAAGCCTTCCAGCACTGACCAGCTTCAATTGGTGCAGAGATTTTACTACTCTGTAACGACACTCATCATGTGGTCAACAGCTGGAAGACTGCAGTATTACAAGACGTGAAATGAACTAAGAAATATGCATAAGCATTCACGGTGTAAAAAAAATAATTGTTTTTTTAAATAAAATTGTGTGCCACGCTATTTGTTTTTAGAGGAGGGATACACAATAGACTACGACATTTTTTAGCTCTTGTCCCAAAATCCCATCAAAATTGAGAATGTAATTGAAATAACATTTTAAGTAGTTACAGCAAAGCCCTTTCAAAACTGCTACAACTTTCTCGGTGTTGTCAGCAACGCAAATGCCAAAAAAACGTTGACCCCTGATGTGGACTGGGTGGGGACTGCACAATGGGGGAATTTGATGAACTCCGCAATGAATTGGGGAGGGGGGGGAGGGGTGATTTGTACCACTGCAGCTGCAAAACACAGAAGCGAATCAAAAACTTCAAGCCATGCATTGAATTCCAGGAAAGAAAGTCATACCTAATTAAATAAAGTCTTTTTTTTTGGAGATAATAAAAAACACAACCTGCACAATGAATTTAAATATTTTGCCTACTTTGGAGTAAAAAATTAAATATGTGTTGTCAATTTTAATTTGGGAATTAACTATTTTGGTGTAAAATGTGTTTATGCAAATATATCAATTATTGATTTTAAATGGTAGCATTTTTGTTTAACATAATTCTGAACAATGCCTCTGCAAAAGAAGATTCATTGCTCTGTAACATATGGACTATTTTTTCAGGAAATCAGTTATTTCCTGTTCAATGTATTGCACAACAAAGTATGCTTAACAGTTCCAGTCTCTGGGGTGTCTATAAACTCGACTGTTTTTACACTATGCTTCTTGCTTACTTCAAAGCATACCCAGTTATCCAGACCGCAACTCCCTGTGAAAAACAACTTTGTCACCAATATAAGGAAGCAATTCTAACATTTGTATATGTCCCAATGAAACACAGACAGGTAACCTATGTGCAAAGAATGAAACTGGCATTACCCAAAAAAAATATTTTGGTAATTGATGAAAGTTTATTAAAATTGTTCTTGAAATAAGGGAGAGGAGATGGTCCTTTCTCTGATTTAAAGTAGATCAAAGATTCCCAATCTTTTCCAGATCTAGCAACCCTGCTCAGACTCCCATCAGGTTTAATCTTTTAATTTCTAATATTCAACATTGTACAAAATATATACATTTATATATACATTTGCAATTCAAAAACTGGATCGAGGGGACTATTTGTCATGGATGAAATAGTTTGTTAAACTAACAGTGAGTTAAACTAACAGTGGACAGATGGGTAATATTTAAATTGTAAATTATGTTTTTCCCAAAAGGTCGTGGCGATATTTTGATATCATTCCAGAAAATGATGAAAATCCACTTTCGTGTGGGTATATTTCATAGCAAATAATTTAAACAGATGGAAAAATCTTGTCTGACAATTCAGAGAACTGTATGAAATAGTTTTTGGCAGAGAAGACTGAGGAGAATCCAAATAGATTTTAGAAGTATATTAAGGGAGAAAAAAAAACTACAGAGAATATGGCCCCTCAGAAATCAAAGTAGTCATCAATGTGTGAAGCCTGCTGGAATGGGTGTTTTAACTGGAGAGAAAGAGGTGCAACGAGGGAACATGGGAAAGGTAATGGGATGTTTTGGGACAGTAGAGAAGGTGCTAGATGTCTTAAAACAAATGAAGGCATATCAAAGAACACTGCGGCAGAGAATATATCTGTCTGAGATATATGTATCATCATTAGCTGCAAGTGAGGTGCCAGAGGACTGGAAGGTGGCAGATATTGTGCCTTTCTTTCAGAAGGGCTGCAAAGAAAAACCTGAAAATTATAGACCAGTAGGCTAAACATTTGCAGTTGGTAAGTTACTGGAGGGGATTCTGAGGGATAATGTGGAAAGATCAATTGATTAGGGACCATCAGCATGGCTTTGTGCATGAGGAATCTTGATTCATGAATTTTAATTATTTGAACAAGTAACCAAGAAGGTTGATGAGGGCAGAGCAGTAGGTGTAGTCTATATGGACTTCAGCAAGACCTTTGATAATTTTCGGCATGGTAAGCAGCTTTAAAAGGTTAGATGACATTGTATCTAGGGATAGCTAGCTAATTGGGTATTTAATTGGCCTGATGGTAAGATGCAGCAGGTGATAGTGGAAGGTTGGTTCTTGGAGTGGAGGCCCTTGACACATGGTACGTGTCAGGGGTTATTGTTGTTTGTCATTTATATAAATAATTTGGATAAGAATGCTCAAGGCAAGATGAGTAAGTGAAGATGACATTAAAATAGGTAGTATCGTAGACAGTGGAAAAAGGTTATCAAGAATCTGAGCACAGGATCTGAGCAACTGGATTAGTATTCTGAAGAATGGCAAAAGGAGTTTAATTCAGGTATGTGCTGTGCAAGGTGTTGATTTTTGGAAATCAGACCAGGGAACAACTTTCACATTGACTGTAGGGCCTTGGGGAGTATTATAGAATAGAGTGAAAGTATCTAGTTCCCAGTTTGTCAGTTTGGGCATTGCGTGTCAAAACATGCAGACAGAAGAGATTGCAGATATTGGAATCTTGAGGGGAAAAAACAAAGTTCTGGGGGAACTTAACAGGACAGGCAGCATCTGTGGAGGGAAATTTACAGATGATGTTTTAGGTTGGAACCTTTCTTCTGATGCTCTGAAATGCTGTCTGTCCATTTCCCTCCACAGATACTGTCTGGCCTGCTGACTTCCTTCAGCACTTTGTTTTTTTTTTTGCATTGAGTACAGAAGTTGGGATTATATGTAGTACTTGTACAAAAACTGGTGAGGCCATACATGGAGTACTGTGTTCAGATTTGGTAACAATGCTGTAAAAAAGTATGCTATTATGATGGAAAGAATGCAGAGAAGATTTACAAGGATGCTGCCAGGAATCACAGGATTGAGTAATAGGGAGAGGTTAGGCAGGCTGGACTTTATTCCTTGGAGACTGAAGAATGATCTTATAGAAGTGTATAAAATCATGAGGGGCATAGATAGAGTGAATACACTCCGCCTTTTTTTTACGGTGTTGGGAAATCAAGAACCAGAGGGCAAAGGTCGACAAATTTAGGTTTTTGACATATGCACAAGTACGATGAGGTATAGGTACAAAGAAAAATTTTGCTTGCAGAAGCATCACAAGCATGTGGATGTAGACAAACAAATGGAAAAATAAATTATACATAAATTACACATCAATTCTGGAAGACAGTATAAAAGAAAAAAAGATTGCCAAAAAAAGACATTAATGCAAAACACAGTTAGCAAAAAAGCAAGTGCATAGAGGTGCCACAGATAGTCAGTGGTATTCTGTAATCAAGGTAGGATTATGATTATGCGGGTTGTTTCAAGAACCTGAGGGTTGTGGGAAACTGGAGACACAAGACACTGCAGATATTATGTGCTTGAGCAAAACACAACGTTTTTGAGGAATTCAATGGGTCAGGCAACATCTGTAAAGAGAACAGTTGTATGAGTTCCTGAACCTGGTGGTGTGCGACTTCAGTAACTCCTGCCCAATGGTGGCATTGAGAAGTGGACATGTTCCAGATGGTGGAGATCCTTGATGAAAGATGGCACATTCCGAAGGGAGCACCTCATGTAGATGCTTTCATCTGTGACGCTGTGTCCTGGATGGACTGAGTTGGACTACCGACCGGTTGCCCTAACTCCGATAGTCATGAAGTGCTTTGAAAGGCTGGTCCTCTCACACATCAAATCCAGCATCCCTGACTCACTGGACCCACATCAATTTGCATACAGGGCAAATAGATCCACAGAGGACGCCATCTCTCTGGCTCTTCACACTGTCCTGACTCACCTGGAGAGACAAGGCACGTACGTGAGGATGCTATTCATTGACTATAGCTCTGCCTTCAACACGGTCATCCCCACCAAGCTCATCACCAAACTCCACCAGCTAGGCCTCAGCTTGTCATTATGTGACTGGATCCTGGACTTCCTGCTGGAGCAACTGCAGGCAGTGAGAATGGGCCCGCACATGTCCTCCACTATCACCCTGAGTACCGGCACACCACAGGGCTGTGTTCTGAGCCCCATGCTCACTCCCTCTTCACACACAACTGTGTTCCTGCATTCGACACCTACACCATTGTCAAGTTTGCAGACGACACAACGGTGATCGGGCTGATCACCAATGGTGATGAAACAAACTACAGAGCGGAGGTGCAGAACCTGGCGGACTGGTGCTCTGATAACAACCTGTCCCTAAATACCACCAAGACCAAGGAGCTGATCATCAACTTTCGTAGGTCACATAATGGGGAATACGTCCCGATCTTTATCAACGGGGACAGTGTGGAGAGAGTGTCCAGCTTCAAGTTTCTGGGCACTCACATTTCGGAGGACCTAACATGGTGCAATAACACTGCTGCGCTGGTCAAGAAGGCACAGCAACGACTGTTCTACCTAAGAACACTGAAAAAGTCTGGTCTACCCCAACAGCTGCTGACGACATTCTACCGCTGCACCATAGAGGGCATCCTAACACATGGCATCCCTGTGTGGTATCTCAGCTGCACGGAGGCAGAGAGGAAAGCTCTTCAGCGGGTAGTCCATAGAGCTCAGAGGACCATCAGAACACAGCTACCAGCCTTGGAGGGCATCTACAACACACAATGCCTCAGAAAAGCCACCAGCATCCACAAAGACTCTTCACACCCCTGCAACAGTCTGTTCGAACTCCTTCCATCGGGCAGACGATACAAGCCCTTCTACGTCCGCACCTCCAGACTCAGGAACAGCTTCATCCCCAGGGCCATAGCTGCCATGAACCGGTCCTGCTGAGCCGGATGGTCACATCGCACAGTGATCCGGCACAGATCTACTTGCACTTTATTCTGTTTTAAAACTGTTACAATTTGTCTCGTTGGGTTGTTTAAATTAATAATCAATACTGACTAGCTAATTAAATTATTGCATCGTATGGGAGGCGCATTCCCAATCTCGTTGTACCCCTGTACAATGACAATAAAGATAAATTGTATTGTATTGTATTGCACCACTCACTGTACCCTCTTGTCTTTCTGTGCATTAGAATTGTCGTATTAGTTTATAATGCAACCAGTCAGGATATTTTCCACAGTTCATCTGTTGAAGATTTTAGAAAGTCCAGTGACATGTGGAATCTCTTTAACCTTTTCGTAAAGGTTTAAGGTAAGAGGGGAAAGATTTAATAGGGGCAAATTTTTCATATAGAGTGTGGTACGTCTATTGAATGAACTGCCAGAGGAAGTGAGAGCTCAATCTTGACTTTACCACTGTTTAAGGTTTACAGAATATTTTCTTGCTTTGGCGAAGTACTGCTGAGAAATTGTTAACATGCATTTGACCCAGTTGGTCATGTTTTCCATTGAGAGAAAGTACACACACTTAATTGACTTGTCAGTTCCGTGAGATGTTCTGAGTTTAGTTTATTGTCATGTGTACCGTGGTACAGTGAAAAACCTTTGTTACATGCTTACCAGTGGCTTGACATCACCTTTAACACTTTCCTTAAATTGTGGTTCATTCCATGTCAAGAATTCAAACATTTGAGTAGATTTCTTTATTGCTTTCCTCTTAGAACATAAGAGCACAGGAGTACAGCACAGGAATAGGCCATTTAGCCCACAATGTTTGTGCCGAACATGATGCCAAGGTAAACAAATCTCATCCGCCTGCACATGATCCATACCACTCCATTCCCTGCATATCCATGTGTCTATCTAAAATTCTCTTAAGCACCACGATCATCAGCCTCCAGGAACACCACAACAGACCATTCCAGGCAGCATCATCCTCTGTGTAAAAAAACTTGCCCCGTAGTCCTCCTTTAAACTTTGACCCTATCACCTTAAAGCTAAGTTATCCTCCACGCAATAAACTCCCTAATTTCAGCTTTTATTTTCAATCATTGGTTCTGTTTTTTGCTGGCCATTGATGAATATTGTATTTGGGATGAATCCAGATCTAGATAATTGAGCCAAGAGCATATATATCCAACAGTGGCCTGGCCTTGGGAGCCAGGTCATAAAATAGGGAATCGCTGTTCTGCAAAGAACAGTTTGACCTCAGAGTGAACTTCAAAGTGACATGCAGAGACCTCAGCACACAGCTAGCAAGTTGTTGTCACATCATTCTGTGTGAAGTATGAGATAGACTTGTATAAATTTTACCATCTTCACACCATTGTTCAGCACCACCTCCAGGTTTGTAGACACTTTTGAAAACAAACTGCATTCCTAAGCTTAGTTACATGCATTGATTATGCAAGCCCCTATTCTACAATCTCTACCAATCATTGACATTGTTCCATTTGTACAGATGCCAATACATTGTGACCAATTTCTGTGTTGATTTATGCAGCTACCAAGCAAATTGAAAACCTGATTAGTTATTGCTGTGATAGGCAGTATCTGCCAAAACAAAACTCTGCCCTGTATTTTAATTTTTAATCTGTTCTCCATATCCACCAGAAGATGAGCACAGCTCAACAGCAAAATACTGACTGCTAATGGTGCAGTTCACTAAAGAAATCATTATTGGCCGTGCTATTAATTTGATATGATAGTGAATTGTTTCATATTAGCACTAATTGAATTAGTTTTGGGGCATCCATACAACTATAATGCCTACCATAGTAAAATAAACTCTAGGTAGCCAGTCTGAAGAAGGGTCTTGAACCAAAACTTCACCCATTCCTTCTCTCCAGAGATGCTGCCTGACCCAGTTTTTTGCGTCTATCTAGGTAGTATTTGTTCCTCTGCTATTGTGTTTAGTTTTTCTGATTTGACAACTGAGTAATTCACTAAATATAAATTTGCTAAATCAATAGTCTTACTGTTGTCAAATGTAGCACAATTTTGGTCTTGCTAACCTTTAGATGCAGCCATATCTGAAAAACCTGTTGTTTGTGCCAGTGAGGAAGAGATGGTTTTAGGCAGCTTTCCAGCAGAACTTGCAATAGACACTGGCCAAATGAAATTCATTTCATTGCTTATCATTTTGTTTTACTCAACACCGTCATCTATTTATTCATTGTTATTGTTATATCGTGGTAAAAATACTGTAATGCAAACAACTAGATAAACTTGACTTTGTATAGAGAACTGTTTCACAATTGAAGCCACACTCTAATGTAGGATGATCGGAGATGAGGGCCTATGTATATTACTGTCTCAATACTCTGCGTTCTCATCAGAACATCCTGAAATAAGCTCCAGATAATTAATTCTCAGAGTTTTAAAGCTTCCTGGAAAATCACTATTATAAAAATGCAATAAATATATAGTTTGAATCATTTCCTACCAGCATCGTCAGATATTAACAGTGATGTTTCATGTTCCTACATATTGCAGCTGGAAACTTTACCCCATTCCACGCCATAACACACAGGAGCAGAATTAAGCCATTCGGCCCATCGAGTCTGCTCCACCTTTCGATCATGGCTGATCTATTTTCTTAACCCCATTCTCCTGCCTTCTCTCTGTAACCTTTGACGACCTTCCTAATCAAGAACCTCTCAAGGTAAAAATACCCAATAAGGGCCTCCACTGATGATGATACTTTATTGTCACTTGTACCTGCCTAGGTGCAGTGAAATTCTTTATTTTTGCATATCAAGTACACAAAAGACTCGCAACAAAAATTACAAAAGGTACTCATCCCTTCTTCATCCCCCCCCCCCCCCCCCCCACTGGGTCCCCCTTAGTTCTCGCCCCACATGCCAGCTCCCCCTGCCGGGTCCCCTTTTGTTCTGCTGTCTGTGGCAATGAATTCCAATCCTCTGACTAAATTCTAAAGGTACGTCCTTTTATTCTGAGGCTTGTGCCCTCTGGTCTTGGACTCTCCCACTGCTGGAAACATTCCACGTGCACTAGATCTAGGCCTTTACTCAAGTAAATAGATCAATGCCCTTGAGCCTATTCACTAGGTATTTAAACTAGGAATAATTCTTGTATCGAGATGACTTCTGCAAGGCTGCTGTTTACCTGAGCTATGGAGGTACTAAATGGAGGCACTCGAAATAGGTCTGAATTATGAATTGCACAATTTAAAATGCTGCCCTTTGATTTATGTTAAATAGTTTTGTTAATAAAATCTTTCATGTTGCTCGTTTCACACATGGTTTCTTTGCATTGATCATGAATCTTCTGTTATTTGTTCATAATACCAATTTTTTTTTCACCACAAATAATTGTTCTCCAGATATTCAAACAACAGACATAATGTTACATCCATATACATTACATGTCATTTGATCTAATCATCAAGCACATCTAAACCAATCTGGTTTTCATGGCAGTTCTTCACACAGATTTTGGTGTCATTTGACCATATTCCCAACACTACCATCCAGGGAATTAATAAAAACCAGAAGGTAGGAAGACCTAGGATAGATCACAGCAAAACACAGGTAATACGTAGCAAGCTTTCCAGATGACCTCTACCTTAACACTCTGATAATCCAGCATTCTCAGAATTTTGGTAGTACTGGATTAGCATATTGGATTAATGCCACAATTTTGTTTTATTTTACTTTTTCACATGTAACACAGTAATATATTTTTTCCAGTGAATTAGATGAGTTTAAAGGAAGAAGGAAATAGAACCATTGAGTTTCATCTTGTAAGTTTCTGAACTGTGTTCCTGAATCTGACTGTCGCACACCTTGAACTCCAGAACCCAGCTCACCCTCCAGACTAACAAATAAGACAGATGCTGAACCATCAACATTTCTGAACAATTGGATATCAGATTATCAAATGTTACTGGTTTTTTTCCAAACCTTTTGGTTATATCGTTGTAGCCAGTATTTAATCCAGTGTTTCAATTTTCTATTGTACCAGAGAAATCCTCCTCATAAGCGATATATTGTGATGTTCTGTCTCAAAGATTTACTGAGAGTCTGTTTGATGTGCCTAATTTCCCCTCATTCATCAACCTAGTGACTACCTCCTATTTTTTCAGATGCATTATTGTGTATTTATTCTGCCCATGTGGTTGATTTTACAATAAGTGGAGGTTGCCAGTTTATTGTCAGGCATTAAATGTAAATTATAAATGAATAATACCAATGTTTCAGTAATAAAGTATTTACAATATTTTATATTACAAAAGTTACTGAAGTTTGAAAGTTTTTCAGGAATCCCTTGGTGCCATCACACACAGCTGACCTTATATCAAGAGCTATCATTCTCATCAGATTTTGACCAAGACCACCATGAAGTCTGGAGCTGAGAGGTTCTGGCAGAAGCCAAATTGAGCATTCGTGCAATGTATTATTGAATGATAGTTCCCCTGATACCATTATTGACTGAGGGTAGGCTGATGGGACCGAATCAGCAAGTTTGGATGTTCGCAGCTTTTAAAATGTGTTACAAATCACCTGGACAAATTTCCTCATTATTTTGTTTTCAGGGCTGTTGACATGCTGAAATTGTTTGACTCGAGATTAGTTCTGCAGCACACATTAGGATTAGGCCGTACAACTGGAATTCTTTCAAGACCCATAGCCCTTTCTGCGTCTATTGCAATGTCAATTCTTAATATTATCATTTTATTTCAGTCTTACAAT